>NC_090933.1:1401283201-1401586926 GCF_040938575.1 Ambystoma mexicanum
ATTTTTAATATGTCACAGTCCGGTGTGTCTCGTAAATATTTTCATTCAAGGGGGTGTTATTATTTCCCCTGAATTAGTGCAGGCAAGCAATTCTAGTGATGGAAAATCAACACATATATGAAGGTACAGTAGAGGTTCGTGCGAAAACCTGTTTAAATAATTGGTTTAAATAGTGCATTTTACAGCAGATTTATTTTAGAAAAACAGAGTAAAAACAATTATACAATTTGCAATCGGGTCTGTTGGGTACCTTAGGAAAATATCTGATAGATGGATGCCAGTTTAGCAACAGTACCCAGGAACATTGCACAAAAATGTATTAAGCCCTGTGCTTGTAAGCGATGCCAGCATTGCTACAGTAAAACACTTTAATGTTGGTGCCCACAATACATGCCAGCACTGCCATTGTAAACCACGAGCTAATTCTTCCTCAGTCTGTAATACATTCCATTATTGCCTGGTAAAATACTTTACTGTGATGCACATGCCCCAATATATACCAGTATTGCCACTGCAAAACACTTTCATGATGGTGTCCACAAAATATGCCTGCACTGTGATCGCAAATCCCATGTTCTTTTTATGATACTCCAGTTTACAATATATTTCAGCACGTCCCTACAAAACAACACATTCATCCTGCCGGTGTGGGCGCTTCACCAGCCAGATACTCATATACACATGCACACATCACACTCCTACACAAAAACACTCACTCACGCCTACATACTTACACACACTTAAAAACACACACATTTACAAACTTTTAAAAAAGCATACCTTTCTCTGTGGTGGTTGATCATGTCTTAGGCTTCTCTCCAATGAGGAAGGCAGTTTAGGCGGCAGACAGAGGAACACATGTGAAGTATAAGACCAGAGACTGCGGCTGCCAAGCAACCTCTCACTGTCAGCAGGTCCCACACAGATCACTTTCTCAAACACCAACATGCATTTTATTTTTCTTATCACCAGGCTTGGTCACTGTTCAGACAAGCAGCAGCAAAAACGGGCGCCTGGACATGGTGGAGGAACCCAAGGGGTGAGGATTGTCCTCCTGTCCCCTCTTGGCATTGCCACTGCAAGATTGAATTATGTTGTGGCATACCAAGGGCTTCAGGAGCCTTTCCCAAAAAGGCGGTTTCTGATAGTTCTTCAGAACATGTTATTTTACGACATGTGAAACTTGTATGAATGCTTGGGGAATCGAACACTCTGAACTGTGCCTATACATAGGGCTTTATGGTGTGTATTAGATTAGGATGGGATGAGATATGTTGCACTCCTTCAAGCATTGAGGTCTGCCTGTTGTTGTGCGATGCTCTTATATAATTAAATAATTTTACAATGAGCTGCCTAAACTTATATTTGTAAATTATTTTTTAAAAAAATGTCAACAAATATTTGACAAAGTCAATGGTTTTGAATTATGTGTCGGCATGGGGAATGCTTTTACCAGGAATTGTCTTTTTTATGATGTGCTCGTTCCATTTCTAAAGTGGCCTCTTGGTGCTGATTCTCCGTTATATGTAGACAATACACACAATTTAGTTCAACAATGGTTTTGTGTGGTTCATATCAAAAGAAGTAAATGTTACGACCCCACTGCGGTCCTTCCCACTGCAGTACTTTCTGGCGTATTATACCCAGACACATCGCCTACTGTGCAGGTTGGGGTGCTCTGTGAAGATTCCAGGTGCGAGACGGGAGACCGTGCTCATCGGTTACATGTGATTTTATCAAATCCAAAATAACTAATCCCATTACAACTAATAACATAATAACGAATTCCAAAATAGCTAATTCCTTTTTCCTTTTTCGTTGTTTTTGGGGGGTCCCCCCAAACCCTCTCTTTTGTTTGTTCCTAATACTTTTCCCCCACTCCCACCCCTTTTTTTTTTTTTTTTTCCCAATTCGTTATTTTGGAATTCGTTATTTTTTGTTCGTTGTAATGGGATTCGTTATTTTGTGATTCGTTATAATCACTGCATACGGTGCACATCTCTACAGGAAAGAAGGGTGATGTGAATGTTCGAATGCACCTGAGGATCCTTTTCCTCTAACCTACCGTCCCCCTGGCGTGCGGACGCTTAGGCAAGGCCGCAAGGAAAGGCATAAACGTCAGCAGAGTGCAGAGAATGGCATTGTCACAACGGTCTAGATTCCGGAGAGCTGCATAAGTTACCTGATTATCCTGCTACTTCGTTTTTTGTTTCCTTTTTTTCTTGTTATAATCCCTGTGTTTTGGGGTTATGGTTTTTACCCATCCAAGTACCTTCCTATTCCGTGGAGAAGATATTTTAATAATAATAATTTCACATTTATATAGCGCTATGAACCCTCAGGTATATGAGCGCTGCTTGCGCATTTATCGACCTCGGAAGGATGAAAGGCTGAGTTTGGCACTGTCAGGATTCAAACCTGCGTTAGCAGGCTCTGCACGGATGTCAAAGCGAGCGCTCTACTCACTGTGCCACTTGACCGGCTCCATTAACTTCTGGAACTAAAGGGGGGTCCTTTGCTCCTTTAAGGTAAATCGTTCTGTTCTAGGGGGAATATCTTGAACTAGAAGCAGGGGCGTCATTTCACCACAATGCAACAGGTAGCGAAAGTGACATCACATGACCCTTGAACCCCCTGATAACATCACAGGAAGTGATGTTATTTGACCCTGCCCCCAAGTGATGGCAAACAACCTTTAGATATTTCAGCTGCATATAGCAACCGTGTTTCCGGGTGCTCTCACTTCAACCAGATATAAGAATCGGGCACAGAGGGAGGCATGATTTGTCCATGATTACACATTTGGGGAATGTCATTTTCCAGATTCGACGTGGGGTCTATATGTAAAACATACATAATGCAGTATTTGTAACTGGGTAACCGAAATCTCTAACACAGGCTACAACTAGTGTATGAAACCTCTATTAGGATGCCAACTTTATATAAAGACATATCAATCTTTTAACCGATTCTCTTAGTCTCATTCGCTACTGGGATGTGTTATACTTTATGAGTTTGTATTGGTTATTTGGGGAGTGAGCCTTTACAGCCTCAATGCCCGCCCCATGGAGTTCTCTGCCCTGACCATGGTGAGCCGTGCCCTCTCTGCCCGCTGCCGCTCTGTATCCATTTGCTGGCTCATCCACTGCCACACGGAAGACACACATTGTCCAGGGTCCTTCTACCCTTTGACCGATGCCTGCCCCGTCATGTTGTATGCCCCGAGTCCGGACACCTCCTACGTCGAGCCTGGTGCTGCTGCCTTGATGTCATCTGCCTGTGCCACCACGATTGCCTCTGGGACGCTGACGACCCCCGGGCTGTCGTGGACGTGCCCTGCTGGAAGTTGCCTGCACATCCTCCATTGCCAAGGATCCTGTTGCTTGGGTGACCACCTCTGCTCAACCTCCGATGCCCGACTGTGGCAGGGATGGGATCTCCATCAGCCTGGCCGCGGTGGATGAGGCAGGTCCACAGGGTGCCCTGGTGACATCTGGGCCGGAAGACGGCATGCAGTATGACTGCCGCATAGTGGGTGCAGAGGAGGAGAGGGTCGCAAGAGCGGCCAGTACATGCAGGAACCCTGCAACAATGAGCCGTCCGAGCCAGTTCAGGATGGCACACAGCTGTTTGTGATGACATGCGTGGTCCTGGCAGGAAGCACGCACATCATCACGGATCACGCGTGTGCGCATCACGACACCGACTAGGACAGGCTCAACCCTGTCACGGATTGAATGGTCCGCAGGTAGCGGAAGGTCAGTTGACGTGGACACATCCTTTACCCACAGACGGGACTGGAATGAGGCATCCCTGCCGGTGCAGAGTGATGCAGTCACAGAATCAGGGACAGGATTACGCACAGGCACCTCCGCGGTGACCTGTGCTGCCTCCTGCCTCCTGCCCCTGCCCCTGGACTGCACCACTTGCATCAGTGGAATCACCCCCACCAGGCCCTATGTGTAATGTGTGGCTCTAATGCAGCCTCCTCCTTACCCACCACCGACCTGGATGCCTCCAAACCGTCTTCCGCATTGTCCTGCCCCTGTGGGGGCTCACCTGCCCCTTCCGCTGCCGAGGAGCCCACTTCCAGCCTTGCCCTCTTGAGCCTCCCCTCGACAGCTGCGGCTATGGATGCGGCACAAGTCCCCTCGCTCCTGGAAGATGACAAATGGTGGGAGGATGACTGGGCCCTGCATCTCTGCCTGGTGGAGGCATCTCTGCCGCTTAGCTCCATAGCACCGTCTGCACCCTCTTCCTCAATCGCCGCTGTACATAGGGAGAGATTGAACACAAGCATTAGGGTACCCCACAATAGTCTGATGGACACAAAGCAATTGCACATGAGTGTCACTGTCAAACGTCACTCCCATCATTACCCTCCACAACAAACGGGTCAGTGCAAGCAACAGACATCCACAAACAAGCATGGCACGAAGCAACAGACATTTGCATCCATGTCCAAGGCACTGTGTGTACATCAGAAGGGGGACTGGACCTTACATGCATCATGGGACATGCACATCATATGCACACACACCACCTGACAGTCATGCATCTGCCCATGTCTACCTACTGTCACAGAGCACACATTGGCAACGTTGCCACATCAGTCAATCAGGCATTGAGATGGCCATGTATCATGCATTCATGGCGTTTCCCAGTCACACACCCACCAATCACACGCACACACCGTGCACGTCCATGAAGGTGAAATAAGCATCCATGTCTCACGCTCAGACATGGCCCAGTATAGACAAGCATGCAAACATGTGTGCGTCGTCACATGCTGGTGCACATCATGCATTGCAACACAGACACCATTGATGTGGATCACGCCTGACTACACTCACATGCAGCACCATCATGTCCCTGCACACAGACATCCATACATGGGGCATGCCAGACATACAGCCAAGGTGCTCACTCCTGCCACACCTCAACATGCACTACGCTGCAAAGGAACACATGGACACTTACCACTTGACAGCAGACGGGTCTGCAACTCGAGGACCTGGAGGTGAAGCGCTGGGCATGTGTGCTCCAGGACCCGCATCTGCATGTTGGTCAACTGGTCCCGGCGCCCCACTTCTCCACCAGCCTGAATGAGGCACGGGGCCTAGGTGTGGGTCCTGGAGCTGAAGTCCTCCCAGCACTTCCGGACGCATTGGTAGACGCGGGATGCCACCCCCGCCGCGTTGTTGGCATCCACGATATCCGACCAGCGCCTCCTCCGTCCTTCCTTGTTGAGGCATGATGTCGAGAAGAGGGCATCATAATGCCCCAGGACTTGCTCCACCAGGATGTCAACTTCATTTGCAGTGAAGCTGACAGCCCTCTGCCTTTCTGCCCATGGGTGGGTAACTAGGTCCTGGGGCTGGGCTGTGGAGCGATGGTACACCAGTTGGGAGTCTTCTGGGTCAGCAGAGGTGGTCTCAGGAACAGGATCCCTGGCAATGGCTTCTGTGCAGGCACCAAATAGCAGGGCACTGGCAGCAGGCAGGCTGGCAGCAGCAGATGGCTCGTAGGAGGCTGCTCGGGGCTCTGGGGAGCAGGTAAATGGCCTTCTGGGCAGGAGCGTGGTCTTCCGTATGTCACTCAAACCACATGGCCTGAAGATGCCCAATTGACCATATTTTATAGAGGGTTAAAGGACAAATTGAAGAATGCCATGTGTCAAATTGTAGCCCCCCCCTGAAAAACTGACTATATAACCATGGTAATGAGAAGATCAACTTAGTAATGAAAGGAAAGGAGAAAGAAGAAAGCAAGATAACCGGAAGTGTGGCCCTCGTTTGGATAAAGAAACCCTTCCCAGTTCTGAAGTTGAGCCCATGCAATTAGGTAGCACTCGGGGTCCGCTTCTCCCAGAAGAAAGGGAAAGAAGGAGCAAGCTCACTCTCTGCTTCTATTTCAGAGACCCGGGCCATTCCGTCCAGTTTTGTCCCCCATCGGGAAATTACCCCACCCGCAAAGTGTAGGGAGGATACAAGCAAGTTTAGATACAGACACCTCCCAGTTGGTGGTTTGCCCTATAGTGCCTCGTCAGGCTCCCCATGTGTTTATACAGGTGCACGTTGTCATGCAAAACCAGCATTGGGAGGAAGTAGTTGCTCTGATTGACAGAGAAGCCACTAGTAACTTTATTGATTTAGCTTTTGCCCATAAGTGAAAAATACTACTAGTTTCTAAATCTAAACACAAATCCATTGTGTCAGTGGATTTCTCCACATTAGTTTCAGGTCTCATTGCTCTTCAAACCAAGACTCTTCTCATGATATGTGCCCAACTACATCAAGAACACATAATGTTCGATGTCATAGTAGCACCACACTTCCAGGTCATTTTAGGTATGCCCAGGGTGAGATGTCACAATCCGGCCTATGCCTCTTGACCTGTTCCAAGACGTGCGTTCTAATCCAAGAACATCCTACCCCTACCCCTTCTTCCCGGCGTGTACCTCAGAGAATCCTTTGGATACATGATCAGCTTCCAAAAGAGTATCAAGATTTCTGTGATGTCTTCAACCCCAAGGAAGCAGACAACCTACCACCCCATACGGACTATGATTGCCAAATTGAGTTGGTACCCGTGGCCCTTTCAGGTGAACATATGCCCTACCTGAAAAAGAAAATGTGATACTCACAGGGTATATCGAGATAAATATTGCCAAAGGTTTTATTGGACACTCACCCATTTCAGCCAGAGCCCCTATATTTTTCATCCCCATAAAGGATGATTCAGAACTGCGTAGACTATAGGAGACTCAATGCCATCAACTATAAAGAATCACTACCCTCTTCCTCTCTTTAATGTGTTACTAGAACAAGCAGGAAACAGCACTGATATATACCAAGCTTGACTTGAAAGGGGCATATCATTTAATTGTATGAGTATTTAGTAATGCCCTCCAGGCTTCGCAATGCTCCTGCTGCATTTCAGTTCTTCCTCAACAGGACTTTAGGGACATCCTCAACGTTTTCATCATCATTTATCTGGACGATATTCTGGGTTTTCCCCCACCTATGATGAACATGTCAAACACATCAGAAAGGTGCTCCAACGTCTTCAAGAGCATTGTCTATGCGCCAACCCTACCAAGTGTTAATTTAACCAGGAATGGATCTCGTACCTTGGGTATAGCTGTGATGCTGTTAATGTACTGAAGGGTAGGACCTCCTTGTCCTGGTCCTATACCTCCTTATTCTGTGTGTCCTGCTTATTTTCTGCACAGTTTGGACCCCTGGCTGTGCAGCTCTTGATTTTGTTCTTGGCGAACAGTACCCATGGGATAACCTTAGGGCACCCATGGGTAGGGGTACAACACTGTACCCTAGTGTATGTTTTTGGGCACATGTGTGTTGCATACAGAGCAGGTTATGGGCTGGTGGCAGTTACATGCTGATGTGACAGTGGCTCTAGGTATCCTCCATGTTTGGGATACCCAGGCCCTATGATAGGAATCAATGGATTCCTACACAAAGGTAAGATGGCCACTGGTGGACTCTTGGTTTCCTTTGCCTTAACCCCTTGTTTCTCAAAGTTCCCTTTCCCTGAATGGTTGTTGGGTGTAAGGACCATATATGGCTCCGGGGCTGCCTTCTGCCAGACTCGCTGTAACCTTCCCAGGGGCTGCTTGTTGTGGGTAGACCCTTGGGGTAGAGTCTACCTGAATGGAGCGAGTAGTCAGTATGCATTTTGTGTTGTGGGTGTCTGGGTTTGGTTGTGTGACAGTGCCTAAGCCAGACCTGATTGAAAATGGAATGAATGCAGTGTGGTGCACTGAAAGGCTGGGGAGTAGCCCCCATTTCACATTCTGTGTTGTGGGTGTCTGGTTTCTGGTGAATAGCCTGAATGCCTGTGAGCCTGATTGGGTGCCGTCTGCATGAATGCACTTGGGTATGATTGGCTGGCTGAACTGGCCCAGCCTGAGTGAAGAGGCTATTTTTAGTACAACAGGAGGCCTCACACTTACCTCCATATCAGAAGCTGAAACAAGAAACCTGAAGCAGAAGTTGAAGTTATCTTAAGCTTGCATCCTGGAGTCCAGCTGGAGGAAGAAGTATGCAGCTGCAAATCTTCAAGCAATCCGAAAGCGGCTGTGCTGACTCAAGGACTGAACCAGAGAGGACCTGGATAGGCAACATCTTCCCAAGCTATGAGGGAACATTGTGAAACTGCTGCTCTTCACCCAAAGTGGCCTGCCATCCGGAAGAAGGAATCTTTGTGGGTCCAGAAGAGGAGTGCCTAAACCTCTTGAAGCCAAGTAGTTTACCTGTGTGACCCAGGGTCCGGAGGAGTGTTTGTGACCGCTGGAAGCCAGGTTCCTGAGTATGGCCTGGAACAGTGGGTACGCTGGCATAGTGCTGCTTGACACCCAGGGCTGTGAAAGTTCAAAATCTTTGAAGAATCCTTTAAGTGGCATCCCTGCAACAACATCTGCCCATTTGTCCATGCCGAAGAAGGTCCAGGGTCGCTGCCTGCAGTGGAGTGTAGGCAGGTGAGTTTCCCACCACCAAAATCCAAAAAGACGTCCCAAATGTCCGGACTTGGATAGGGTCTGGGGTCCAGTCTAGTGGTCATGTCCAGGTTGCCAGAAGCCATCCTGAGGTCTGTGTTGCGGCTGCAGCACTGAAGAACGGAAAGTCTGGAAACCACGAAATCCCAAAACCTGACACCTACTTCTGCCACTGTACCCATTGCCATTGAAAGTCATACAAGGCCACCAAGGGGCGTATCTTCTTCGTCCAGGCCTTGCCGGGGTCCACAGCAGGTTTCATCTTTGTGGGACATCCACCGCTGGAGTAACGACCCACCAACAGAGACCACCGCGAAGACCGAAAGTGCTACCTTTCTGACACTGCTTGGTTCCTTTCTTCTTCTTGCCATCGACATTCCAGCGACTCCTTCTTCCAAAGGGAGTTCATCCTCGAGGGGTGTCATTGAGTAAGGCCAAGAAACTCCACCACTTCTCCTGCCAAGGCACCCACTGTACTGTCACGAGGTAGAGTATCTTCCATCCTCAGGAATCATCCATGGTTCCAGATTCGTCTTGGATCCTGTTCTCCTGTGACTTCCCAGGTACTTTGGGATAGTGAGTCCTATAGAAAAGGAAGCAGAGCATTATTGAACATATTAGGACTGGGCTGTAATATACAAGATAGAGTACACCTTAACTTTTCCTTTACAGGATGCCCAGATGGGGGAAATCCTCACACAGTATTGCCTATCTACATTAAAGAAAGCATTCTGCCAATGTTCCTAATCTAACCTGCCTTTCTACAGTAATATCTATGCCATTATCCAATGCTTTATGATTCCCATGCTTTTTAATAACTTTCAGCAAATGGTGCATTCTAAATTGAATCTAAAGTACATTGTGGTACCACATAGATTTGTATATATTTACTATTATTAGGATAGTGTTACCTGAGTACAAAGTATGCTATTTATTGAAGTATATATTTACTTGAACCGTATTTTATATGAAAGAACTGTGTTTTCACATAACATAGGGTGTAGACATTCCTTTGTGGGGACTTGGGGATTCACTGCCTCGAGTCTCAGCCTTGATTGCTCGTCTATTGCTACCATATAGAGAACCTTGGCTGGGGTGCTCTGTGCCTCTACCCCAAAAGTATAGGGGGCAGAAATACAGATGCCTCCTCCAGTCGTTACAATATCCTCACACCACAATGGGTGGAGATGGACCTTCAAAAGATTACTGCAATCTTAGAATGGCCAACCCCACAGTCGGTAAAGGAATTACAGAGGTTTCTTGGATTCGCCAACTTTTACAGACAGTCTATACCCAACTATTCTCAAGTACTTCTACCATTAACCCACCTTCTCAAAAGGGGAAAAACCTATGAATGAACATCTTCTATGGAAGTAGCTTTCAATCGTTTGAAGGAGCTGTTCACTACTGCTCCCATACTATGCCTCCTGATCCCAACCTACCATACACTTTAGAGGCGGATGCTTCTAATCAGGCTTTGGGTGCCTTGGTACTTCAGATGGATCCAGAAACGAAGAGATCACATCCCTTGGCATACTACTCTTGCACCTTATCACTTGCAGAGAAAGGCAATAGTTTTTTTATTGGTTATATGGTTAAACAAATTACCTTTAACCATTTATCACACAAACCGAAAGAGTCAAAATAATACAGTAACAAAAAAATAAAATACAATAAATACAATGGATAAAAAACAAAAATAAATGAAAAATCAAGAACAAAATAGGGAATACATACCCAGTTTTTACAAAAAATAATTTCCACAAAACAACTAGTAAAGCATATATAAAACCCTACCACAATTCAAGAAACAGTTCAACATCATATCATACATTACTTTAAACATTTCATCATAATCCATCAAGTATCTTTTGGATCTAGATTCTCCAGATGCAAGCTATCAATAAATCCTATAACCAATAAGACTGGTGAGGTAATGCGACCAGCCATACATGCCTTCCAAAATTCTACACCCTTTTCATCATAAAAATAGTTCCAATTAATCCATTTCCTAAAAAATAACATTCTTTTCCCTTGTAGAGCAGCAAATTGAATCAAAAAATGATAAAGTGATTCCTTCGAATCGCTCTCCTCACAAAAATTACCGTCCACATTTTCCCTTGATATAAATCGATATTGTGCTTGTACCTCTCCGGTAAAATGAAGATTCCATTTAAATTTCAAGAACTATCTTCTAATATATCTGTTGGGGTGTTTCACCAGATAAGGGCCAATGCTCTTTTCAAGTGACTGAGTGAACTATATGAATGAACTTCCATCAACGTTCGAGACCAGTCATTCCTATATAACTGTAATTTCACTTTCGCCGGGTTCTCGAAAAGGTCAACAACAGTCATTGCAAAGTCACTGAATACCTCGGAGCAAAATTCACTAAATTCCCATAAATAACTTGTTTTGTTGTCATTCATCAGCATACTGAGATCATAAAATAAGGAATCATTTAGTAGATCAACCATTTTCTGATAGAATGCTAAAAGTCTCCCTTGCACTCCACTCCTTAGGGAACACACACCCAATTCATAGAGAATAGCAGGCAGTGTAATCGAATTCGGAACATGCAACACTCTCCTCCATATTAATCCCCCAGTTTTCAAAAAAGTTTAAATATCCATAAAAACAGGGTTTCAATTCCATATAAAAGTCTAGGGATTATTTTCCCTTCATAAAATTTTGCCAAAGGGATAACAGAGAATTTACCAAATTCTGAATCCATTCGACACAGTTAATTAGACATAGACAATGCATGTGCCTTTAGCCAGTCTCTTATTCTCGACTTATGAGGTTTAGGCAGAACAGTGTATATACAAAATGATCTACCCTTTCCAATGGTTCCCCTTCAACTTTCCATTGATATGCTGTTTCCCTTTTCTTTAACGTACACTGCAAGGTCTTTGTTTTTTTTAGAATTGATTGCCAAATAGTTTGTTCGAGCATAATTTCAAAGGCATTCAATAAATACTGAAGTCCACGTTCCATACAATCAAGTATCAGGAAATCATCAGCATAACTTAACCACGTTACATTTACTCTTGACAATTTAGGAGACGCTAAGGCAGCGGGAGTCAGATGCTCACCAATGTCCAACATGTACAAATTAAAAAGGCAGTAAGCCAAAGTACAGCCCTAACACCCCTTTTTGTTGCAATTCTACGGGACAGCAAACCATCCTGATTTAGTCTTACCTGCATTACAGAATGCTCATGCAGGCCGATTAATAATCTGAACAGGATGGAAGCAATCCGCATCCCTTTAGTTTTTTCCAGAGCAATTCTCTTTTTACTCTGTCGAAGGCAGAAGTAAGATCATTTGTTGCTAAATAAATAGACTCATACTACCAGGCCAGCGACTGAACACACTTTAACAAGAAGCCATTTACTGAGGTTCCCCAAAGATTTCAGAACCCCGTTTGCCACTTTTGCAGATGCTGAATGTCTTTGGCCCAAGCTTCAAGATGGCCCAACAGCAAGGGTGAAAAAAACTTGCTGTCGGCATCAAGGATGGAGATAGGCTTGCAATTCTTTGAGTCATGTCCTGAACCCTTCTTATATATTGGCATGACATAGGCGATCTGTCAAGAGTCAGGATATAATTTACTCCCCACCACATCCTTAAACAGAAAGCTAAGAATGGAGGACAAGCATGCAGGATTGCTCCGAATGAGAATGTTGGATAGTTTTTTAGGGCCCGGGCCCTGAGATGTACTCATTCTACAGAGAATTTCAAAAATTGCCTCCTGATCAACCTCTAGCTTCTACTCGTTATTTGTCTCTGTAAGCTCAAATAATAGCTCAGAATCGTTTTGAGAATAAAATAGTTCCAAAATGTATAACACACTCAGATTCGGAGACAGCATTTATCTGAGCCTCAGCTTGTGAATGAGTAATATCGTTGATCAATTTACAAAAGATCAGTGAATATTTGCTGCCCATGATGGTCAGCATGTCCACACAAACATTTTGTTTCAACTTGGCTCTCCTCCAATTAACCCAGTTTTAATTGGTTAAGTGTAACTTCTTCATAGATTTAACCACTAAATCTTTGTCCCCACTTTCCCTGATTTCTATCGCTTTAATTTCTGCTCTCAACTGGATTTTGCGTTCAGCAATGTCTTTATCATATCGATTAAGATGTTTTATTTCATGCCCTTTGGGGATTATACGATGGGAACTCAAAGTCTGAGCTATTATTTCATCCACAAACAGATTGAAAGAGTCAACAGTGAAGGTGTTACATTTCCAGTCTATGGTGGCCCCTCCTAAGCCATTCTTCAAATTTTAATTCCCACACTGGATTTTATCAGAATCAGTAGTACAACTGAAGGCCAACCTAAAGGATTCTGCCAAGCAGGTTGAACTACTGAAGTTTATCCATCCAATTGTGCACTTGCGACTAACCATGTTCCTTGCAATAGAATACAATTGCATTCTTTCAGCGTATCACCTAACAAAGGCTCAGTAAAGAGTTTATTATGGCTCCTAGTGTTCCAGGAGAGTAATTATAGTACACTATCCGTATAAAGGCATCGGTCACCACCTTGGTCAATTCTGGGACCATTCAGCGGGCCCACTATCCAGGACCAGTCCTGTTCTACTGAACCTCTTCTTGTTTGAGAATTCATTGAAATGACTTTGCGATCTGCCTCAGAATGTGCATTCATTGAAACGACGATTTCACTCGGGAGTAGTCTGGAAAAAAGTCCAACGTTCCTCTTCCCCTGATTTCATGTGCCAGGAAATGAGGGACGAGATCAAAGCCTACCTGGTGTAGAAACTGTAATTCTTGCATAATTAAGTCAAACACCAATTTACAGTTGATGTAAATTAGTGCACGATCTGTGCGATGTAAATCAATAACATCAACTCTAGCAATATCCTTTGTCGAAATCACTCTCTGATTAGCTATTGATCCAAAAAGCCTTAAGATGTTAGTTCTATTAAGATTACATCCCGGTATTCCATCAAGAGGGATTCCACTAAAATTCGATACATTGGAGGAGTTGAATGGTCTTGAGTTAAGGGGATAGGGACCCCACCTTGTATCCGATGCGAGTCAGATAGAACTTGAGTGGCCTGATACAAATAGCTAAATTCAGCTCGCATATCACTTTTCAACATATTGGTCACCTCGCTGCGGGTGCTCCTTCCTTTTACACTGGCACCAAACCGAGGCACCTTGTTTCCTCATAGTTAATGCCAGGTAAAGGACACAGATGTCTATTTATAATTGGCAGCCACTGATTGCAGAGCCTCTTTATAAGAACTGAAATTACCCGCAATTCCACCTGCAACTGGGTGCATTTCCAAAGGGTGTGCCAGTCACGCCAGAAATGAAGCTTGCAAACCTGTTGTATAGTTTTGCACTGGAACCTGTATTGTCATTTGTTCCCGCACTGCACTCTCCTCCCTTAACATTATCACAGAGGAAGAGAGGACTGCAGTGGAAGCCAGATCTAAATGCATGTCCTCAGTCTGGACTGAGAATGAGACATACTGTTTCTCTATTTTGGGCATTATGGGCAATGCAAACATCAAGGACGGTTGAGGTACCGTCACTACTGCCTGTCAAGCCTCCAATTGTGATGAGAGTTGTGTGCTTGCATTCTCAGAGGTATTTGCTGGGCTGTTCATAGCAACAGAAACATTCTTGATGGAAGTACTGCATGTAGCACCCGCTCCCTTTTGTGTCTTGGCTAGATGTTTTAATTTGATTTCTCAAGACAGCCATCACTGACGGTTGATTCGTTGATTAGTCAGTGTTTGAGAGGAATTTTCTGGATGATTGTTTTCTGGATGAATGTCTCGATGGCGTCGTTGTCAAACTGTTTCATTTTTTCCCTTACCAGATTTCTTATTCTTCATTCCCGGTCCCTTCCTTGATGACTGGCCCTGTGATAATATAGAGGGTTTTCTGGGTCCCATGTTCTTCGAAGGGACGATTAAGGCGGTGCTGAAGTTTGAAAATATGTAACAGACACCTCAAGCGAGATCACATTCCTAGCTATGATCTCTTCACTACGATCACAAATTCTTGAAGAGACGCCATCTGCTGTGCATGGTCCAAAAGGGGCGCCTCCACATTTGGATGCTGCAGACCATTTGCAACCATCTGTGTGTCAGTTTCCATACCCTTATGCATTGTTAGAGCGCCCAACTTGCTGTTGTTTTAATTGATTCTCATTAGACATTAAGAAGTCCTTAATCATATTTTGTAACCCAGCATTATTAAACTTAAACATTAACGACTCCAGAAAGGTCGATTGATTTCTTGATTCGACCTTCAGCCCTTCATATAATGATACCAGGATACTCAATACCTGATTAATCTCCTCCAGCACTGGTATAGGGCTCTTGTCAACACCATCTGTGATTCTCTGGTCAACCTGTCTCATCATTCCTGTGTGTCTTCTCGGTGGACAGGGAGCTGGAGTTGACGCAACTGTTGAATTCAAAGAGTCTGAATCATAGATTGAGAGTACAGTCAAGAAAGACAATGCCAAAGCTTTATTTACCTCCAGCCTTACATCCTCCAATGCTTCAGTTCTGATTTCCTTGTCGTAAGACTTTGTCCTCGGTTGGGATTGGATTGCAGTACCTATCTGTCCGATTTACACATCCTCATTATGCCCACCCAGATTGTGTCTATTAGAGGCGGGGCTCACCCTCTGTGAAGTTAAAGTTGCAGGTGCTGGAATAAAATACGCAGTTATGTTTTCTGTTATTTTATCTGCGTTAGCATATTTTCCAATCCAGGCACTGGGATTAGTGCCAGCATTCATTGTTTTTATAGCTTTTGTTGTTTTCCTGGAATTAGCATTTTTGCTCTTGGTGGGCCCCTTGCAGGAAGTGCTGGGCCACCTACAAGCCCTGATGTTTCTTCACCCAGTGACTTTGGAAGGGGGTGGTCTATCGCTATCTGAAGGCACATACCACTCACCGGAGTTAGGCTTCTTTTCTGGGAGTTGATCACTTCACTCACCAAACTTGCTCAACTGTCGTACTGTCTAAACACGCATCGCGCTGCACTCTATGTGGACATTTTTATGCTGAGAAACCTTCAGCAACCATGCTGGCCAGTTGTTTTTTACATTTTTTCCGACTCCACAGGCTTCCTGAATCCATAGTAATGGACAGAGGAACACAATTCATCTCTCATTTTTGGAGGGAGGTCAGCCGACGCTTAGGGATCCGTCTAAACTATTCCTCTGCTTACCATCCCCAAAGTGACAGACAAAGCGAGAAAGCGAAACAAACTATAGGTCAATACCTACAATGATACATAACTGAACAAGAACATGATTGGGTAACCTTACTACCTCTCGGAGAATTTGCATATAATGATTCTGTTCATGCTGCCCTTCAAGATACCATGTTTCATGTGTCCTTCAGAATACACTTCTATTCCAGTTATCAGATGGATCACTGAAGTCCCAGCGGCGTCCAATCTTATCATCAGTATCCAACAATGTGGTATGATTGACCACGGCTCATATAAACCTTCCTGCAGTTCACAGTTTCTTCAAGCCCATATATATTGGACTCTATCATATTTTCAGAGTAATCAATCCCACTGCCATGGAACTGCACCTCCCTTCCTAGTACAAGATCCACCCATCTTTCCATGTGTCTCTCCTTAAACCTGCCCGAACCTTGTCTGTATATCCCTCTCAGTTTGTTAAGCCGCCCTGTTGTAGGCCCCCAGAAAGAATACAGGACAAATGTCTCAGTAGGATAGCTCAGGGGCAACGTGCTCGCCTTGGAAGCAAGATAACATGGAGCAACACAGGTTTGATCACTGGGTCCGTGCTTAGAAACCACTGGGTATTAAGCGCGTTATAAATAACTTATCATATGTGTCAGGGGCGGAAGAGGAACCACCGCAACCAAAGGGTGGTCAAAGAGTGCGCAAGAATCAAGCCCTCTCCTAAAATTCCCCAGTCCCATCCATAACCTCTACCTATGCCTCTATCCGGTTTCCCTAACTCCCCCGTACCCATCCAATCAATGAGACCCTAACCCTCCTTCCCTGCTCTGGTCACAGATGCCTGCGTAAGCTTTGACTTGCAGGCACCAAGACCACTGTGATGGTGGTTGGTTCAAGCCACTCCTGCGCCCACGTGCATTATAGGTGCCTGAGTTTTGAAGCCAACCCCAGAGTACAACATGCAAGAGATTGCTAAGGCCCTACATGAGTTGCAGGGTGAACTAGCTGCGTCCAGACAAGAGTATGCCACCTTGTCGGCGTAGGTACGTAGCCTAGCGGCACAGACCCCGCCACTGCCCGACCAGGCTCCAACCCCAGTACAGGTGTAGGTGTCTCCTGAGCCAGTAATACCCCTTGCTCCACCAGAGCGCTATTCAGGAGATCCTCAGAAGTTCTCCACCTTTCTCACTCAGTGACGTCTTCAATTCTTAACGAAGCCTGCGACCTTTCGGTCGGCTCAATCCAGAACTGCTTTCGTAATATCATATCTAATGGGAGATGCCACAGCATGGGCAAATTCTTTAGTCCAGAAAGACGACGCAGTCCTATACGACAGGGACGACTTTTTGAGCGAATTTGAGAAAATATTCAATCGGCGAGCTGCCACCTTGTGCAAAGATCGAGCGTTATTGGCTCTCAGACAAGGCAGCAAAGAACTGGTGATGTATGTCACACAATTCAACCGCCTGGTAGACGAAGCAGAGTGGCCATGAGAAAAAATAATGTTGTTATTCTATCAAGGGCTGCGGGACAAATTAAAGGATCTGATCGCCCAAGTTGACCGACAACCACGCAAATGCTTGGACATGATTGATCTAGCTTTGCGTCTGGACCATCGTCAGGCGGAAAGATGGGGTGAAAAGCGGAAAGGGGATCGGCGTCCTGTGGCCCGGTTAGACCAGTCTAGGGGATCCCGAGGGGCAGTGGACAAGCCCGGTGAGGAGAAAGCTATGTAGAGGACCCTTATCCAAAGAGGAAAAAGAATGGAGGAGAAAGGATGGGGTTTGTATGTACTGTGGAACAGCGGGGCATTATGTCTTTGAATGTCCCACCAAACCCAAAACCCAGGGAAACGCATCGGCTCGACGGTAGTGGGGGTCACCCTGTGAAGCCTGTCAAATAGTAGGGCCCCAATTGCTGGCTATCCCAACTTCGCCTCACACATCACCCTGTCGGGTCATTTGAGCTTTTTAGGGCAGAAAAAGGCAGTTACCATGCTAGTAGACTCTGGCGCAACGGGAAATTTTATAGATGCCCAATATGTGGCTACACTAGGTATCCCCATACAGCTGTAGTCTAAACCAGAGTCGTACGGGGACGGTGGATGGCACGCCTCTCTGCTCAGGGCTCATAGCACATAGTATTCAGTTGGTGACATTAGAGTGTGGAGACGCTCATTGGGAGGAAATTGCCTTTGATGTAATTGCTGCCCCGCAATTTGGACTTATCCTGGGATTGCCTTTTTTTTTTTTTTATCAAAGATTTTATTGGTTTTGAAACATAAAAACAACATTACATTCATCTCTCTGCATTACAGGGCGGGGAACAAGGGAGCATTTGTGAAATCAACTTATACAGGAGGAAATAAAGGAAGAGAGAGAGAGAGAAGCAAACAAAAAACATAAACATCAAAGAACTCAACATCAGGGACCACAGTCCAACGGACTGTCAATCTTTGGCAAAGGAAGAACTCATGACATAGTTTGTTCATATCAGGCTTGTTCCGCCCGGTGTCTCGGGGCTTCTCTCAGACTCGGTAACTGCAGCGCCGCATCTGGCACTTAGCTGGCCTCCTCCCACCGTCTTCATATTTTGTTCGCTTTTTGCGGGCAGCCCCTCGCCGCGTACACCCGGTGCTCCTTTACAGCACAAATGTCCACATCCGTGACCCACTGGTCATAGCTATGTGTGCGTTCCGAACCCCAAAGTTGCGCGATGTTCCGCCTGAGAACCGCCATTGCGGTTGACCAGAGCAGTTTCTCATAGCGGGATAGGTCGGTTTCACTGGAAATCCCTAGGAGAAGGCGTTTGGGCCCCTTTGTATCGTCTTGCCTATAACGCTGGACAGTTTATCACAACATTTCCGCCAGAGCTGCTGAATGTTACTACATTCCCATAAGATATGGAAGAAGGTACCTTCCTCACGCTTGCAGCGTAGGCATCTTGCGTCCGACGTCTTACCCCAGCGGAAAAGAGCCACTCTCGGATAGTAGATGCGATGTAGGATCTTCAATTGAACCAGTCTGAGCCTTGAGGAGATGGTTGCCTCACGCGGGTACATCAGGGCCTCAACCCAATCTTCTGGTTGAAGCGGTCTCACATCTCGTTCCCACTTGGTTTTCAGACTGGTTAGTTCTGGTGTCGCGAAGGATGTTATCACATTGTACATGGTGGAGGTGACCTTCCGTTCCACTCGGTCCAGTACTATATTTCGCTCTAGTGGAGAGCTTTCTGGCATGTCTTGTGTGTTCTGTCGGTGGCCAGTCCAAGCATGATTCAGTTGCATGTAGTGGTACCTTTCTGTAGCTGGGAGGGAGAACTCCGAGTGTAATGTCTCGAATGGTACCAAGTTGTCTTCACGTATTACATCTCCAATGCTAGTGATTCCTCGCTGGACCCATTCGGGCCATCTAGGCAATTTTTATATTTCGGGAAGGCAGCAGTTGTTCCATAGAGGTTGGGACAGTGTCAAGTTTCCTGTCCCACCCTAAGTATCGATGTGCTTCTTTCCAGATTCTTACTATGTGCGTTGCCATGTCCGATTTTGGGTGCTCTAATGGTGTTGTTGTGCTGTTGGAGTTGAACCCTTTTTGCAGGATGTACAAGAATTTGGGGAGAGCAATCATTTTGAACAGGGCAGCTCTACCCATCAGCGTCAGTGGCAAAGAGATCCAGTGGCGGGTATCTTCTGCGAATCTTGTTACAAAGGGGGAGAAGTTCAAGGATGTGTATTCAGCGAGGTGCTTCGTGATGCGTATCCCCAGGTATTTGAACTGTTCCATTTCGATCTGTTAAGGGCCGGCCGCTAGGCTCGCCATCGAAACGTCTCCTATGGGGAATAGGATGGATTTGGTCCAGTTCACACGTAGGCCGCTGAATGCTCCATATCGCTCTAGCACGTGCGTGACTCTGGGGCAGGAATTGCTTGGGTCTTTTAGGTAGATGAGCAGGTCATCAGCATAGAGCGATACTCTGTCTTCCCAGGTTTCAGACCAGCGGAAGCCTTCCCAGGTTGATGTGTTTCGCAGCAGGATTGCCAGTGGTTCAATTGCGATTGCGAAGATCAAGGCCAATAATGGGCAGCCCTGCCTCGTGCCTCTCCCCAGACTAAAAGGGTCCGATCGCCAGCCATTAACCCTGGTCCTGGCCAATGGGGATTCATACAACAGACGCACCCAACTCATGAAGTTCTTGCCGAAGCCCATGCGGTGCATTATGTTCCAGATAGTCTCCCATCTCACTGAATCAAAGTCCTTTTCGAAGTCAATTGCTAGTAGGGCTAGCGGGCCTTGTATGCTGCTGGCTCTTTCCAGGGCTGAGTATAGTCTGTGAAAGTTCATGTGTTTTGATCTCTGTGGCATGAAGCAGCACTCGTCCGGGTGTATCAGGGAGGGGATAACCTGCTGTAGACGATCTGCTAGTAGTTTTCACTGGGTTTGTCTGGTTTGGGTATCGCTATTATTGTTGCTTCTCGAAGATCTGGTGGAAGAATGCCCTTTTCTCGCGCATGTTGGTACATCCGCAGTAGATGGGGGGGCTATCACATTGGTTCCTACTTTCCTACTTTCCGCCATAGCTCAACCGGGAAGCCGTTAGACCCTGGGGACTTGCCGGTTTGGAGGCCGGATATGGCACTTAGGACCTCATCCTCTGCGATATCCCTCTCCAGTAGCTCCAGTTGCACTTCATTTAAGGTGGGGATGTCAATTTCATAATCATGATGTCCATCTGAGTCGTGGGTTTGCTATAAAGCTCAGCATAGTATTCTGCAAAGCCTTGGGTTATGTCCTGGTCTGTCACTCGCGTATTTGACCCTCCTGTTTCTAGCCGCGGACATGGCTGCGTCCCTGCTCCTTCCTTTCCAGCCATGCCAGCATCTTGCCAGCTTTATCACCTGTTTCATAGATTCTTGCTCGCATTGCGGTATGCGCTTGTCTTGCATTGTCCGTTGCTATCTTTTGAAGCCTTTTCTGTGCTAGGAGCAGCATGCGATTTGTGTCCGGCGTATCCTCGCTTATATTTTTCTCCTCTGCCTGCTTCACTTGTTGTTCCGCTTTAAGTGTCTTACTCAGGTGCTTTTTTCTTTTTTCAGTTATCCAAGATATTAGTTCACCCCTTAGTACTGTCTTGTAGGCCTTGTGTCTCGGGGTTCGACGCAGTCTGCATATTTAGCTCGAAATATGTGTTGGTGGCCTCTTGAAGTCTATCCACTAGCTCGGGGTCACCCAGGTAGTAATTATTAAAGCACCAGCTCGGCGGTGGAAGCGGCCTGGATGTTGTGAGTTTTAGCTCCAGCGGGGAGTGGTCAGAAAGGCCTCTGGGGAGCATGTTTATTTCCTGTGCCCTGTGTAGATCAGTTGCTGGGGTGAACAAATAGTCTAGCCTGGAGAGCGAGGCATGTGCCCCTGAGTGGAAAGCGTATTCTCTAGTGTCTGGGTGGATTTCTCTCCATACATCACATAGGCCAAGTGCGTTGGTGAATGTAGCAAGCCTCGTAGGTACGTTGGGGTTTCTGTTACGTAAATGTGATCTGTCCAAGGTTACGTTCATGACTTCATTGAAATCTCCTCCCAGTAGGTTAGAAGTGTTGTTTGTGATCAGTGGGGCAATATCTATGAGTAGTGGCCCACAGTAGTGGGTTGGCAGTGCATTAGTGGCTATTAATTCAATAGAGTGATCCCATAACGTGCCTGTCACATATACATATCTGCCGCCGGTGTCGTGGGTCACCGTGTTGAGGTGGAAGGGAAGGTTTTTGTCTACCAGGATCATGACGCCCCTTGAGCCCATCGTGAAGCCTGAGTGGAGTGCCAGCTTGTAGTTTGTACGTCTGATCAGGGTACATTCTGTGCCCGCAAGATGGGTCTCAGACAGAAACACTATATCTGCACCCATCTGTTTAGAAATTGCCGTACCAACCGGCACTTGACTGCGTTGCCCAGGCCATTCACATTCCATGTCATGAGCCTAAGTGTTCTGAGAGCGTTAGTGGTAGTGCTATGTGATGCCATGTTTGCCTGTGGTGGTAGAGGCGTATGCTGCTGTTGACGGCGTTATGCGCCGGCCGAGTTTATGCCCATGAGTTCTAACCATTTTACCTAGCCATGGTGTGCTATGTGCCTGACTGGTCCCGTCTGTAACTAAACTTAACAAACCCTCAACCCCCCACCCCATACTCCTCCCAACTAGAAGCATCGGTCGCCCGAACATGAGAACCTATGGTGTCAACTGGACACCTTACATGCAGTGAACTTAATTTAGGTACATGTGGTCTCCCCTGACGTTACACGAACCGGGGTTGGCACCACTAGTACTGTTCTGTGGTGTTTCTATGGGGTGGGGGGTGCTTCGAAATGAGGTTGCGGGTCTTCCCCGTTACCGCAACTTGGAAAGGTGTGTTACCTTGCGTTAGGTATTACGGTGTGTGGCATATGGTTGGGCAGTTCAGTATGTACACACTGGTGTGTTCCAAAGCGTTACCAGAAATGGTGGCAGGGGTCATCCGTCATTGTCTTCCGGTGGGCCTTGTTCCGGTGGCTGTCGGGGTGCACGTTGTTGGTCGGGAGGTGGTCTGTTGTTTCTTTCCCTTTTGCCATGAGCAGTTGACCAGTCTCCCTCTATGTGCTGTTCTGCCCAGTGCCATGCTTCTTTAGGATCATTAAAGTGGACTGCTGTACCTTTATGGTAGATCTTAAGTTGCGCCGGGAAAAGCAGTCTGTATTTGACCCCCAGTGATTGCAAGTGTTTTTTGAGTTGGTGGAAGGATTGCCTCGCTTTCTGCACCTCTCTCGTGTAATCAGGGAAGAAAGCAATTTTTGAGCCATTAAAGGTGATCGGGCCGTTGGTCCGTGCGTGTTGTAATAGAGCATCTCGGTCCCTGTAATTTAGGAATTTTGCAATCACTGTGCGTTGCGGTGCCCGCGGTGCCGGTCTACCTGTGGGCATTCTGTGTGCACGCTATATAGAGAAAAACTTGGAGAAAGAGCTCAGATCAAATGTGTCTGTTAGCCACTGTTCAAGGAAGAGCTCCATACAGGCACCTTTGGCTTTCTTGGGTATGCCGAGTATGCGTACATTATTACGCCTCGAGCGTCCTTCCCCTTCTTCTATTCTGTTTTCCAGGACATTAAGCTTCGATGTGACTCTTCTCAGTTGGTGTTGCATGTTCCGTACTCTGTCTTCTGTGTTCGAAATACGCTGTTCGGCTTCACCCGTGCGTGCTGTTAGTTTTTGAAGGTCATGTCTGAGGAGGGAGACGGCCAGACTTATCCCGTCCATTTTTTGCTCCATTGACGTGCAGGAGTCGGCTATAGCGGCCATGATGTCCCTCAAGGAGATTGCGTGGTTGGCTGCTCTTCCTCTAGGGTAGCCGAGTGGAGTTCGGGAGCCTGCGTCGGAGGGATGGTATATTGGTCCATTCTGCTCTGTGTGGGGAGCCTCTTGGTCTTGTCTTTCCCCATGTTCCCTCTTGTGTCTTCAGGTCACTGTTACCACTCAATGATCACTCTGTGTCAGTTCAGTAGTGTGTATCGTACCTCCCGGGGTGTCTCGGCCGGCTCACAGGGTGCTCTCACCGTGGGTCATTGCTGGTCACCGCTCGTGTTCAGCCCAGTATGTTTTTTGGGGTGACAGTTTGCCTGGTTTTACTGCCCACGGGCCTACCACACAATCGCACATGTGCCCCGCTCAATTGACTCATCCACTGCTGGTGAGGCTCAGTGTTATGCCGGCCCAGGGCGCCTTGGGGCTCCGGTCCCCCTCCACCAGCGGCTTGGCATCCATGTGCGTAGGCCCAGCGCCTCCGCCGGTCCTCTCTCAGCAGAGCTGGCACCGCGTGGTCTGGGCCCACATCAAGACATCTGCGCCATGGGTAAGCGAGACCTCCAGCACCCCCTCAGTGGCGGCTCGCCAGCAATCGCACGCGTAGTACGCAGCTGTCACCGTGGCTCTGTGTGGGTGTCAAGCGGTGTCCTCCCTCCGGGCGGTCTCCAGCCGCCTCACACTCGGGCTCTGTACTTCCTCTCAGTGCCACTGCTTCCTCGACTAATGTAAAGGAAGTACAATCCTTTCTAAGATTTGCAAACTTTTACAGACGGTTTGTTAAGAACTTCTCTGAATTGGTTACCCCAATCACAAGGCTTCTTCGTAAAGGATGCCCATTCGCGTGGAACAGCCCAGAAGAACAAGGGTTTCAACAGCTCAAGAAAGCCTTTACTGATGCACCACTACTAAGACATCCCGAGCTGTCTCAACCTTTTGTGGTTGAAACAGGCGCCTCTAGTTATGCATTAGGGGCCATTCTGTCCCAGACAGACCCTCAGTATGAATTACTCCACCCTGTGGCCTATTACTCAAGGAAATTGCTTCCAGCCGAAGCAAACTACACAATCACAGACCGTGAACTGCTAGCCATAAAAGCCACCTTCGGTGAAGTTCATCAGAACTGCTAAAACCTTGAGCCCGCGTCAATTACGCTGGGCCTTATTTTTTGCCAAGTTTAACTTCATCATTACATATAGACCTGGAACCAACAATCGCAAGGCCGGTATTCTATTGTGCTACCCAGAACCGGTTGCAAAAGAGTCTGAGACGGCACCTCAATCAGTAGTCCCTTTAGCTTGTGTTATGGGCGTAACTGTCGATCCTTTTGAGGCCGTGCAGAAGGAACTAACCATGCAGCACATGCATAAATGGTGCTCTCAAGACCCACAGCA
This sequence comes from Ambystoma mexicanum, assembly GCF_040938575.1. Classification (NCBI taxonomy): domain Eukaryota; kingdom Metazoa; phylum Chordata; class Amphibia; order Caudata; family Ambystomatidae; genus Ambystoma; species Ambystoma mexicanum. The sequence continues at coordinate 1,401,307,655 of NC_090933.1, forward strand.
TAGCATAGTTGCTGGGCTTCCCTATCATGGTCAGGCATAATATTTACCCACAAAGAAGCTCCAGGAAAGAGCCATGTCACTGTGCCATGACTCACCTTTAGCAGGACACACAGGCAGATCTAAAACACAGGAACTAGTAGCGAGGCATTTTTGGTGTCGACATGGTGACGTGATGGCCAGCAGCATGTAGTTGCGTGAGAAACTTGCGCCCGTAATAAGGCGGACCAACAAAAGCCGGCTGGCCTCTTCCACCCTTTGCCTACTCCGTCCTCACCATGGCATACCGTTACTATGGACCTCAGAGTGGATCTACCGGCGGTGCACCATATTGGTGATTGTGGATACTTTCTCAAAAATTGCTAATTTTGTTCCATGCAAAGGGGTCCCGGCAGTCGGCAACGTGACTCAGCTGTTCCTCCAACATGTGGTACGCCTCCATGGACTCCCACATTGGATTATTACCGATAGAGGACCACAGGTTACCTCCAGATTTTGGCAAGAGTTCTTCAAATTCATAGGGATGGATGTACGTTTATCATCGGGTTACCATCCTGAAACAGACGGCCAAACGGAGAGGGTGAACCAAGGCCTCGAACAGTACTTGTGTTGTTTCACCACCAGCAGAGGGTCATCCTGGGATCAACATGCCTGGCTGGTGGAGTTAGCATATAACAATGCTGAGAACACGTCCACCAAGCAATCTCCTTTTTATTGCCTGTATGGTCATCATCCTCAGGTACTTCCTGTTGCTGTTGCACCCTTAAAGACAGCTCTCCCCACGTTAGCAGGGCAACGCACTTGCATCGAGCAGATCTGGAAGGAGGTACAGGGTAATCTTGTTCAGTCAAAAGCTTCATATAAAAAGCAAACCGACAAACATCGTTGAGCCAGTCCCTTGTACCATGACGGTGATCGGGTGTGGCTATCCACCCGGAACATACATCTACGTGGATACCGAAAATTACAGCCACGTTATCTGGGCCCGTTTGCCATAGAAAAAAATCATTAACCCTGTTGCCATGCAATTGGCGTTACCACCACAAATGAAAATTCATCCTACATTTCAGGCCATTTTGAATTCCAAGAGACACAAGAATGGACACAAGAACTAGTAGCGAGGCATTTTTGGTGTCGACATGGTGACGTGATGGCCAGCAACATGTAGTTGCGTGTGAAACTTGCGCCCGTAATAAGGTGGACCACCAGAAGCCGGCTGGCCTCCTCCACCCTTTGCCTACTCCGTCCTCACCATGGCATACCGTTACTATGGACCTCATAGTGGATCTACCGGCGGTGCACCATATTGGTGATTGTGGATACTTTCTCAAAAATTGCTCATTTTGTTCCATGCAAAGGGGTCCCGGCAGCCGGCAACATGACTCAGCTGTTCCTCCAACATGTGGTACGCCTCCATGGACTCCCACATCGTATTATTACCGATAGAGGACCACAGGTTACCTCCAGATTTTGGCGAGAGTTCTTCAAATTCATAGGGATGGATGTACGTTTATCATCGGGTACCATCCTGAAACAGACGGCCAAACGGAGCGGGTGAACCAAGGCCTCGAACAGTACATTTGTTGTTTAACCACCAGCAGAGGGTCATCCTGGGTTCAACATGCCTGGCTGGCGGAGTTAGCATATAACAATGCTGAGAACATGTCCACCAAGCAATCTCCTTTTTATTGCCTGTATGGTCATCATCCTCGGGTACTTCCTGTTGCCGTTGCACCCTTGAAGACAGCTCTCCCCACGTTGGCAGGGCAACGCACTTGCATCGAGCAGATCTGGAAGGAGGTACAGGGTAATCTTGTTCAGTCAAAAGCTTCATATAAAAAGCAAACCGACAAACATCGTCGAGCCAGTCCCTTTTACCATGACGGTGATCGGGTGTGGCTATCCACGCGGAACATACATCTACATGGATACCGAAAATTACAGCCACGTTATCTGGGCCCGTTTGCCATAGAAAAAATCATTAACCCTGTTGCCATGCGATTGGCGTTACCACCCCAAATGAAAATTCATCCTACATTTCAGGCCATTTTGAATTCCAAGAGACACAAAAATAGACAGGTATATTACCTGATTAAGTGGGTGGGGTATGGACCTGAAGATCACTCCTGGGAGCCTTTATCTCATTTGCATGCCCCAAGATTGTTGCACACTTTTCATAGGAAAGAAGTGTTTTCCTTGCGGTGGCACAGACGTTCCGATGTCCTGGAGGCTCCTTTCTTCTAACCAACCTCCCCACAGCGGGAGGACACTCCGGCAAAGACACAAGGAAAGGCATAAGGACCAGCAGAGCGCAGAGAATGGTGTTCTCGCAATGGTCTAACTTTCAGAGAGCTGTATGCTGCATAAATTACCTGATTATCCTGCAACTGCGTTTTAAAGGTAATTAGTCTTATTTATTTTATTTCTATTTCAAAATATTTTTATTGGCATTTTTAAGTTGGCATTACATCAGTGTCATTTTCCCCCCCTTTCTGAATTTCTTTCGCCTTTCCACAATTCCAAAACATATTTCATTGATTTGTGAAAAGAAACAGCAAACAAAACAACAACATATAACAAACGTGAACTGTCTTCATGTTTAAACGATTGTAGTGTCTACATTGCCTTGGGTCAAATTGGTGGCCTGTCCATATCCCTTTAGATGGGGGGCGGGTAGGGTTAACGTTCTTCCCCCTTTGTGTTGCATCTCCCTCCTTTCTTCTTTATGAGCCTCGCGCCTCCTGTGGCTATACGCCACTTACCCTTCTCATAAATTCACGGGGGCATATCAGCAGACGGTAGGAACATGTCTCCGACCACGACTTTCCATGCCTCAAATTTAGCGTTAGTGTCCCCCTCACCCCTGACAATCCCGGTGCCCCAAGCTTCTGTCTCTGAGACCGTCCATCGCTCCATCTCCCTTTTCTATCTTGCGTATTGTGGGCCTTTTTTTGACTTCCACGACATTGCTATCTCCCTTTTTGCCAGTACGCATGCCATGTCCATCACCCGCACAATGTGTTTTTTTTTGCTTAGCCTGGGGTACGTGCCCAGCAGACATTCTTTCATTGTCCACTCATATCTGCTTACTGCGTCCGTCTCGCATGCCTGTTTGATGTTAGCCCAGACAATGCCCACTTTTGCACACCCCCAGAACATGTGTATTAGGCCTGCTTCATCATTGGTGCACCATGGGCAGTGCGCTTCCGCTTGCCGTTTAAAGCTTGCTACCCTTTTTGGGGTCATATACGTTCTATATAGGACATTTATTTGGATTAGTCTTGGATTAGTCTGAACCTGGCAATTCTGGACACCGCTTTTGGGTATTTCAGTGCTCTCTCCCATTCGTTGTCCGAAATCTCTTCGCCAATATCTGTTTCCCATTTGGTCTTTAGTGTGGCGCCCCGGGGGTTGGGCCTATCATTCAGTTGCGCGTAGATTCTCGACAATGGCCTCCACCCGTCACTCAGATTGTACATTTCTGTCACTAGAGGGGTCGTTGTTGGCTCCTCTGGCCAGTCGCTCCATCTCACCTTAGCCTCATGTTTAAGCTTCTGGTACCATAGGAATTGGCCCTTGGGTAGGCCCTCTATCTTGTGCAGTGATTCCAGCTCTCTGAATTCCCCATCCACGTACATGTCTCCCCAGGCGTATATACCCAGTCCTTCCCATTGCCTGAGTGTGTTAATATCAGCTGGTGCCATTCTCATGTCTGCCATTATTGGCATTTCAGGGGAGTAAAGGTTCTTCGAGTGTGTGATGGTTTTAACTCTTTCCCATACTAGTCTGCCCAGTTTAGCCAATGGGGGTGCTCTGCCGGCGCGATCCGGAGGCGCCCATATTATTTCTTTGAGGTGTATAGGTTTGACAAGATTGCTCAGTAAGCCGGTTTCGTTGGTGACCTCTTCCGACAACCATTTGGTGACATGACTAAGTTGGGCTGCCAAATAGTACCTTTCAAGGTCCGGGAGCTGTATGCCCCCTGCATCATGCGGAAGGGTTAGAATATTCAATGCCAGCCTGTGACGTGCCTTTCCCCATATGAAGTCTCTAATCTGGGCGTCTAATTTTCAGAAAAAGGGTGGTCTGATGTAGTGACAGATGGTCTGGAAGAAGTATAGGTATCGTGGCAGTATAATCATCTTTGTTATCGATGCCCTTCCCATCATTGAGAGCGGTAGACTAGATCAGAATTTCATTGAGTTGTGAAGCCCCTGAGTTACCGTCAGTGTGTTTTGCTCGTGTGTAAGTTCAGGTGTATGTCTGATCTTGACCCCCAGGTATTTGAACATGTCCGGCTGCCACTTTATCCCAACTTGGGGTAGGTTGTCTACTCCCACCTCCCTCAAGCCCGCCAGTGGAAACATGCAGGATTTCTGTCTGCTAAAATGTATCCCCGAATAACGTGCAAAGTTGTCTACCATTTCCAAGATTGTAGGGGCATAGTTTTTTTTGGGTCTCTCAGATAGATCAGGACATCGTCCGCATATAGTGAGATAATATGGTGCCCCCTACCCACTCGTATTCCAGCGTCCCGGAATTGCTTCCTAATGTAAATTGCAATTGGCTCCAACCCCAAAATATAGAGCATGGGCGACAGGGGGCAGCCCTATCTGGTGCCTCTTTGTATGTTCCAGGCTCCTGAAACCCATTTGCCCGTCTTCGCTCTGGCTGTGGGATCATTATACAGTAGCTTGACTCCCTTAGCACCTCTATCAGCCACTCCCAGTAGATGGAGTCGAATGCCTTTATTGCGTCTAATGACATCACTGCCATATGCTCCTGGCCTCCCTCTGTGTGTGCTATAATGTGCTGTAGTCTACGTAAATTGGCAGTTGTGTTGCGGCCGGGCACAAAGCCATTCTGGTCCTCGTGTACCAGGCTTCCTATCACTTTGGACAATTTCTTGGCCAGCATGGTGGTCAGTTTCTTACTGTCATAGTTTAGCATTGCTATTGGTCGGTAAGAATCGCATTCTTTGGCTGGTTTGTGTGGTTTGGGTATCGGGACTATTAGGTAGGGTTCCTGTCTCGTAGGCCTCTTGATATACCTCATGTAACAGTGGGGCTAATGTTGCCTTGTATGCTTTGTAGAACTCCTGGGGGAGCCCGTCCGTTCCTGGGGTCTTGCATGTGGCCAGGGATCTAATGGCGTCTGTGATGTCCTCAGGCGTGAGGGCCTCTTCTAATAAGTCTCGTTGTTGCTCACTCAGCTTGGGGAGTCCTATCTCTTCTAGGGTGTCTTGTATGTCTATCAGCGGCACTTGGGTGTCATGTGCGTATAGTGTGGAGTAGAAGTCAGCGAATGTGGTGTTTATGGAGTGCTGGGTTGTTCTCATGTCTCCCTTCATGTCTCTTATTGCGGTCACTGGGTGTTTAGGGTGCTCTCGCTTACATAGCCAGGCCAGTAGCCTACCTGGTTTGTCACCGTTTATGTGTGCTCTGGTGGTACGTGTTGTGTAGTCGAATTTTGCTAGCCGTCCCCACGCCTGGTGACAATTTGTCTGTGCCTCCTGCAAATGCTCCTCTTCCTCTCTAGTTCCCGAGCCCTGCCTTATTTCTTCCTCCCTCTCGTCAAGCTTCCTCTTCAGCATTTTCCTGATTCCTGCTGTCCCGGCTATAACCTCTCCCCTCGTTACCACCTTCAGGGCCTCCCACATGGTGCTCCAGCGCTCCACACTGCCACTGTTAGTGGTGACATACTCTACCAATTTTTCTCCCAGTTCCTCTTTAAATATTGGGTCCGTCAGTGTCTCCGTGGGCATACGCCATAATGGGATAGGGGGTCTAGGGCCCTTCAATGCCCAGTGCATTAACAGGGGGGAGTGGCCTGAGATCGATCTGCCCATGTATTGTATTGATTCTACCAGAGCTAGGTGCGTTTTGCCTATAAACATGTAGTCAATTCTCGTATGGAGGTTATGTGGGGAGGAGTAGTATGAGTATCCTCTGTCTGTGGGGTGGTGTTCCCTCCAGACGTCGACAAGGTCTAGTTGTTCCAGCAGGTTGTTCAATGCCCTAGAGGTTCTGTCCACTCGCTTCTGCGGGGGTTCAGATCTGTCTAGGTTCAAGTCCCTCACACAGTTGAGATCCCCACCCCATATGTAAAGGCCATCTCTGTGTCCCGCCAGTTTTATCTGCAGCCTTTTAAGGTAGGGCGGAATACCGTGGTTTGGAAAATACGTGTTGACTATGCAGATCTCTACTTGCTCAAGCACTCCCCACAGTATCAAATACCTCCCGTCCGTGTCTGCTTCACTTCCTATCATCTGAAAGGGCACCTCAGGGTTGATCCAAGTGTACACTCCCCTAGCGAATTTGGAATATGGGGCCCCCTGTCCCTGGCCTCCCCAGTACTCCTGCAGCCTAGACTGGTCCTCCACTGAGAGGTGTGTCTCTTGGAGCATTACAATGTCTACTTTCTTCCTGCGAAGATAGGACCTGATCCTGTTCCGGCGTAGGTATGACCCCAACCCTCTCACATTCCAAGTTAGTACTCTAAGTTGCATTGCCATGCTTAGGGCATCCACCCCCGGGTCTCTGTTTCCTTCCCGCCCTCTCACCTCTTTTCTTGCATCCTCGATTTGTTGGCCACCTTTCCCTACTCCTCTTTCTGCATGAAGACTGGTGTGTCGAACTGAAACTGCTGCGACAACGAACGCAGCTTAAACAGTTGCGCCCAGCAACTACACAACCGGTGTTGTGCTCGGGTGCCTCCACACTCTCTAGCCCCTTCCGGGGCATCCAGCGTGGACTTGGATGTGCCAGCAACGTCTGTCATTCTGAGGGTTGGGGCTTTGTACGCAGAGCGGTTTTTGAGCTCCTCTTGGCCGTCTGTTAAGAGCACTTGTGGTTCTCTCCCAATAACTTGTTGTGCTTCTGTTGACAGCCTAGTTGTTAACATCACTTCCATGCCCTTGTGTCCGTCTATCAGATTTCATCATTTCGGGGATCGTTGTCTTGGCCATCCGCTAAGTTGTTATGCTCTAGCCACATATTCGCCGCCGCTGGGGTTTCTAGGAATATGGCCCGCCCTTTATGGATTATCTTCAGCCGAGAGAGGTAAAGCAGCATGTACTTTATGTTTAACTGCCGCAGCCTTGCTTTAATCGGGACAAAGGAGTTTCTGGCTCGTTGCACCTTTTGTGCATAGTCAGGATATATGGCTATCTTGGAATCTCCCCGCTCTATTAAACCGCCTTCTCTCGAGTGCCTGAGTATAATCTCTCTGTCCTGAAAATTGAGAATCTTCGCTATCAATGGCCTGGGGTGCGAGCCCAGAGGCGGTTTCTTCTAGAGGGCCCGGTGTGCTCTCTCCACTGCGAATCCCTGTGAGAGCTTGCCCGCGCCTATCTCTTGTTGCAGTAGGGACTCTACGTATCTTGTCGGGTTCATTCCTTCGGTCCCTTCGGGGATACCGAGCAGTCTAGCGTTACTTATCCTGGCCCTCCCTTCTGCTTCTTCAGCTCTTGCCTACAACATTGCCACCTTCTTCTCCAGTTCCCCCACCTTGGTCTTCAATTCAGTCGTGGCCTCTGCAGTTTCTGTCACTCCAGTTTCTGTCAACGCCACTCTCTCCGCAAGGTTCCGTGCATCTTGCCTCATGAGCTGCACATCTCCTTTCATTTCGTCGATTTTCGTTTCTATGGAGGTCCTTAGAGCAGCAATGGTCTCCAACACTTGCACATCCCTGTTGTCCATTTCTGGTTCTCTTTGTGCCTCCGTTTCCGGCGCATTTCTTTGCATTGCGGCTGTTGTTTTCTGTGCCACAAACGCGTCCATTGTCGTCATTTTCACCTTGCCTCTGTCTTTGGCAGATGGCATGCTTGCGTTGGGCTTTGCCGGGTCAGGGGGTACCAAGTTCTCTGAATGCGCTTTTCCTTCCACTTCCTGTCTGGGTGTGGTGCCCCCCCGTACCACCCAGTCCTGCTGTCGACGGTTTTGTGCCGTTTGTGAGTCCCGATCCGTGCCTCCGGACTCGCCTTGCCGCTTCTCTCACCAGTCCTCTTTCCCGGCTTCCCTCATGTGTTGGGCTTTTCCTGTGCGGTTTCCACTTTGCAGCCCCCACGAATGGCACAGCGATTGATCGGGGATCGTCTGGTTGCCGCTTGTTCCAGACTTTTCCCACCTGCTCCTCAGTCCTTACTGGTTGCTGGTGGTGTTCCTGGGTTCTCTAATCTGCCGAATAGCGTTCCCCCAGCTTTGCGACCAGTGCTCCTCTCACTCCTCTGGGCACTAGGCCTATCAGGCCGCTTGATAGCCCTGTGGTTCAGGTGCTGCACAGTTGTGGCATGCTGTGATGTGTCTATAATAGTCCTGCAATTGGCCCCACCACCGGCCCTGCTCCCTTGTGTTGGTGCTTCGTTGTCCTGAGTGGTGCTGTGGGTTGTTTCTTACCCCACTTGTCCGGAATCCGAAGTGCCCCTCTGTCTCCCTGCTCAGCTGGATCAATGGCCCTAGGGTTGTTCCAGCGTGCATCTGGATGCCGTCTCCTCCTCCCCGTTCTCCTTCCTGGGTGCCCGTTCCTTGCTGGGGTCTCCGGTCATGCTAGATCCCGTGCTCGTGATACCTGCGGTGCTTCGGGGTTTCGCCTTCCTCCTCTGTCCTTCCTTCCTAGCGTCCCCCGATGGCAGGATCTCGTTGCACCGTGCTTCTATGCGTCTGTATCTTCCCCCCTGCTCACAGGGCCCGCAGTCGCTGCAGGTCCTCCCACTGGGCTCCTCGCGCGGCGTCTGCTCCGGTTCCTCTCCTCCACCTTATTACGCTTCTCCGCTGCGCGTCCTTGAACGCTGCTTCAATCCCACAGGTACCACTTCGGTCTCCTTCGCTGCGCTAGCCTTCGCGTCACCTCCGTTCCGTGGACCCGCTCGGCTTCGCCTGCGGGTTCTGCCGGCTGACTCTGCTGATGTTCGGTCCGGCCTCTGATCCGCCTCCACAGCCCTTGGTCCCGATCCAAGAGGTTCTCCCGTAAGCCGTGGCCTATTTCCGCCGCTGGTGCAGTCTGTTCTGGGGCCGGCCAAGTCTCTGCACCCTTCCCCCTCCGTCCTCCTAGCTCGCGTCCGTCGTCGCCATCTTGTGCCGTCCAGGGGGGACTTGTTTCTCAGGTCTTACTGCGTCTTCCAGCATCCGATTTCTGCCGGTCACAACACGATTCTGCTGTGGGTCGTTTTATCTTCCCGGTGGTGCGATTCTTGCCACTTATAGCTCGTTGGTAATTAGTCTTATTTGTTTTCTTTTGTTTCTCGTTATAATCCCGGTATCTTGGAGTAATGGTTCTTTCCTATCCAAGTTCCTTCCGATTCCGTGGAGAAGATATTGCCTGCTCCAATAACCTCTGGAACTCAAGGAGGGTCTTTTGATCCTGTTCTAGGGGGAATATATTGAACTACAAAGAAGATCCCTGTTGTTAACTCTTATCCTCTCTTACCCCTCCAGAGTGAGAACTATAGACCATTGCCATTCTGGGGTCATGTCCTGTAGTGATCTGCCTTTGGCGAACCCTCCCCTGAGAGTTCCATTTCTCACAGAGTTTGAGTCTTTAATGTAAAGGGTGTAAATATGCAAATCCAGCATTCTAAAGTTGCGCACAAGTACAAGTTAAGAAACCTGGTTGTGATGTTGCTGTCATGTTGTTTTTGTTGGTGTGACATTGTATTTAGGCAAGATATCGCTTTTGCCACACTTTAATGAGTTTTTAGATTGATTGTTGCATACATGCCAACCCTCCCGATTTAGGCGGGAGACTCCAGATTTTTCGGTGAAAAATATTGCTATTTTTTACGTTCTCCTGCCTAAGATAACTGTAGCCCCAATGCATTGCTATGGGGAAATGTAAGTCTTCCGATTTCCCTGTGGAAATCTCCCTCCCAGGTGCATCTGAATGTTGGCATGTATGTTGTTGCATAGCAAAAAACATGTGGAGCAAAGTATTTCTTTTATTATATTGCACTCTTTTCACCACACTTAAATTATTAGGTAAAGTTATGTAGTTTGCATTTATTTTCATTATGTAAATTGAGCAATATCAGGTGTAGTTGTTAGCTGTTGTGATGAGCAAAAGGTCGCCATGTTAGAACAGGACATTGTTAAAGGCTGCAGATTTTACCATTTAGTGTGGTAGGCCGCATTTTTTCGCTATGGTTATTTAATTGAATTTATTTCTGCTGTTGGGCAGAAAGCTCCAAGTAGCCAAAGTCAGGATATAAAAGGATGCTGAACAGTTTCCAATACATTTTTGCAAGGAAGGAAGTTCTCAGGGTCCGAAACACGACTCAAGACAGCAGGTGCCTTCCCAGACAACAAACAAATGGATACACAATGGTTGTGAAGGACGCAGTAAGATATGCAGGAAGGTCAGACAGCAGCATAGCCAAAATGTAGAACTAGGTTATGACCACAGCACCCCGACTGAGGTGGTAGTAGCTGGTACTGGGGTACAAGTACCTTGGAAAAATGAATAAATATAAGAAATACATTTCCAGGAGCAGGCCACACACACTTTTTTCACTTAGCTATTCATTGCAACAACTAGGGGGTTGCGTCCAGAGTTGGCAACAAGCCAAGAGCTCCAATTATGGGAAAGGGATTGTGGTGTTGCATGGGGTGCAACAATATTTTGACCTCGCTGATTCCCACTCACTTTATGACTCGTCTGTCTCGGTGGAATTCTAGAGCCCAGGCTGTCTCAGGTGTCCTCGTCTAATCAGGACACAGCTTACTTGATCACTTGCACCACAAAAGGTGCCAGCCAATGAAAACATTGCATTTTGTGCTGACTATGAAATTTTCAAGTGCGATGGGTGATATTTTGATGGTCACGAGAAAGTAAATCGCCATAGTGTTCTTTAGGGGCTCAATGACAAATAGCCAATGGAAATGCTAGAATTAGAATATATGTTATATTTGTAGAACATGTACATTTTGCGGTTTCTCACTTTAAATATTGTAGCCCAGAGGGGATGTTGAGATGTTTTTCAGTTCAGTTCCATGGAGCTATCTGATTTTCCTGGCTGTGTTTGCAAATAAAAATGTGTTTCCCTGCAATAAGTGCACTGTATTCTTGGATTACTTTTGTGTTCTTTTCTGGATTACTTGGGGAGCACTTCACCTGCAAATTTGGAAGTGCCAGCAAGATCTCCAGTACCCCCAAAGAGCTGAGGGCTCCCCGCCGCACACCTCAGGAGCGTGGAGCCTGCCTGAAGAGACCAGTTTGTGTGAGCACAAACTAAGGAGGTGTGCAGATGGCAAAGGTCTGCCTGGTCCCTTAGGTGGGCCCCCGAACCAGATAGTACAGGCAGTTGAGAGGGGAGACTCAGCATCAAGGGGAGTCGGAGGACCCATATACATGTGAGTTCACACTTGCATTGAAGAACAGGTTGCTTACCAGTGGTAAGGTTCTTTCGAATGGATGATCCTCCCACGTATTCCTCATCCTTTGATATATCCATATTCAGCTTTAGCTGCTTCGGTATTCGGTATCGATGCCAGTCGACTCGCTGTCCCTTGAGGGCCTCAATCTCGATGTCGACATCATCAGTGGTATATATAGCGTGCGCAGCGACAGTTGGTTTCAGTTCCGTTTTGATGCGTTTTATCAATGATTTATGGTGTTACCTTGCGTATGACAGTGTTTTGCCCTGAAAGAACATAAACGGTAATAACAAGGAAATTCTACTGTGGGATAGGTTGGGGCGATGAGAAATACGTGGGAGGAACATCCAATTGAAAGAACGTTACCACGGGTAAGTAACTTGTTCTTCGATTGGATTGTGTCCTCATCTTTTGATAGACTGCCAAAGCAGTATTGGTTTTAGAGCCGGGAGTAAGAATTTAGGATTTCCTTATTGGTTTGTGTGAACAGAATGTAACACCACCTTCTCAAATCCTCCTTCCTGGCTGGAAGAAGAGTAAAGACAGTAATGCTTTGTAAAAGTGTGAACCGAGGACCATGTGGCCACCAAACACATTTCTTGAATTAGGACTCCTTTCTGTAAAGCAGAGGAAGGAGCCATGCCCCTGGCTGAATGAGGCCTTAGACCCTCAGGAGGATCTTTCCCAGCTAGTCTATGACACTTATACATCCCTAAAGGTTTGTTAAGTCACTGCCATATCCAATTTATGGCCTGTATAACCAACAAAAAGTTGATCTTTCTGTCTCAACTTGAACATTCTCGAAATGTAAACACTAAGTGCATGCCTTGGGTCAAGCCAATGTCATCTCTCCTCCTCCTTCCCAGGATGAGGCGGAGGATAAAAAGAAGGTAGCAAAATGTTCTGAGTCAAATGAAAATCAGACACAATTTTGGGGAAAAATGTGGGTTTAACCTTAAGGACTATGAAAATTGTATAAGGAGGCTTGCTAGACAAGGCTTGAAGTTCATTCACCCTACGGGCTGATGTAAGAGCAACTAAAATAATGGGCTTAAAGGTTAACAACCTTAAAAGGCAGGAATGAATAGGTTCAAATGGAGTACACCTGAGACATTTTAGACCTAAGTTGAGGTGCCAAATTGGAACCTAAAAAGGGATTGGAGGGAACACCTTTCGAAAATTGTATCACTAGTGGCATTTTGAGGAAAAGATACCTCTTCAGGAGAGCAACATAGACAGCGCTGCTAGATACCCTTTCATTGTGCCAACCTGTACATATAATATCACTCAACCGAAATTGGTACTCATTTATCGACCTCGGAAGATGAAAGGTTGAGTTGACCTTGCCGGGATTCAAACCTGCGACCTGCAGATCACGCTCAGCAGCGAGCGCTCAACCTGCTTAGCTATCTTACTGAATATATATAAAAAAGAATGTTTTTCGAGCAATATGGATGTGAGGACTATATATATAGTGATGGTTCCCATTTTATATTCCCTTATAGGGTATCTGAAAAAGTGATGTTTACCTAAAGAAAGAAGAGACGCCATCCCCAGAGCAGAAGATGGAGATTTAGACAACTAAACAATGATGTTGTTTTTTTAACATGTTACACCTTGAGCACTAATAGTCAGGGATTAGTCCTGAAGAAAGCGGACAAAGTAGTCCAGTTCCGCTGAAACCGGTCGACGAGCAAGGATCGGGGTGATGGCCTGATCCCCGGAACTATTTTTGTAGAGTCCAGACAAATAGAATAATTTTAGGCTACCGATTGAATCTGTACAAAACGGTGGACATAAGAGATCCACCCTGAGGCTGAATAACACCCACAATCTCCCAACAAGATTGTACCTGTTGTTTATTAGCTATTTTTTAGTTGATAAAACACACCATGTGGAAGTAATTAAAAGAGTCATTTCGACTTCCACAGGTGCGCACCTAGTTTTAGATGTTAGTAAAAGTAATGAGTGAGAATAGGGCCAGTCTCTCCGTCTATCCCCTGGATAGGCTGCACACCAGCGCCGACTAGGGAGACCACACCCACGTGCAGAGTAGTTAGTCTCTTTGCAGGGATATTCAGTAAAGAGTAGGGCTTTCTTAGAGGTACAAGTTATAACTGAATAACTGTAATATTGTCAGTCCTCGCAAGACCACCACATGAGATCCTGCGCAACTCTGTTTGGAACCTGAAGAAGGTCTGACATCCTGCCTGAGAATTAGGACCACTGCATCCTGACTGTCCGTTGGATAGATCTCATTCTCAGGCTAGTCTCTGGCACCAGATAAATGCAGGATGCCATGAGGCCGAACAACCTCAAAAACTCAGGCCTCTGAAATTTGGTGACCATCTGCACAATGTTTTGAGCCCTCACCTTGGGTGAAAAGGCTTTCCCCGAGGATACATCCAAGACAGCTCCAATGAACTGGATTTTTTGTGATGGTATTGTGTGGGACTTCTTTTAATTGAGGGAGAAGCTCAGTCTGTGGAGGGGTGGCAGGTGAAACTGAGATGTTGCAGGGCTTGTTCAGGAGAACGGATCCTGATCAGCCAATCATCCCGATCGGAGTAGATGTGAATCCCCCCTCTCCTGAAACTCGCTGCTACTACCACCATCAACTTGGTCGAAACCCTTGAGGTGGAGGTCAGCCCGAATGGCAGGACTCAAAACTGATAATGAGAACTGCCAACCGAGAACCTCAGGTACATTCTGTGCTTATGATGGATAGGCACATGAAAGTAAGCATCCTGAAGGTCCAATGACACCATCCAGTCTTGCAGCTGGAGAGCCTGAAGGTTCTGAGAAAGGGTAACCATCTTGAACTTGTCCTTCCTGAGGGATTTGTTCAGGTTTATTAAGTCTAAGATGGGTCTCAATCCTCCGTCCTTCTTGGGGATTACAAAATAAGGGGAGTACCAATCCTTGTTCCTTTTCTCTACAGGTACCGGTTCTATAGCACCTTTCTCTAGCAGGATTAAAATGTCCTGCACAAGGAGCAGATCTGGAAACTTAAGAGATTTGCTCCCCGGTGGATGACCCTGAGGCCTTTTTATAAAAGGGAGACAGTAACCATGGGCTACCGTTTCCAGTGCCCAAGCATCCAAAGTAATGCCCTGCCATTCTTGCAGATGCAGTGGAAGTCTGCCTCCCACCGGGGTTCTTGTGGTCTCAGAGAGGTTTTGGGACGGCTGCTGCAGCGGCTGAGGGTAAAGCAGCCATTGCCTGGGTGGTCTTAGCACCTCTCCCCCGTCCAGGCTGTGGGAATCTTCTTTGGCCCCTCTGACTCGGCAGTCCTCTCCCTTTTCCAGGAATAATACAGAAAGGGTGTGCCCCTCCAAGCTGTTCCACTGGGGCGAGGTTGAGGTTGCCTGATTGCAGCTCCAAGAGATTTGGCTACTGCTTTGGAGGTCTACAGATCAGCCTTGCTGCCAAATAAGTTTGTGCTGTAAAGTCCATGTTAAGAAGTCTTGATTGTACATCTGAAGCAAACCCAGACTTTCTTAACCATGCAAATCTGCACATCACAGTGCTAGCCGCCATTGCTCTGCTGATACTATCAGCCGAGTCAAGACCAATCTGGAAGGACTCATACATGGCGTCCTTGCCATCCTTAATCATGTTAAAAAAAAATCTCTTTCTTCCCCTTCGGGGATATGATCAGCCGCCATTGCTAGGCATTCCCATAGGGTAAACGTAAACTTAGCCAGTCCACATGTGGCATTTGCTGATTTAAGGACCATACTCACAGCAGAGAAGACTTTCTTTGCCATGGCATCATAGCTTTTGTCATCCCTGTCCAGAGGAATCATCGGGTAGGCCATTTATTTTGAAGTGGATGTGGTGGCCTGCACCACTGGATTTTCTGGAGTGGGAAGTTTGCAGAGATAAAATGGATCACTGCTTGAAGTCCTATATTTACTTGTCATTTTTTTATTTACTGCTGGAATCGACTCTGGCGTCTTCCAGTTGGCATTGACCCACCTTTGTAAGGCTACATGGAAGGGAAGAATAGGGTCCTCTTGGGGTCCCTTGTCTAGAATATCCATCAGATCCTCCTGCTCAAAATGTGATGCAGGTCTGCTCCATCCGAAATATTAAATTAATCTTGATATTCATTGTCTTTATGATCCATCAGCATGGTCAGAGGGATCTGGATCCTTCATACTTGACTCTTCTGATACTAGAGCCTCTGGAACACCTTGTGTCCCATACTGCAAGCAAAAGGGTTGTGCATCGTCAGATGATGGCTCATGCTCTTCCATATATTGAAAAAAAGTGGCTTGAAAAAGTCCTTTCTTGGTATTGGAGCGAAGGATTCTATAGTTTTTTTGACATTCTTCATTGATTTTGCCACTTGCGTCGATGACTGCGTCGAAGTGTTCGACATCGTCGAGGGCTTCGACAATTGTTGTGTCGAAGATTTTGCCAACAAGGGCATCGACCCCTTCAGCGTCGACGTTTTTTTCTTTTAAAGGCATGCCATCTCGACTCGATTCAACTTCCGAAGGTTCTCTGAGTTTTCTCCTGGACAACTGGGCCCGAGGGCGCACAGGGTTTGTTCTTCGCCCTTTCTTTGTCGGGTTTACCATGGCATGGACAGCGGCATGGCTTCTACTCTTCTGCTTCTAGGGGGTTGGGCCACATTCTCAAAGACTTGGAGCATTTTCTGACGGAATGTCTCCCATTCAGCCAGTGAAGCTGATTTCGTCGGGCATGTAACCAGTTTAGGGGAGGAACTCGATGATGAAGACAGCGACCTGTGACGCCTTTTCTTAATTAGTCGTGAAGACAATGATGAGTGGTGTGACCCACTCCTAGATCGTCTTTTAGCTTTCTTCCGATGAAGAAAGATACCCCTTGACCCGTCGGAGGATCGCTTTTTCTACGGGTTCATCAAAAGGGATTTATGTGACCTACCTGCAGCTAACATCCCTTTACGTTCTTTCAGGGCTTTCACGGTCATCAATTGGCAGGATTCACACTCCGATGTCTTATGATTGGATCCTAAACACCACAGACGCACCAGATGGGGGTCCGTAAGAGACATCTTTGCCAGCAGACATGACATTTTTAAAAACCTGACCTGGGAGTCTATGATGCCGACAAAGATGCCATATTTTCGCAAATAACAAAAGGTTTCCCGAAGGAACTGAAGCGCACATATCTTCCGAAGCGATAACTTTCACAGAAAAACGGAATGCCAACTGTGGCTGCGTGTTCTATATGTACCAGTGATGATGTTGACATTGAGACTGAGGCAGAGACAGAGGGAAAACAAGACAAGCAATCTTACTAGGCCTTGTGTCATTCAGATCGTCTAAGTGCGAGAAGGAGAAGTGGAAGGGAGAGGGGAGGGAAAACAGGGCAGCAATGCTCTGAGTAAGTTCAGCCACGGCAGAACAACTCTGGCTAGTGCAAGGAGAACAAGGGACTGTAGGGTTACAGTTATAGCCCCTAAGTGCATGGTAGGCCCAGAGGCAGTGCAAGGGTGATCAGGAAAGAGCCCTGCACCCAGTGAGACCCTGAGGGTAGCCAAGCAATTAGTCGGTACAGCAGACCGGTAGGTCAGCAGGGGAGGGAGATTGGGAAAGCAGAGGAGAAGAGGAACGTATTGAGCTGCTTCCAGAACTTCAGGCGGTCCAGCTCAAGTTGAGAGGGACAGCCATGGTGCAGCCACAGGCTTCAGTTGTGGGGCAATAGATCTGTGTGCACCCTCCAACATAAAGTTGGGCAACAACCTAGGGTTTTCCAGAATCGCCAATAGGGTTTCCCAAACAAATGTTTCCATATTGCTCTTGGGGAGTACCTGTGGAATTCCGACTACTAGATATTATTATGGAGTGATCTGGATTCCAGGTCGTCCCAATTCTCAGGGGTTATTTGGACCTGTTTTGCAAGGGCGGTTCAGTCTTAAGAGTGGAAGCATCATCTTCCACCAAACCAACATGTTTCTCGGCCTCTGTGATTCTATTGTCGGCTTTCTCCAGCCGACAATAGAATCACAGAGTTCCCTTGAAGTTAGGGAATTAATGTTGACCGTGACGTTGTCCAGTTTAACATTGAGGCAAGAGAAGCTGTCCTGCATACATACCATTATCTTCTGCAGCTCTGACCTGTCAGCCAGGGGAGGAGGTTGAATTGTACTCGCCAAGCCGACTTCCTAATCGGGTGCTTTTGGTGTAGCTTTGATGAAGTTGTCCATGCTGCCTTGTTTTCTATTTGTGCCCTTTGGCATTGCACCACGTAAGACCTCAAATTCCAGGGGGATCCCAAGTCCAATAGGCAGCCTCTCAAATGTCGATTTGATTCATCTATGAAGAGTTAGCCCCTCACCTCAATCCGATTAAGATACCCTGTGGGGCATGCGTAGCACCTTCACCACAATTTAAGAAGCTATCTATCGAGGCATGGCATCGGCAGGCCACTACTGCTCCAAAATAGGCACAGGATGAGAACTCACTTTAGTGGGAGGTTCGCCAGGAGATCCAAAATATAGGAGGGAACAAGCAGCCCTCCCACCAGCCTGGCCTAAGTGCGGCCCCAGAGAGCAACACCATGCGCAGTTAGGCGAATGCCAACGGTATTAGCCCACCACCCCAGGTCCTCGTGGTCCAAAAGCCGCCTAGGCTTCACGAAGTACAGAATCTTCATATGGCAAAGCCACTCTGCACTCATCCCCCACAGAGAGTGCACCCGGGTCGTCCAGGACATCCATGCCACGACCCGATACAAGGCAGTACGCCTTCACCCGGCAGGGCACCGAAATGCACCGGTCGTCAGCCTCTGACCAGCGCATTACTCGTCACCACGTGCCATAGACTGCCATTCTCGAAGCTGATGGTGGCCGTTGCTGAGGCTGTTTGGGGGCTCAAGTTACACCACAATTGTAGGAGCCACAGACTATCTGTATGCCAGCATTTGTATAGCCAGATAGGGTGAAAGAGTGCAACTGCGGGACATGAGGCTCGGAGCTCTAGAAGGAAGCAGCCTCCTTGTGCGCCATGCGGCAGCGTCGCCAGCTGCACAGTTTCCAAAGGATTATCCCTTTCCAGATTTTTTAACCCCACTAACCAGATTCATAGAATCCCACAACATTGAGTACCATGTGAAAGAAGATGACACCCACTTGAAACAGGACGAGGGATATATTTAAAGCCATCAAGTGGCCACCTGCATACAATAAGTGGTAAATTGGATGCAGATGCATCAATGTCAATTGAAACAATACTTAAATCTAGCCCATGGGATTTGTGGACCCTTTCTCCGAACTATTGCTCTGGTTTATGTTTATGGATGTATGCCTTTCTGTTCTGCATATACTTCACCTTGTATTCACGTTGTCACATTTACCTCTTCTTACCTTCACGTCTTCTGTTTTTCGCTTCTTCTAACATTCACTCCATAAATACAGGGGAAGACTACCTGTAACCCCTTACTTTCTAACCATATCCTTCCTCCAACCCATCCTTCACCCCACCCCCATCATTGCAGCTAACCTTAAGCATATCAAAGACACTTTAATGATGTGAAGATGCAAACAATGTAAAAGCAAGTAGACGTAAATGCATGAATTTAATGTACAAGATTTTTTCTGGGTGAAGTAAAGGAGGAGGGGGTATTGAGTCATTGGGGTCATCCTAATGTCAGTACAGAAAGTACCCAACCTGAATATGGCTTTTACAGATATCTTTCATGTCACTGCCAAGCAACCTAGAATGTTTTCTGCCATTCACATCTACTACCTGTAGTATCTGCTTCACCACCATTCAAAGAAGAGTTTCTAAAGAGTAGACTTTCTTGCTAATCCACTTCCACATCTTTATGACCGCAATAGCCTGAATCCTAGAGGCTGAATTTATCAGCTAAGACATGAATGCAGATGACACCTAGATACCTTGAACAAGAAGGGGAGCTCTGGAGAATTGTGGGGTACATTTACCCACTCAGCAGAATTCCCCTCCATCACCAATCTGCACTTCAGCAGTTACCAGCAAAATGGCTGTGCTGGCTCCTTTGAGCACCATTGCATTGCATCTAAGCTGCTTTTTGCAGCTACAAAATGATGGCTGTGCTGTCTTGCCAAGCACCTATTGGGCAAGATGGAACAGGGAGCACACAGAGAAAGGCTGCCAGTGTGTTTTCATATGTGCACTAAAGAAGAGAATTGCTAGTTCAAAATTTTCCTTTGAAAAAGGAAATATTTTACATTTAAAATGATGGCGCCCTGATGCTATTTTTCATCTGTTAAATAATATACAGTTCTGATCCATTAAGGCCCAACTATGTCCAGCCATATTCCAGTTGCACTTTAGCAAAAAGAAAGCATTTCTCACTGAATGACAGGCTGTGTTAGTCAAGATCTGGGAAATCACCAGAAACTTTACTTTCAGTCGTACGGATAAATGCTTGACTTTTAAGCTACACAATGTCAAAAATAAATGCTTCAAAAGAAACCCTAGGTCCCTGTGCATATGTCAACTTCAGTGGACCTGTGCCTTGAACGGATTGCTGTGTAAGAGAAACTGACTAGGGCTGCAAACAATGTTTGGAATCCAGATAGAAGAGAAAACCGAATTTGAAAGGGACATCCCAGCAGACTTCACCATGTGTGAAAATGTGCTTTTGCAAAAAAGAAAAATATCTGTTTTGAAGGTTTAATGTTGAATAAGCCTCTATTCTTGCCTAGAATTGTAAGGGGGTCTGGTTAAGATCTAAAATAACGTTTTATTCCCTCAGCCTTGCCTTTTGGGCTCAGAAAAACTAAATAAATAAATGCATTGGCTGTACTGGAGAACCAGCCAAACCAGTTTCCTGCTTGGCTTCAAAGGACATTTGTGTGCTGGCAACAAGAGTGGCCTTCCCCCAAAAGGAGCCACAATGGATTTCTGGGACACCTACGTGTTACTTTTTGCCCCTGGAAACCTTGAATGACCAAGAGGAAGAATATAACACGCCCATCAGACTTTCTGTCTGGGCTCCAGCTTGACACAATAGATCCTGGGACATCTACGTGTTACTTTTGGAAGTGACACCTACCATTCCCGCAAACTGAGAAACTCCATGGCATCCCTGGGCTAAACTGACAGTTAGTGGTAGTCGGGGAAAGGGGCCTTAGTGGAGGACAAAGGGCCAGCCCATCTGGCTTAAAAGACCTTTTTATTAATAAACTTTCAGACTGTTATTTCTACAACCGGACAATGCAGTAATGTAAAAGTTTTACAGTTTGAATGTCATTTTTGTGACTTCAAAACAAGATATTGTGGCCGTCCATAGCATGTATGGGACGTGAACGCCAGGAAAATGTGAATCAGGGGAAAAGTAAATATGGTGGAATGTTAAATATTAATGGAAATCTGCTCTATGATAATATGTACACATATCTAAAATTGTGGAATTTTGGGTGAAGCTGTTCCCTCTAAAAATTGCGAAAAATTATTAGAAGGGCGAAATAATGTCATACAGACCTGGGAGTTGGAATACCCTGTTCTGTATGAAATATGCAATTTGCCTATTTATTTTGCAAACGTGCCACAACTGTATAAATGTGTGATTTATGTTAAGATTGATTTTTGGCAAAAAGGACTGTGGGATGGCTTTTTACCTCATAAAACACAACCCCATAAACTGAGTCCCCTCCTTGAGGAGGTGACCAACATAGGCTGACCTATCCGGTTCTGAGGGGGAGGTCTAGCTTAGTTCTGCCCAACAATAAATCCTGTGATGTCACCCGCCTTATAAATAAAGGGGGGAAGCTCACAGGAGGGACTCTCTTCTGAATTCCCAGCTCCTGTGTATCCTGATATTCCACATCCACTTTGCAAGATTCCAGACTCTACTGCCAGGCCAGAGCATAGCTGACCCTATCCAGGCAGGAACATGATCCAGAAACCCCACTAAAATCCCAATAACTAGGGGGAAAAGCTGTGGTACCCATTTGGGAGTATCCTGTGACCAGACCGTCTTTTTTGCCCCACCATCTGCATACCAGCTGTGCCCTTGCTCTCCAGCAACCAGACAGGCCCAGCTGTTGTTCTGCTAGGAGAGTCCACCTCTGTGACGGTGGCCAGATATTGCCTCGCTGTCCAGAAACCCGGTTGGCTGTCCCAAATCCCTTCCACAATGAATATCTCATCCAGGTATTCAGCTAGGGCCACTCTAACTTCTATATTATCCCTGTGATGTGCATCTATCACCCAGCCTAAAAACCGTATTCCGATTCTTTCTATTTCATACGTTTAAAAAAAAAACATTTCAACATTTAAAACTGCAAAAAGTGTAAAATGCAACTTTTCAACGTGTGATTTTGGCTGCACTGTGTTCTTGCTTTCAAGTTGCTTTCTAAACTGTATGCCCTTTGTTGATACTTTGCCTTGTAGTTGCTAGTGATATAACATCCCTGATACAGTGATAGATCATATTTACCCTTCTTGATTCAAACGCATGTTTAAATTATTACCAATTATTACCAATTCCGAGTGTCATTTTATGCAATTGCAAAGGGTTTTAAAATTATTTTGTGAGGGAAGGTCGGATTTTAATTCTGTTTGCTGCCTAATATCCCACAATCCTTGCTGCTCCTTTCTATCCACTCAAAATTCGATTAATTGGGGTTTGAAGAAGCATTGCATGGGGAGATCTTAACTCGGGTGCTATCTACCTGAACAGTAAAATTGCTCCTATTCATCTGTGCTTTGGATATGTTATAATAGAAGGTCAAACTAAGTCTATTTCATAATTTATTCTGTAATTGTTAACCCATTGGTGATTGCTGCCCAGTATTAAAATTGTGTGATCTCATTTGAATTTTAAAATAAATAAATATTGTATTACCACCCACCGGCCTGGTTCATGGTCCATTGTGACCCGGGGTATTTGTAAAATGGGGTGTGAAACGGGTTGGGTGCCAGCTCAATCTGAATTTGTACAAAGTAAAGAAAAAGCATTCTAATTGAGCGCTACATCCTAGAATAAGGGCAAGAGTCCTGTCTGGTGTGTGACACCCGATTGGAATCCTTTACAGAATGATATCAAATGATATATTGCTTAAAAGGAGGCCAGCATTGTACGTGGAAGAATTTGCTGTGCCTCAATGGTAAGACCATTGATATCCTGCACATGTGCAAAGGATACCCCCCACCTTTAATTATTAGCTGACCTGCCTCAGGGGGGGTCACTCCATAACAACAGCAGAAGATAGGCAAACATAGTTTGGTGTTCAACAGAGTTCTCTTTCTCAATCCTTACGGAACATAGGAACCACAAAAGCTTGCAACGATGTATGCCAACTTAATGGAGTGATTCTACTATTCGATCTTTCTAAATAAATTGCCTTCATTCTTGCAGGGGACATTTCCCACATAGCCTACTGCTATACCATCTGCACAGGGCTTCCAAAAAAGCAACATTAATTCCAAACAGTCACCTTTCAAACCCCATGCAATTATTTGACCTATTACATCAAATCCACATCATACTTGCCCTGACGGCCCTACCTTGGCTCATGATTCAAGAAAAATGTTAGCTAAAGACTATCAGACAATTGCACCACCTAAGCCCTAAATTTCCTTTTTGTATGGGGATTAAGACCAAACCTTTGTTGTCAACCAACACTGTGGCTTATTTATTTATATATCTTTTAACCCTCAACTCAACTCTCAGGCCTTAGTGCTTGAGTATGTCTTATGTAGGTGTGGCCAAATGAAGTCATTACCATTTGAATCACAATTCACAAGACAGACGTATGCCAATTGATGCTCATAGACCAATCAGTACATACCTGTAAACAATTATAGTCCTCCAATCGCCTTCTTAATCATCACTGCAAAGATAAATGCTGGCATTTTCAACATAAATGGATGGTACATTAGAAAAATACCTTTCAGGTCTAAGTGTCTGTGCTGAAACAAGGAATAATAAAATGATGACCTCTAAAAAATCGCTGATCAAAGGCATGGTCCTACTACAAAACAAAAGTTGGATGACACAGGTCTGCAGGCACTTTATAAGAGCCATGGTCTTGTTTGAAACACAAGCAAATAATGTGGGAGCTCGAAGGACACATGCAGTAGTCATTGTTTAAACGAAATGTCAGACATGCATATGAATAACTCTTATTTTCAATCAGAGCTAATGAAAAACAATTCTTAACACATGAAGATCAGACATTTATGTATGACACGTAGCTGACAACTTCCCAAACTATGACTTTTCATCTGCAAAATCTCTATTATTATCGTAGGTTAGGGAGCAACATACCTCATCAGCAGATGCATTTGTGTCTATTGGTGATGAAGATACTCCATCCCATATCAGAGTAAATGTGTTCAAACTGGGGATTCCTTTGTTCATTTCTGTAATATTCACTATGATATTTCCTTCATCTAGAATGTCAAAGTCGAGCAGCTCAAAGTCACCTGCAAATAAAATAATAAGACGCATCTAAATCAGAGAGGAGTGACATTTATTTTGATAGCTCTCGAGGTGCAGCTCATTGTAAAACCTACTGACGGCCCTGCAGAAATGTTAATTCTTTGTATCGCCCCATTAATCACTTTACATAGGGCTCTCCTTCATCGCTACAATGCCCTTATTAATTTCAGCAGTACATGAGATGTAAGCGATATGTCAGTGCACTGGAACATTTCATTAGAGTGGAGATTCCATATCGCAAAGTGAATTGCAGTCCTGCATTCTCAGTTTATGCCATCTACATAATGACAGTTATTACGACTATTGGAACATTTAAAGTAATGCATCAATATTTCATATATATATATATATATATTCACTATAAAAAAAACTTTGATGAGGGGTCGTTATGGTTAAGTTGCCCCAACAAAAACCTGTACACTTCACTAAAACAAAACGTTCCCCATCCCCTTTATGCTTCAAATTAAAACCGAAAACCCCCTGAAATTTGACAGTTATGGTAAATTAAGCCCCCAACCCTGCCACCACCCCTGTGCACTGCTACCACTAACACCCAGACCATGAAAGATGTCATCTCAAATGTCAATGTTGACATCAATGACAACATCACTTGTTTATCCCCTTTCTTTTCCTTCCCTGCCATACATATATATGTACAATCAGTGAAAAAATGTCACTAAAGGAATGTTATACTTCACAGTGCAACCAAACACCACTGCACATTCCCCCATTATAGTAAGCTAAGCAACCATAACTCGCACCATCTACACCCAGGACATCAAAGATGACATCACAAATAACAGTCATGAAGGGGGGGATGTGTTGAGGACGCCATCTTGTGACCGCACCTACGCTGAGCGTGGGGACTAGTTTCCGCGGTTTATGTGCTTCCGCAACACTAAAAATGAACTTGTAGACACAAGGCAAAGTATTGTGGAGTGGAAAAATGTAATTTCACACATCCCAAACAATAGGCCACCTCAGGAGTTGCTGTGTAAAATTGAGTGTACCGCTTTGTAAGGATGAAGACGGTCATGAGGCACACCCCTGCACCCCTTCAAAAGGCCACACCCCTGAGCGCATCTTCATTGTCCTTCTAGCTATACCAGATAGAGGTGCGTTGCCTTTACTGCTGTAGTGACGAAAAGGAAACAAATGACTATGGCTTCCATGGCTGCTGTTGGGTTATTAGCCTCTGCACCTCCCCCAAACTCGCCACCATCACCACCTCACCAAGGGCCCACAGAGAGATATTTGGGTGAGGATGTAGAGATTGAGGAAGAAGAGGAGGAAGAGAATGAAGTGGAGGAACTGCGCACTAGGAGATCTCGGCGGGAGTCGTGGGTGTGGCGGTTGTTTTCCATTTATGGGAACGTACCAAAAGCATGTGCGAACCTGGTGAAGTGTAACCAGTGCGATGTGGTGTTGTGTCGCGGGAGATTTGGAGCGTACGGTTTTGGTACGACAACCATGAAGCGCCACCTCACTTCGTTCCACACTGCGGACATTCGCAAGGTGGTGCCATGTGAAGAGCGTAGTCGTTTGAGTTCCTCCAAAGCATCCTCAGAATCCGATCCACCCACCACACGAGACACTCCTGTGGGGGAGCGCCTCCCTCCAGCTGCTTCACAAGCCATTCGCAATGCTGTGGACCCTTACCTTTCGAAGGTGACAGTAGTGTGCACATATTGTGACGCAGTACTCTGCAGAGGGGAGAGTCTTCGAAGTGCTTTTGAGGCTGCAGTCAGCGAGCACCAAAAGATTTGCTCCTTACCTAAATAAAGATCACCCTTAATATTTCTCTGTTCAGTTGCCCTTTCTTATCCCCGTGGCTGGTGTCCCTTCCTTACCCTCCTCTCTCCTCTTCTCCTAGTGTGTGGAGTGCTGTTATTCAATGAACGTAAAAACAACAAAAATGACAGAAAAGGCTCTTTTCAGAGCCGCCTTTCTCAGTGTAACAATAGAACTATGAAGTGAAGGCCGTAGAGCCCTGCGGAGTTCAGCAAAAGTTTGCGGACAGTCGTAGAGGGCAAAAAGGGAGGGTGCAAGCGGAACAAACGCAATAAAGTGTACGTTGGGAGTAAGTGGCGGCTCTGAAAAGAGCCTTTTGGTGGTGTGTTGTGTGGGTTAAAAAGCAGTGGATTGGGTAAAATGAATTGTCGGATAGGTTAGTGTGATTGCAAAAGAGGGCGCAATGCATTTTATATATTGTGAAGAAACATCTGATTGCCTGCATATGTGAGGTGGACTCCATCTCTGCGGAAAATTATATTGATACGAAACAAAATGTTTTCATTGTGGAAAGAGGACATACCAACATCTCATAAAAAGGCACACACAGCCTTATTCACATTGCGTCTCGCTTTCTCCATTTGTGGACCAAATGCAGAAGAACGCAGCCATATTTGTCTATGGGCAATACGGGAAAAAAGTATTTTACAATTTGGAAACATGTCCATGAGCTTCGCGAGACCTTCCTTCAATGCAAATTGTAAAGAAATTCCAGATACATGGCCTAAACTGTTTCCGCCACAATGAATGATGAGTATATCTGGAGGACGCTCTCTCTGTAAAGTAACACAAAGAGGTACCAAGTCCAGACATCTCATGCCGTGCACGCCATGCCAGTTCAGTTCTGCATGCGGAAATCCGAGATTTGTAGATAAACTGCAGCTTTCGGCATGCACCTTCAACCAATGTATCCATGAGTCTCCCACAATCCAGACAATCTGTTTTCAACCATGGAAAGCCATGGCTGTGTGGTGTCCTGTGAGGGAGAAGACCGTCTTACTAAAGTATGTCGGTCAGAATACACCTACTGAACTTTATCGACCAATCCCTAGCTTCGCTCATTCTCATTTACATGGGGCTCCACCCTTCAATCCCCGGTGGTGATATGTGCTGGCAGTTAACTACCGCCATGTTCGCGGACATGTAGAGGAGCAGAGCGTGATGACGGTACATTAAAGTACTAATCCCCTTTTTCCCCTTTAAGGTAGGCTTTGAGAAGAGCCGTTTTTTTTTATTTCCGCCCACATATCGTACAGACATGTGGTATTTTATGCATTTTTTTGTAGTTTTTGTCCTTGCTTTACTCTTGCAAACATTACAGAACCTTCTCTAAAGAAAGCCTTATGTTCCAAAAGAACATCGCATTTACCAAAAAAAATAACTTTGGATGTTGGGAAGATGGTCATGATTGCTTCAACCAACTGTGCCAAATCTGCCAACAAAGTATGTGAAGTCAGGTATCCCAAGTGGCAAGCACCATAGTGCAAAATTACCACATGAGGAGTGGTCATTCTACGCATGTCTCTGCAAACTTTGGCATCAGTGACAGCGCTCCAGACCACCTCCACTCCTCGCACATTGAAAAAGTGTGCCACATGCCTACTCTCGGCATAGTGTTGTAAGCCTTGCACAAAAATGTCTCTGAGCAGCAAAACCCTGACCCTGTGCACTGTCTTTCGACACAAAAGAGTAATGTGAACATCTGATTGGCTGATGGCTACAGTTGTCTTTCCATGCAGCATTAGCTGTAGAAACCAGTATGTGACACGCCCTACCAGCGGACAAGCGTTGCCTACATGCGGCACGTAACTGTTACCCAGTCCTTCCATCCTTTCTACAGCGGTACCAAAGCGAGTCCATCATTGGACACAACTAAGCGAGCGCACAATCAGCCACCAATCACATAGAACCTCGCTAATTTTAACTCCGTCATCAACATTGCGCACTTCAAAATTACTGTCGATGATTCTTAATGGAAATCGCATACCATTGCATACCATTGCAAAGCACCTACTTCACAAGCTACTGTGCAAGGATTGCGAATTTCTACGTACACCTCCATGCATGACCACATGCATCAGTATAGAGTACAGGTATGTTCATTTTAATCAGAATACATGTGGAAGCCTTATAATTTAAAATAGACAAAATAATGCCACTAAATTTCCATAGGAAGCACATAACATCGCTCCCCTTTGTAAAGTGCAAGATTGCCGATTCGCCATTAACAAATTGCAAGACTGCTTAATTTCTTCTGCATAACCTGTACATATGTTGCAAGCATGGCTATTTAGGCATAGCTCTCAACCATTTTTGTGTGAAGTGTGGGTGAAATGAGCTGATTTTTGGCGGGTGACACGCCCATTGGAATGAATGGCCGTGCAGGAGGTTTGGCGGGTGAGTCTGCCCTTTACAAGGCAGGTGACATCCACCAAAAGCATGTGAGTTGAGAAGTATAATTTAGGGCAGACCTTAATTTTGTATGTGAGTATGTTGCAGTTCTGTCCTCTGTACTGCCAACAGTAATGCTACTTGCAATGTGATTGTATGAGAATAGTAATCGCTCCCGATTGTGGTGCTGACATGGCCTTCGGAGGGTCTCCCGATTTTTGGACATCGTGCTTTTCATTAAGAAGTACAAAATGTTTGCCCATCTACTACGTTGCCCTATCACTTACAAACCTCTCTCCTATGCATACTACACTTTGTAAAGAACAAGGCATTTCCAAACCCCTAAAGAGAGATAGATATTTCGAAGGACTTTGAAGTACCATATTGAAAGTAGTATACAAAGTGTGCGCAGAGAGAAGTGAAATGTGCACGTGGATTGGGTTGAAACATAAAAGTTGAATCGTATGACGAAAGAAGTACAAGTAAAGGCTGCAGTATCATGACGGCTGCAATCACACAAAGTAATTGATATCGTTTTTTTTAATTCACAGTGAAGACTACTCTCCTGAGAATCAACAACATCTACACTGCAGATGACATATCCGAAGAAACCTTGTCATATTGCACCAAAAAGTAAGTACAGTACAACCTTCATATTGTAACTTCTCCTTAAAGATGCTGCATGGGTTATTTGTTTATTTTGGGCACCAAAGGAAGCATTCATTTGTAAATCATGTTGCCTACAAATATCGATTTATAGGACAAAGATTAACAGGTGGAATGGATGACAAATGGCTGTGTGCTTGGTACTGAAATGACTTAGGAAATCGGTAGAAGGTTAGATTGTGAAAATAAGTGGCGGTAGCAAGTTTTTGCCATTTTGGTTATTAATAATGGTTCTCGGCACAAGTAGGGCACTGTGTACTCTCATCTAAAACACATTGTACTACTATACAAACAGTAAAGTAGCCTTACCAAATGATAGTTAGAGGTCACTGTGCGTTGACACACCGTGCCAAAGAGTCTCCCCATCACACTTATGCACACATGCACACAGCACACATTGGACAACAGACCAAAGAATATATTTTTTTCTCAACAGACACCAAATAATGCCTACCAAAAAGCAGCTCTGTAGAAAGGAACGCAGAATTAGAGCAAATAAAAATAAAGGTACCCAATGTCCTGCTGTAGAGTTAGGGGAGAATCGTGGTACAAACCACCTAATGCAATTGGGTAACATAATAAAAGAAGTCTCAACTACCGAAACTGTACGTCCTCCATGAAAAAGTATCACAAAACACAGAAATGATGTCAAAGAAATGGCTGCCAGTACAGCTAACAATGTTCCTAATAATCCTGATAGTGTAAGAAGAACCCATAGTAAATAAAAAAAGTATTTTAGCAAAAATGTTTCATCACAGAGTCCTTCAGAATCTACTAAGAAGAGGACCAAAGTCATCCTCACCCCTTAAAACGTACCGTAGAAAGTTAATTCTGCAAGCACTCGTGGACAGTGCAATCCTTCTCAAAAGGAAGTTGTTCATATGAGTGTTAAAAAGGATGAACGCACTAACAAAAAAGTACCAAACTACAAATGAAACTCAGCAATAAACGGAATGTCAACAAAAATAATTGCTTGCATGTTTGTGGTGGTGAATGAAGTCACACAACAACCACAGAGCCATATTTCAATGAACAAGCATACAAACAAAATCAAACAAACACAATTGCCATCCATTGCAGTGGACGTGGGTATGAGAAAATCAATACTACCATCATGGAACAAGAAACACTGCTAACAAAATTGTCTTCTGAAAACTCAGAATTACCTCTCGATTCAGCAGAACCACACCGTCCAGTATACAAATGGC
Organism: Ambystoma mexicanum; assembly: GCF_040938575.1. NCBI lineage: Eukaryota > Metazoa > Chordata > Amphibia > Caudata > Ambystomatidae > Ambystoma > Ambystoma mexicanum. Next base: position 1,401,337,506 of record NC_090933.1, read on the forward strand.
CGTGCACATCAATGTGTGCCATTCCAAATAAAGCTTTCAAATCTTTACGTGTGTTCCTCAATGAATATGTAAAAGGTAAAGACAAAAGTAAAATCAAAGTGCTGCAAAATATGGATATTTGTGTAGTGCAAAAACACACAGGACTAAAAGGACATTCACTAGCCTGCATTTCTGGGCCGATTTGCAAAAGTACCTTCCATGATATTAAAAGAATATCAGTACATCATTCTAAAGTAAGAAATTTAGTGTATAAAATATATTGTGCAAAAAGTCCAGCTTCAGAATTAGGCAATTTAAATACCACTCTTCTGCATGGTACACCCAATACTTACAAGAAGAAATGGACCGTATTCAGAAAAAGTATTTTGGAAGTGAGAGCCAAGTAGAAAATGCAACACTTTTAGAGCATAGCAGCGACAATTCTGCACATAGCAACCTTCTATTACACACATACAGAAAAGAAATACTAAAATTTAAAAGGTCATCGGCTGAAGTACCAAACCATGTGTGTATATGTTGCCGCAGAACGTTTTACAAAAGGAACACAAAAAATGTGGACATAGCATACAAAATAGAAAACAATGAAGACTCTTAATGGTTTGAATTAGCTTTGTACCTTTTAGCTGAAAGCAAATATGAAGTAACTGAACGTCTAATATGTTGCAGTTACTGCACTGCAAAATTAGACAACAACCACACTCCTTCACGTGCAATTACAAATAATTTGGAATTGTTGCCATTACCAAAAATCCTGCAACAGCTCAATTTGTATGAGAGCATAATAATTCAAACAGTTCACCCATTTCAAGCAATTATACGCCTTCATCCAAAAACAGCAAATTTACCTCCCTCTAAATTGGTGAAAGGCATTCGTGGCAAAGTAGTGTACTTGCCATTAGATCTAACGGAAAATGTGCACTCTCTAGGAGTGGAACGTTCAATAGCGCATTCTTTAATAATCTTGGAGTACCAACAAAGGACAAAAAAATTTGGCAACAATTAGTAGACTTACACAAAGTTACACAAGCATTGCAATATCTAAAAGACAACAATGAGTATTACAAGGAAATAAATATTGATGAAAGCTTAAGGCAAACAACGGAATAATTCAAGAGCCATCAGAAACTGGACAATTCGAACTTCTGGATCCAGCTACAGTGTCCACTCTCTTAGACCATTACACAATTCATCTATTGCATTCCAATGAAAGTATAGATGATGCACTAGAAACTTACCAAATGCGACAAACCAAAGGCTCACCAATGGTTATTTGGGAAAAAAGTATAGAAGCACGTGCTTTTCCACTGCTATTTCCTACTGGCAAAGGTGGGAGGTACGATGATAGACCCACTCAGATTGGGGCATCAGAATACCGCTCATTACGAATGTATTCCCAAAATCCCAGATTTAGACAAAATGTGGAATACATATTCCACCTACTCTACGAAAGTGAATTAGCAACACTATGTTATGGAGTTGCACACATTCTTAAATCTGGAACGCATTTTCAAAATATGTCAGCTGCGCAGTTAATACAAAAAGTACAAGAAAAAGATGAGGTTTTACAATCAAGTATAACAAATTTGTTTGCAAACATGCGTGGTACAAAGGAATACTGGTTTAGACGGCATAGAGACGTGCGTTGCATGATCAGAAACCTTGGACCACCAACTTGGTTTGTTACGCTAAGTTGTGCAGAATACGCATGGGAAGATTTGCATGAGTTCCTATGTATAGCAAAAACAACATAGATATATTAACACCTGGAGAACTTTGCTCTCTAGTTCCAGTTAATGTCTCAAGATATTTCCATCATCGTTTCATTGCAATGCTACACTTTATTTGCAATAAAAGTGTTCCTCCCCTTGGAGAAGTGCAACACTTCTTTTGGAGAAAAGAATATCAAGCGAGAGGAGCACCACATATTCACATGCTGTTATGGATCAAAGGTGCACCGAAATTTGGGCACAACAGTGATAGCACTGTTTTGCAGTTTGTCCAAAAATATGTCACGTGTGAAATCCCTTCACAACAGAGTCATAGTGAGCTGCATGGGCAGATTTTACAATTTCAAAGACACAAACGTGGCAAATATTGTCGCCGTAAATACAAAAACAAAGATAAATACTACACCAAATGCTGCTTTGGTTTCCCCAGACCAGTTACAGAAACAGGTGAAGTAAACAACTTCATGCCTTCAGTTCGACATAGTGTTAAAGGTAAATCACCTAAAAACACGTATTACATAAAAATAAGGCAAGAATCAAAATATATCAATGACTATAATGCAATCATTGCCCTATTATGGAATGCAAACATAGATGTGCAGTACATTGCAGACAATTCAACTGCTGTTGCACGATATGTTACAGCCTACTTAACAAAAGCAGAAAAAAACAGAGCTTCAAGACCTCTGGGATGACCTAGCATCAGACAAAACATTATCACAGAAATTGTACAGTCTAGGCATAAAAATGCTCTCTCATAGAGAATGTGGGGCCTATGAAGCAGCAGATCGTTTAACCAGCACTGATTTGTACGGAGAATCAGACAACATAGTATGGCTCAGTCTTGGTCCTGCAAAATCTAGAAAGAGTGCTAAAATCATATGAGGACATAGAAACTATTGCCAGAAATGATCCCAACAGCCAATACATTCTGAAAAACAATTTACTGGACACATACTATCTGAACAGGAGTACCACTCTGGAAAGCATGTGTCTGTACCACATAGCGCAAAACTTTGCATACAAAAATTATGTAAAACCTGATGAAAGTAAACATAGATATAGAGTGACCGATTGTAAAGGGAGCTTAGTGAAACTTAACAAACACAGCTTAATTAATCATGTGAAGTTGTCATTAAAAACTCCTCAACAGAAAGAACTATATTACATGTCTCTTTTACAACTTTTCAAACCATGGAGAAAAAAGGAAGACATACTAGATAATTATGAGTGCTATGAAGATGCTTTCAAAGCAAATATAAGCACTATCACCGATGTTAACTTTACGCAGTACAAAACAATGTTACACAATGAGCAGCAACAAGAAGAAGAAATTCAGGCCCAACTAGATAAAGACTCTTCCGACAGTAGTCAACCTTCTGTAACAGGAAGTCAAGAGCCATTAGGACACCCACTGATAGCAAATGAGGTTGAAGTTGCTATGGCAGAAGTAGAAAACACCATGTATCAGTATCAAGAAGATACAGAGGATTTAACTGTGCAACAAGGAAAACTTAACAACGATCAGCGCACCATTTTTGAAGAGGTAACAAAACAAATTGTGCATGGTGTACAGCACGAAAATAAAGAATGTACCTGCCAAAATTACAAACCTATACTGCTGTACATCAGTGGTGAAGCTGGATCAGGGAAAGCATTCTTAATCAAAATTATTAGCAAGTTCCTGCAGCAATTCACAAACAACAAACTGTCAGCTGTTGTAACAGCCCCCACAGGTTTAGCTGCCTACAACATAGGCGGTGTGACTTTACAACGATTACTACTGCTTCAGGTAGAGCATCAAAATAAATTAGACTACTACAAACTTTCTGCAGAAGCTGCAATGGAATTAAGGAGAGTATTGAATCAAATGAAAATGCTACTAATAGATGAAGTGAGCATGGTCTCCAATCTAATGTTGGCTTTGATTCATCTCAGATTGCAAGAAGTACTTAAAAGTAATAAGGAAGAACTCTTTGCTGGGAAATACATTATCGTTTTCGGAGATCTTCTACAATTGATACCAGTAAAAGGTGAACCGATTATAAAACCTTAGGCCACAAACTCTGCTGGAAAACCTTTGGTAGCATAGGTAATGTTCACCTTTGGCAACATTTCCAATACAGAGAATTAACTGAGAACATGCGGCAATCTGTAGATCTCACTTATGCCAACATCTTAAAAGGTATTAGAGTTGGTGTATTATCGTAAGAAGCACAAGCTGTATTGATAAAGCGGCATATACATGCATTTTATGGTGATAATGCATGCGCAACTGATGTTATGGAACAAATAGCGCACAAAAATGTCAATTGTATGGCCTTAATGCCAACTCTTGCAAGCTGTTTCAAATTCAATGAAACAATGCTAAAGAAAGAAATGCAAGCGATAATAGAAATTAGCACCACAGACAAACTAGACGTACATGTTTTGACAGTACCCATGTGTGAGCAAGCCACAACAAGACTAAATAGTTTAGAACGTTCAATCTCCAACACAGCTGGGTTGGAAGAAGTATTTAAATTATCATTAAATTGTAGAGTAATGCTTAAACATAACCTTGACGTAGAACAAGGGCTAGTTAATGGAGCACTGGGCACAGTTGTTCGCTTTCAATCATACCCACGTGATTACATCATTCAGTTTGTAAATATTAGCTTTGATAAAGTTTCAGAAGTAAAAAGGATAGGGTGCTTAATGGCACGATTCCTTCTCTTCAAAGACATGTATGTACGTAGAGAGCACATTTCTCTAACTCTTGCATATGCAGTTACCGTTCATAAATCCCAAGGTCTTACCCTAGATAAAGCATTGATAGATATAGGAAAGACAGTGTTTAAGGAAGGCATGAGCTACGTAGCATTATCACACTTACGTACACTTGACGGTCTTCTGTTAATAAACTTTGATTCAAGTAAAGTCAAAGCTGATATTCCTTGCATTCTAGAATACAATAGATTGCGTTCACTGTACACCCCTCATCTGAAACAATACCCTGTTCCAGATAAAGTGAAACGTGGTAAAAGAAAAGTAAATGAAACAGAAATGCAACAGAATGCAACAGGAAATTCTGCAAAAAAAAAGAAAAGAAGCTAAAGTTTCATCAATTGCCGCAAACATATAAGAACCTATTAGGGAATGTAAACCAGGCACGTTGGCAAAGAAGCAACAGAAAAACCGAAAAATGCACTCAGGTACAGAACTTTCTGGCCCATTCAAATTTACAAATGAAAGTGGGGTAAATTGCTATGAAAATGTAGCAATGAATATTCTATTTCAATTGCCACCAATTGTTAACAATATTTACCTGCACAGCACAGACCAAATGTGCTTGCAAATGTTAGTACTACATAGAAATGCAACAAGCAATCCTGACAACACATACAGTGTTTATGGAGTAAGGCAACAATTGGACGACTGTACTGGAATGGAGAGATTCACTATGAACTCACAAGAAGATCCACAAGAATTTCTAATGTACATACTATTAGTATTGAAAAACAAAAGGATACCTGTAAAAGAAATCTTCCAAATTTCATACATGTGGAAACATACATGCACTCTCTGTAACAAAGTGATACAGGAAGAAATCCCAAATGAGCGATTTGTGTATATTTCCATACCAAATTGTGAGAGCATTCCTTTTCAGCAATTTGTACAAAATGAAACCATGGCAGATTATGTAGTATTTGCAATTCAGAGAATCGCTCTACCTTACTGATAGAATCACATAGTGCCTACATAATACTTATGCTTCTACGTTATAATGCAGATGGCACCAAAAACAACTGCAAACTAACTGGATTTACACACGGTCAAGTGTCACTTGGAAAGAAAACCTTTACAACAGTAGGAATAATCTACCATGCAGGAGATACAACCAATGCAGGTCACTACACTGCATACATTACAAAGAATTGTGGATGGTTTGAATGTAATGATAGCACCATTACTCTAAAGCAGAGGTTGCCAGCTACCTAACAAATACGTATTTAATGTTCTTGAAGCCAAAATTTACGAAATAATGGGCACTTCAAAATTGTGAAAAAAGTAAGTGAAAGACTACAAACAGTTCGAATACGCCCACAGGTATCTAACTACCCAACAGGATGGAAGAATGACACAAATAAATGATTGTCACAGATTGTTGGAAACTAATGTACAGGCAGAATACGCCTATAAGTATCCAACTGTAGTTGAAAATGGGCAGGAAGGCAACAAAGAAAACATTAGTGGTAAAGATACAGGAAACAGGATATGTCAACAACACAAATTAATGAGTATCACAAATCTGTAGGAACACATGCACAGTTAGAATATGCCTACAGGTATCTAACTACCCAACAGGATGGAAGAATGACACAAATAAATGATTATGACAGATCGTTGGAAACAAATTCACAGGTGGAGTATGCCTATAGGTATCTAAGTGTTGTTAAAAATCGGCAGGAAGGCAACAAAGAAAACATTAATGGGAAAGATCAAGGAAACAGGATGTAACAACGACACAAATGAATGAGTATCGAAAATCTGTAGGAACAAATGCACAGTTTGAATACGCCTATCGGTATCTAACTTTTGATAAAAATGGCCAGGAAGGCAACACACATAACATTGATCAGAAAAATGAAGACAACACTGAAAGGAAAAAATGAAGTACTTAGTTGCATAAGAAATGAAGGTTTTTTTTTAATCCGACAAGGATTTTTTTCCCCAGACCCAAGGATTAGAAAAGCAAACACAGAAACAGCGCAATGCACAGTACACTGGTTTGTAAAGTAAAAATGAGGGTCTAAAAAAAAAATGAACTGTCTATTAAGCAATGTGGTAAATGTGGCAAATCTGCAAACATTAACACACCTTTTTCTTTCATCACAGAAATGGAAAAAGTGATACTTCCGCCAAGTACAAAAACCAAACATAAAAAAAGTTTCTGGATTCTGAACAAAGTAAGGAGTAAGTATATTGGCAGACATTTTCTACACATGGGAATGTACTTGCCTAATGTGTGTTAGTAATATGCTGCAGTGCCTGTAGGCTGGCCTTTCGTCTGCGGTGAGTAACCTACCACCTACGCCTTACAAACAAGTTGCAAGGAGTACAGGTCCTATCCACAACCATCACTGCATATGTGAAACATGGTCCTTGTAAATTTGCTGCTTATAAATTTACTTTTTGGACCATCGTCTGCAGCCATGAAGTGAAGAAACTAGGGCATCAAAACAACAACCAGAATCCACCACACCCATATTAACTTGTAACTCCACTGCTTATGACTTCAGTAGTGCATGCTTGGGCTTTAGCCATGCACCCAAGTCTGCAGGGTCTCCCCACAACCACTTCGGTGATGCGTGGTAGTGGGGGTTATTCTATAGGTGTGTTATCCTGCTGTACCTCTGCCCAGAGGCTTCCCTCCTAGGTTCCCTCTGTAGATCCTACATGGGATGGGTGTGCAGTGTCTTTCAAGTGTAGTACTTACCACTTTCTTGTTGGGGGCATGGCCTTCGGCCATGGACCCAGCACTGCATGGACTCCCCACAACTTGCCAATGAAAATGCAAGACAAGAGGTGTATGCACAGTTGCCACATGCAGTGGTGGTTGTGGCCAGGGCCTAGAGTCTTGGAAGTAAGGCCTTCGGCCTTCGGCTGACGGCCATGCATCCAAGACTCTAGGCCCTGGCCACAACCACCGTAGCATGTGCCAACCATGGCAGCGTACTACTGAATATAATAATAGCCATTGGAAACAGTAATGCACGTGTTCCTACAAATCTAACAACTGCCCCGTGCACTGCACGGGCTGAAATATTGGCCCTATTGGACCCCTCATTTTCTGTGCGTACAAGGATGCCACAGAACATACGTCATAAAGTATGTATAAGTGTACTATTGGGTGCATGGCCTTAGGCCTTGCACACAAGAGTGCAGGATGTTCCCACAACCATCTCTTCGGCCATGCACCCAGCACTGTACACACTCTCCACAACTCGCCAACGAAAATGCAACACAAGGGGTGTATGCATGGTTGGCACATGCTACGGTGGTTGTGGCCAGGGCCTAGAGTCTTGGAAGTAAGGCCTTTGGCCTTCGGCCGACAGCCATGCATCCAAGACTCTAGGCCCTGGCCACACCCACTGTAGCATGTGCCAACCGTGGAAGCGTACTAATGAATATAATAATAGGCATTGGAAACAGTAATGTATTCACAGCATGTAGGCAATTTCAATGCTCCCTAACACCAGACGTGTCCGTACAAATGTAACAGCTCCCCCGTGCAATACACGGCCTCAAATACTGCCCTTATTGGACCCCTCCTTTTCTGTGCGTACAAGGAGGCCATAGAACATACGTCATTAAGTAGGTATAAGTGTACTGTGCGTACAAGATGTCCATACACATTAGATCATGATGACCGACCCCCAGAACAAGTGCATTAATCACCCATATGTGAAGACTGTAGCCCATGGCGGCGTACTAATGATTGGAATAATAGGCATTACGAAAAATAATACGGTCACGGCATGTTGTCAATTTCAATGTTACCTACCTCTACCCATGTGCTTTCAAGAGTTACAAATTTGCTATCCACTACATGCAGTGAAGTGTTACAAATTTCTTGCCCACTATATGGACTGAAGTGCTATCGTTATTATCCCCCACATTTACTGTACATACAGGGTGTCCATAGAAATTACATCATGACGGCCGAGGAACAAATGCATAGATCACCCATTTCTTACTGTGTGAACCTTTCCCAATGCTCTGTGCCACAGCAAAATAGGGTAATGAAAAAAGCATGTGTACGCTGTTTGGTACTTCGCTTTCCGCGGATCCAAGATGTTGGGCGCATCCAAACCATCTGACGCAGAAGACGTCTTGCAGCAGCCAATGGACAGAGACGTCGCGTGTACGCGGCCATGATGGCAGCCCCTTACCCAATCGGTTTCTTGTTCGTCGACCGAACAGGGAAGTGTGACCGCAGAGCGAACATAGATATCACTAATTATTTCAGACCTACTTTTTCATAATTATAAATGAACTTACTGCATGTATGGTGACAAAATTTACAAAAGCACGCTTTCTGGACGAAGCCCCTGTACCTGCCGCAGATTTCGTCAAAATCCATCCAGCGGTTTCACCTGTAGCGTGCGCAAAGTTTTTTCCCCCATTCAGTCTATGGGAAAAAAAGACGTTATGGGACCCTATAACTCCCCTCTCCCTGGACGATTTCTCACCAAACTTTACAGAACATTTCAGAGTTGGCCATAGACTTTTTTTGCAAAGTTTGTTGAGGATTCGTCCAGGGGGAGCGGAGTTATAAGCCACCAAAAAAGTGCTCTTTCCTACGGAAACAGCAACTTAACCATAACTACATGGCCACTACTGTGGCCATGTAATATATATATAACAAAAACATTGTTAAAGGGACGTTATGGTTAAATTGCACTAGGAAAAACCTATGAAATTCTATGGAAAAATGTTGTTACAGGGACGTTATGGTTACAGGTAAAACCGAAAACCCCCTGAAATTCGACAGTTATGGTAAGATAAGCAACGATAACTTGGACAACCAGTGTGCACTGCAAGGACTAACACCCATGACCCAGGTTTTTGCTATTTATTTTTATTTATTACATTTGTTACTCGCCCAGACCTGAGGGTATCACGGCGAAATTGCAGGTGAGTTATCGCATTTTTATACAGTGTTACAGTTACAATCATATAAAGCATATTTTATACTAAATTACAAATAAAGTCATGTGATCAAATTTCTTATAGTAAGTTACAATTGGTCAAAGTAGCAAGTCAAAATTTGTTTAAACACTAGTTGCAGATCTAAAGGTGACCCCTGGAGATACATGTAGGCCATGGTAACTACATTCAGTGTTTCGGTTCAAAGAAAGGAGGTAAACCAGAAGCGTTCTAGTACTGAGGAGGAGTAGGTCTAGTTGAGGTTAATATTTGTTGAATAACCAAGATTTCAGCGCTTTTTTGAATCTTAGTAGGGAGTCCTCGTTTTTGATGCTAAGGGGTAGTGCGTTCCAGTGCGATGGGGCTAGGACTTTGAAGCTACTTCCTCCTGATCTACTGTATTTGTATTGAGGAACTTCCAAGAGGGCCAGTTTATTAGACCTCAGTGTCCTACAGGAGATTTTTTTTCTTGATGGTGTTGTTGAGATAGCTAGGTGCTTTGTTGGTGATGCATTTATAGACAATGCTAAGTGTTTTGAAGATGATTCTTGCTTCAATTGGCAGCCAGTGGTTTTCTCTTCTGATGCTAGATATGTGTTCGGATTTCTTTATACCCAGTGCCGCTCTAAGGGCTTTGTTCTGTAATAATTGGATTTTATTTAAGTTGGTTTTGGAGGTTCCTAAAAAGAGGATGTTACAATAATCCAATTTCGTTAAGATCAGCGCTCTGGCCAAAGTAATGCAATTTGTAGGGGTAAGAAATTAGCGGCTGAGCGCAATAAGTTTTGCTGTGTAGGCTGTGGACGAGGAGAGGGCTGCTATTTGTTTGTGCATAGTGAGGTTGGCATCTAAATATACACCAAGAGTTTTGACTTGTTTGAGTATTGGGATCAGTGTACCGTCAATGTTGATGTGAGAATAGTTAGAATGGAGGGTGCTTATTCTTTTTTGGGAGTCCACAATGAGGACCTCCGTTTTTTCATCGTTAAGGCAGAGACTGTTTAGTGCCATCCAATTTTGATTTATAGAGTATACTCTATTGATGGTGAAGGTGTCTTGGGTGTAGTCACCTGTAATGGGGATGAGGATCTGGGTGTCATCTGCAAAGTTGGTGTAGATGACACCCATATCATCAAGGGCCGAGAATAGGAGTTTAGTGTATGCATTGTAGAGGGTGGGAGAGAGGCAGGATCCCTGGGGGACTCCTATGGGTACTACTATAGGGTCCGCTGCATAATTTCCGATGGCAAATCTGGATGTGTGGTCTGTTAAAAAGGATTTGTTCCACTGAGTGGTGTTGCTGGAAAAATGTAAATCTTTTTTTTAGAGTGTCGCATAGTTTGTCGTGGTCTACCAGGTCGAATGCTGCTGATAGGTCCAGTAACAGTAGATTGGCTAATTTGCCTGAATCTCTGATGAAGTCCAGTTGGATTTTCAAATCCAAGAGGGCTGTCTCCGTACTGTGGTTGGGCCTAAAGCCATATTGTCTAGCTCCTAGTAAGTTATTTTGTTCGAGGTGGGTTTGTAGTTGGTTGTAGGCTATTTTGTCAATAATTTTAAGTAAGACGGGTACAGTCGTTATGGGCCGGTAGTTCATAGGCACTAATGGATCTAATGTGGGCTTTTTTAGTAGAGTGGTGACCCATGCCGCTTTAATGCTAACTGGGACCTGATTGGTGTAGAAAGAGGCATTTACAAAATGGGTAATTATAGGTGTGATGGTAGGGGCACATAATTTAATTAGGTGCGCTGGAAAGTTGTCTACTTTGCAGTTTGACGCTTTAAGTTTGGATATAGTATTACGTACTACATCATGTGAGACTGGTGTGAAGTGGAAGAGAGGGGTGGTATCTTCTATGTTCATGGTGATTTGGTTAGACGTGGAGTGCTTATCAGATAGGAGATTTCTTTTGGAGATGATTTCATTTTGTAGTAGCTTAATTATTTATGCCAGGGCATCTTGGATGGTCGTACACCATTCTTTACTTGGTTGGACTGGGTTGATTATGGGGATCGGATTCTCCAACTCCTTGAGTATGGTGAATAGTTCTTTGCTGTCAGAGGATGCATTACTGATTCTGGTATTGAAGGCATCTGCTTTATGGGCAATGATGGCTTATTTGTAGATTTTGTTTGCGGAATTGAATGCTTGCATGGCTTCTAAGGTATGGGTTTTATTTAGCCGGTGTTCGAGAGATCTTTTAATCCATCTAAGAGAGACTAATTTCTTGTTAAACCAAAAAGAAGATTTTTTGTCCTTGCGTTTGGTTTTATTACCACAGGGTGCTAAGGTATCAATTATGCTGGTGAGACAATTATGATAAATGTCAGCCAGGGCACAGGGGTTTTCAGTATTGATGTTTTTATTGTTGAGGGAGATGGTTAATAAAGGGTTGAGGTTTTCTGCTGTACGTTTGCAGATGTTTCTCGTTACGTAAGATTCCCCAACGATAGTTTTAGGTAGTTCTGGTTCGTTGCACAAAATAGAGAAATTTATACTGTGATGGTCTGACCAGGGTGCCGAGTTAATGGAGTCTATGAATACTAGGGTATTGAGTGGTAGTATCCAATCTAATATTCTTCCTTTTGTGTGGGTAGGGCCGTTCACTAGTTGTGTGAATGCCATGTCTTTGAGTGCACTGTGTAGTGTATCTGCTTTGTGGTCTTGGGTATCATTAAATCCTAGATTCAAGTCCCCTTGGACTAGACATTTTGTGTTCGGTTTAATAAGTGGCGTTAGCAGTAGTGGTTTATCTAATTCTGGCTGAGATTTGGCGTTAGGTGCTCTATAGATAGTTAATATGTTTATAGTAGTCTTATGGTTTGTAGCTAGTTTGGCTAGCAGGACTTCATAACCATCTGGGTTCTCAATAGGGCAAGTTCTTATTTTGAGATGGGTTTTAGCAATAATAGCTACTCCCACACCTACTGATTTCATTCTCTCCGTCCTAAGGATGGTGTAATCTGGAGGAATGGCAATAGAGAGTGAAGGTCCAGAAGCTTGGTGGAGCCAGGTTTCCATCACTATAAGTAGGTCAAGTTGTTGCTCAGTGATATAGTCATGTATTTCTGTGGCGTGAGCAGGTATGGACCGTGCATTAATGAGTGCTGCCTTGAGGTGTCTAGGGGGGGATGGCTCTTGGACTGGGAGGGCTGGGTATGTATTGGTGGTCCCTATGATAATGGATTGTTGTGATTCTTTTGGGGCGTTTAGATTGGGTCACTAGTGGAGGTGAGCTTCCTATGATGGCAGAGGTGGGGGAGGCCCTTATGCTAGGATGGTTTATGAATCGGGATCTGAGTCTTTGGGTTCTCATGAGCCCTAGTAGAGGGATTTGTTTTGTTTGCTTAACTTTGGGGAGGTCCCAGCTCGGCGAACAGAAAGTGGTGAAGGTCTGTGATCTAAGTCTGGTGCATCTAAGTGAACTGAGGACCGGAGTAGTCATTTTAGGTGATTTATTAGTAGTAGATGAGTAGGGTGTGCTGGCTCTTTGTGGCTTTTGGATCCCTATGTAGTCTGTTAAACCATTAATCAGATGGTGATGTTGGTGAAACGGTTTGGTGAGAGGCAGGAAGGGCGTGGGGCAGAGGATGGGGTGGTGGCAGGGGCATGCTACTCTGGAGAGCCCATTATCATGGATAACAAAGTGGGAGTCTATGCAGGGTGTGTCATACGGTACAATACAAAAGGGAAACATCATGAGTAATAACCAACCTGGCATGGTGTAGTTAAGTGAGGAGGGCTGGCTCGGTGCCGGCTAGCTGTAGTGTAACTGGAATGTCACACCTGTGGAGCGGGTCTGAGCGAGTAATAGTGCAGAAAGCTGCTACTACGTAATTGGGAGAGCTAGAGGTGCAGATCTAGGCAGTGACAGGTGTTAGGGAGAATTCTCTTATAAGGCTAATTTCCCAAACCTAGTGAGTCCCCCAGCAGCTTTGCTGGATTTTTGGGGTTTCTTTTTTTCTCCTGGTAAGAGTGAGACTCTTTTACTCCCACTCTTAGGCATGATTTGAGGTATGTCTTTGACTTGTTATGTGCTTATGGGCTATGGGGTTTCTTTTTACTCCATAGGGTATCATCTGTTTTTCTGTATGCGTGGTACACAGCACCCTCAGTGCAGTACCACAGGGGTGTCACAGTGACCCCCAAACATAGACTCCATACCCCGGGACTGACTACGGTCTCCCAGGGCATGTAAAGTCACCATTGGCTTTACTAGTCCAAAATTGTGAACAGAACCAGTACAAACCATCATATTGTGGAAGTACTGGTAAGGGGTAATTCGATTGCCCCTGGGTCTGTTTTCAAGGGGGCACTGTCCAGTCCCCCCTTGTCGAGTTTCTGGCTGCTGGCAGTGGTTACCACGCAAAATATTCCACTGAAATATTCTACATGGGATTTTCCCATTGATTTTAAACGCACTACTATTTGGTGCAATGTTAAAGATACTGCCGGTTTATTTATTTAATATTAAATCACTGGTTGTTTTTTTTTGCCAGAACTTGTTTCTAAAATGGCGTTTGTGTCCGTCTCTGTAACTCTGAGCAAGGTCGAGCTCTTTGTTCCACTGTTTTGGCGGGCCTCTCCACAGAAGCCCTCCAAATGGTGCCACTCTGTCTGGGTTCCACAGGATGGGTGGAGGGGGGAATTGGCACCCTGGACTGGGTTGCCTTAACAACCCAAGTCGCACTCTACTCTGATTGGCCCAGTGGTGAGACGCCCGGCTCACCACTTAGCATGTGTGATTGACAGCTAGGCTAATGAATGGGGGGTTTTCTGCATAAAAGCAGGGCCTTTGGGACTGGAACTTCAGAAGTCGCCACAGGACCTAAGAATCCGAAGAGGGAAGAAGCTGAGCCATCTGCAACGACGACACCACCGGTGAAGCCCTGCTGCAAATACCTCACCACTTTCCCGACGACAAGAGAAGATGTTCTGCTGGACGAGTCTTCTTCCCCTGAGCTGGTGGGATCAATAAGTTCGCCCTTTTCGCCTTCCAAAAACGTCTCTTGGTCGAATCGCCCGTGCCAAGCACCCCGGCCGCTGGATAGCCAAGCTCACCACTTTTGACCGCGAATAAAAGGACCACACCATTTAATCAGGAACTCCGCGGCTGGTTTCATACCTGTGCAGTGCAACGACTCCACGGTCCCTCCTCGACAAGATCTTCTCTTCCCCTGATCGGAACCATGAACTTCAACCACTGCTAGGAACAACTGCCCCTGCTGGAGCTTCCTTTCTCTTTAAGGTACTGTGTCCTGCTTGGCCTCCCTTTCTACAGATTGCTAAAGATGACCCTTAAATCCTTGGCTTCTAAACTGGGTTGGCTCCAGGCCTTCTAACTATATCTTTTGAATCACCCCAACCTCTTTTGAACACTCTGCAAAGACTTTCAGTGCACTTTAAACCGTGTGATCCTGGGCACATTTCGCTTTGCTCCATTTAAAGTGGGCCTGGCCTATGAACTTTGGCTCTATAGTATAACCTGCCTTTCTCCCCTTGCTCTGAACTCTTAAAAGTGTTGGGAACTGTTTTATTCTTTTGCTCTGCCTTTTTTTTCTCTCCCTTTAACTACATTCTCAGAGTACCATCTTGGTTAAGCGCTCACATCTGTTCTAACAAATAGTAGTGTTTTAACCCTGACTTGTCTGATAACTATTAAGGGAGGTGTGTATACTTTACCTGACTGTGTTTTAACTTGCTTTTTATTGAGAGTGCTAGTATATGCCATAAAGTGTGTTTTAAATAAATAATTATATACTTTTTATACAAAGCTCTGGTCAGCGTTTGTTTGCTCTACTGTGTTTTGGCCCTATTGTGTATACTCTGCATACTGCCCTACTCTTCTTGAGAGAAGTCTGACTGCTCAGCCACAGCTACCAGGTAAATCTGGGTGTTGCAGACTGTTACCAATTGGGTTTACTGCTTACTCCTGTAGTCTTAATCTTTTTACAGTGTTCCCCAAGGGAACTGCACAGGATTCTGCCTAACAACAGGAACGTTTACTTAACACATTTCCAATGAGCTAAGGGTACTAAACAGTTATGTACTGAAATGTAATAGCAATGGCAGGGCTTACTAGACACAATCTAGTGCAACTTAACCATAACATCCATTTAACAATGTTTTTGTTAATGAATTTTATAGGTTTTTAGGAGGGCACTGTAAACAGAACATTGCTTTAGCATAGCGTTTTCTATAAAGAGGATAGGTATTTGGTACAACAACATAACCATAACGTCCCCTTAAGAACAGTTTGTTATTGAGTCATTGGCTGCCCAGATGAGAAACGTGTGGAAAGGGCAAATTGTCTGGTGTATGTATCTATTTGCGCTACTCCCTACTTTACCACATAGTGTTGGTGTATCGTACCAATTACAGATGTACATGGTAAATGTTGTTTAGCGTGTCAGTAGGCTCTCTTTTTGTGTTAACAGTGCATGATAAATCTGTGCCGCACACTACTGGCCGAGATGGCTACAGATGAGCAATATGGATGTTTCTTAGGGACACTGCACCTGCTTGGTGTATGTGCAATCACACTGGAAGTATCCATATGACTCCATTAGTGGCCACATGTCCGCATCTTCGAATGCACTTTAAGTAGTTGTGGAAGCTCACGTGTTTCCGTTCCACACCTAGACCCATGCATACGTCATCCACTGTATTCTGGTAACACCACCCCTGTCGCCAGCCCTACCGATTCATGCAGTAGGCTAACACATTTAAAGTACTGCTGCCGACTTCGTGAGTGGCTCTGCAAACCTACCAATGTGTGGCTAAAGTACTCGTATAACGTCCACTGGTAAACAAGAAACAGCAACCTGCAGTATCACGTGGGCGGGTTAAATGTTGCATTACTTTGATTTATCTGCTGCTTGCCTTTCCATGGCCCGTGAAACAGATACATTGTGTGTGCACTCAGCAGTGTATCAAGAGGTCGCCTGCCGGTCGTACAGTTCAATAAAACATGTAACTGCAGGTGGGGCAGTTTGTAGTAAGTCTGCAAAATGGCAAAGCTGGTGCACCTTCCTCACGCACATACTATTGCATGTGAAGGCTAGTAAGGAAACAGCAGAATAGGCAGAGCACAAACACCTTTACTGGTGGTTAGAAAAGCGCTGTAGCCGCATGGGTCGCACAGAATAAATGGCTTCCTGCTGCACGTAATGAGGCTGTGTTTCGCATTGTTGTAAACATTAGTGTTTATGACAATGGGCCTCATTACGAGGTTGGAGGTAGCCATTGCGCTATTAGCACCATGGCTGCCTCCAAAACCCTACTGACTTCGCCCTGGTGAATGGAGCAAATACCGGTTAATTCCAAGGTTGGCGGGACCGGTAATTCCCCATTCACCAGGGCCCTTCCCCATTCCCATTTGAGCCCGCATAATGGGGCAGGCGCTAATAACTGTACCGCAATTTGCGGTATCGTTATTAGCTCCAGAGTCCCTTTGCGGGTCCCGTCCTTAACACCTGGAAAAACCAGGCGTTAAGGGAGGACCCGCAAAGGGAACTCGGCACCAGTGCTGGTAATCCCTTACCACCCGCCTCGTAATGAGGCCAATGTATGTATATCCGTGAATGCTACCCCTAACAGTAATGGCGTAGCATAAAGTGTTTGTACTGCATGTGACGACAACTGAAATGAAAGCACAAGGGACCAGTGGCCAAGCTACCGCCCTTCCAACAATTACCTAGGGTACTTTCATGTACAGCATTTCCCTCATCTGCTGCGGCCAAGAAGAGGGGCACTCCTGTGGGGCAGTGGAACTGTAAAACAACCTTTGCAAACCATATACCGCACTACAGACCCTTACCCGGAAAAGGGCATTGTATTGTGCATGTACTGCAACACGCTACTGTACAGAGGGAAGGTAGTTGGAAGTGCGTGGGGACAATCCTTATAGAAGCATTAGAATGCCTGACGCCTATGTACATGAGGCCCACCCAATAGTTCTGTCTCCTGGTACGTCCCCTATAGTATCCAGGTAAGTGCTGCCCCTTATGTACTGGACCTTTCCTGCAGTTCCTTCTGTGGCGTGTGTGATAACACCATAATAAATGGAAATAAACTGGGAAATGAAAATAGGTAAACAAAGAATGCACCTTTCACAGATCAACAACAGAATTGCCAATGGACGCATGCAGGGCGGGAGGCGTGGAAGTGTGGTAAACACTGCAGTTCAATTGGTTACAAAAGGGGTCGCTGTACGAAGAGGTTTTTATACGTGTTGCAGACCATTTTCAAGAGAGTCACAGCGCAACACTAAGTACTAAAAAATATCATTACTTTCAAGAAGGGCACCAAGCCAATGTAGATGGGGTGTGCAACAATCAGGATGGCTGGCACAGTAAGGAGAACATTATAGCTGGGGAAAAGTATTTGTGGTGTGAAACGTTATATTCCCATGGGCAAAGTATGTCATTGGCACATGCCAAACAAATTTATTTCTTTGCAATGTACCGCGCTATCTGCATTCACAGACCAAATAGAAAATGATACTGCAACATCGGTGGCTGCATAATGCGATAGAAACGTATGCAAGAGATCGGAAACAAACGCATGAACTGGTGAAGTGGATCCTTAATCACAAACGGCACTGAAGCTCGTGTAACATGCTGTGGAATTTTCCCTGCAAAATGAACAACAATAATATTGGCATGATTGCGTGTCACCAAAGTGTCACACAGAGAAACCAAAATCAGGCACTTCATTGTAGCTACTCCATAGCGCTACACATGCACATAGGCAATGCACAGTCCTTTTCATTCACTTTCAGTCAATGTATGTCGGAATCCCCTAAAATCTACATGCTGTGCCTCGTGAAACACAAAGCCATACCCGCAACCCTCTGCATTTCTGTCGACAAATACACTGTGTAGCACAGTCTGTCCGTACACACTACACCTACAAACTTTATTGGCCAATCCCGTAGCCTCTGCAGGTGCATTTATATGGCCGTCATCTACAAAAGGGGCGTATGGAACACGTGCCACCCTGCAACTATTGCGATATTTGCACAATGTTCATGCTGGGCTCGTGCAGGAGTGGGGGAATGACTTTGAACCAGGGGTGCGTCCGTTGTGGTGGCTCTTAAAAGAACCTTTATTTTTTTATTTTTTTATTAAAGTACTTCTTTAGAAACACTTTTGTTGCGGTTTCCATACGTAATTGTGTGTTTTCAATGTCAGCTCACGTTCTTACAATAGAGTCTTCACTGCAGTGTGTAGATTGTGAAACAATATTTCATTGCCACTGTGTGACAAAGACATGCCATTCACCTTGAAAAGGTGTATGTATCGCGAATCAATGTCCTCATTTTCACAGAAGAACATTCCAGCAGCACTCAAGAATTGACATATGCTTCTGTTGATGACACCCCCTCCGACCTCTGGCTGGCGACAGCAAACATTGGAATCCTTCCACACTGTTCTCGGGGGTATACATGAGAAAAGCACCTTGGCAGTAGGAAAAATGCACTGCACTGCTTTCATCATAATCTTCAGTTGACGGAACACACAGGAACAAGGCATGTAACCCATAAAGAAGGCTCCAAAGTGCACGATCGCAACATGTACAGTTGCCGAAGAGGCCACGCGTCGACATTCTACAAGCAGTCCCCCGAAACAGCACGCTTTGAGACTGCACCACAAAGCATCCACCCCCTCCAAACCAAAATTGCCAGACAAGTCCTGTTGGAGGGCATACACGCACAGATCTTCCACGAAGCCATCACCCACAACGAAAACTGTGCGTATTGCCATGTTTGCCAGCCGCAATACTCAAAATAATGGGAAAAGTGAATGCCACGCTTTTCTGTGAAGTGCACCCTGAGCACCTGATTGTCCAAAGGCGATAGTCCCATTTCCATTGGTCAGAATGCTGAGAAGCGCAGAATATGACATGTGCCTTTCTCCAAGCACCACGAGGGCCACGCCCCAGTAAAGCAGGAGGAGTCCTTCTTCCTATTGGCGCATTTTCCTGTGATGCACACCCTGAGCACGACCTGATAGGACAATCGCTACAGTGCCATTTCAATAGGACAATCGCTACACTCCCATTTCCATAGGCCAGCATGGTGAGAAGCGCCGAATGTGGCACGTGCGGGTCCCCAAGTGCGTCGAGGGCCGGGCCCGAGTGAAGCAGGAGTCCCTCTTCCTATTGCCGCAAACCCTACACATCTGATTGGACAATCCCCATAGTTCAATTTTCGTGGCTGCCACCTGCAAAATCCCCAGATGTGGCTTTTGTGTGCTGCGTGCGGACGTGGGGGAATAACTTGCAACCAGGTTAAGGGGAGTTACTGGTAAGGGGCGACTCTTAAAAGGGCTTTTTTCTTAGATGCTTCTACCCAAACGCCTTTCTTTCGGTTTTCATTAGCTTTTGTGTTTTGTTATGCTCACATTAGCACAGTAAACTCTTTACTGTATCCTGTAGAGGAGCAAACAAAACTGCATTGCAAATGGGTGACAACAAAATGCTATTTTTTGGGAAAAACTCTGCTTTTGCACAACTAACGAGGTCATTGTTGTAGAAGCACATTCCACGAGTGGACAAATACATGTACATGCTTCTGTTAATGAGACACCTTCCTGCGTCTAGGTCGCAGCAACATCCGTGAGCATTGGTCCATAGTCTTAATGGTATTATGGATGAGAAAAGCACCTTGGCCGTGGGAAGAAGCGTCCGTATGACATCCAGCAATGTCCTCAGTCTAAGGAAGAAATGTAAGGAAGTCAGGTAACCCATATGCATGCCGCCGTAATGGATGACGATAACATCTACTACTGGAAAAGTGGGGAGGTCTTTGCAAAGTGCATGCATATCGGCGAAATTGCACTCATAGACAGTGTTTCACGATGCTTCCACTCCTTCCAAACCAAAATTCACCCTCAGTACGCAGAGTATATTGTACAACAGTTTCATATCCCCTTCCTGTTAACCACACCCATACTACCTGATTGGCTAATCCCCACACTGCCATGGCAGTTGGGCAAGGTGGTGTAAAGGGCAGATTTTGACATGTGCGCCTCCCAAAGAAGCGCGAGGCCCGCACCCCTGTAAAGTCGGAGCAGTCCTTCTTCCCTTTGCACTATATTCTCTGCATCTCTACTTAATTAGGTTACGCGTAAATAGGCACACACACATCCACCAAGCCCATCGAAGCCACCATCATCCAACACTGTCACTCCTGTACAACAGTTGAAATGTACCGTAATACATGTACAGTACAAATGTCGTGCCATTCCAAACCATGTCCACTGCACAGTTCGATGAAAGTGTGCAAAATTTCTCCATCCCCATACATCCACATAGCCACCCAGGATGTGGCAAGTGTATTCCTGAAAGTACTGCATAATCAACTACTTTTTCAGATAGGGTCGGGGATTGGGGGGTTAACAATATCAAACTGGGTAGGGGATACAGTCTTGCATCGTAGATGTATAAAGGTGTTTTTTCTTTTTTTTATGTCTGTTCGAGCAACTTCTTTGTATTTTCTCTTTATATGCGTTTCTCTTTGCCTCTCCTCACATTTTTACCACATTCTGCTCAATGCTTCAGGGACAATGTAAAAGAAAACGGCATTGTTAATGGCGCTCAAATAAATGCCATTTCTACGGAACCACTGCATATTTTGCGACCTCATGATCTCATAATGGGAGGAGAACATGCCAGCAGTCTGCATAAACTCATGCATATATCTGTTTACAGAAACAAAGAGGGTGAGGTGTCACAGGTAATGGTGTACTGGGTTCTCCTGCTTCTTGTGTGATCCAATGCAGCAGAAGCAACAATAAGAGGGGCTCACCTAAACCCCCCTATGTATAACAGAATGGATTAACTTATTGTTATGGCTCTGTGCTAGGATCCAGAAGTTATCGTACACAATCCTGTATTAAAAAAATCTCATATATCCAGTCCAATGATCTTTGTAAGTCTTCCAAAATATAGTTTAATGGTAATTTCCAATGTTTCAACAGCCAACACGTGTTTCGACCAACCGGCCGTCCTCAAGGCTAAATGGTAGTAGATGCTTGAACCCTTGTATAGGTCATAATGGCTAGATATGAACCCCGTAGCTGTATTGGGACAGAGTAAGTCTAGAGTCCAGACAGTAACTTTGTCTTAGTGAGGGCTGTTAGGCAGAATCATATACAGTACACTTTGGGAACACTACACACAATTAAAACTACAAGTGACAGTACAAATTCACCTTTGGTCCAAGCCTGTACTACACAGTAAAGTGGTAGCGATGGCTGAGCAGCCAGACTTATCTCAAGAGTAAAGTGAGCAGTACTAACAGTTACACAAAGGACAGCAATTACTATGGTTCAAACATACACTGACTCAAGGCTTCTGAGTAAAAGAATATGCATTTATTTACACATCAGTTGAAAAACAGTTCACTTAGTAAAGCAGCAGAAAAATCACACTCTTAAAATTTACCACACAACACCCAAGGAATTCTGGACAAGTTAAGCTCAAAATGAAGTGAGAGCAAAATGACACTCCAGCAATTGAAAAAGAGAGGGAAAGACAAAGTTATTCACAATTAAGCAGCACCAACAAGTTAGTAAGCAGGGCAATCTAGAAAAGGCAACTACGGTGAGGAAATCAAATCAAGGGGCCTGAGTCAAAGTCAATGGACCAGAGCAGAGGATCACACTTTCAGGGTAGTTCACGGTTAAGTCTTTGCCAAGAGTTTGAAACGAAGTTGGTCGGAAGAAAAGTTACTTTAAAGAATAGAGAAGGACAAGCCTTCGGATTGGCAAAAGCTTTCAAACACTTTCACCGCAGTTGGACAGAACAAACAACCGGGTTAGCACAGTACCTTAGAAGCAGAAGAATGATGTAGCTGAGGCTGGGGACAAATTACACCGTCATGGACCCATACTCCTCTTGGTGTTATGCATGAGAAAACAACCTTGGCAGTAGGAAAAATATGCATCACTGCGGTCAGCAACCTCTTCAAGTGATGGAGTAATCGACCACACGACATGTAACCTAAATGTTGACTTCCATAGTGCACTACGACACAGTCAATGTTCGTGATGGACGCCACATATCTGCACAGGTGAACCATCCTGCCGAAATTGCAGTCACCCTTACAGGCCCAAAAAGTGTCCACATCTTCCAACCCGAAATTACCAGCAACGCCTCTTTCCGCACAACACCTGTGCAGATGGCACACAAAGGTATCACCCACAAAAAGCACTCTGCATCTCTCCATGTCCTCCTCCCTCCCGACACACTATTGGGATGAAATGGTACCGCCCCGTCCAGTGAACCACGCCCTAAACTCCTAATTGCCTATTTCCCACAATTCCATTTCCCTTTCCACCCTGCTCATATTGGCAGGCTGTGCATGTACGCTTTCCCATCTACAGTGGGTCCACGGCCAGTAAAGCACAGACAATACTTCCTCCCTTTGGACAGTCATTTTTTGCAGCACTCCCCCATTGGGTGCTGTCAAATTTTCAAACACGCATGCAGCAATCGCATACAAAAACTCTGCATTGTACACTGTCATTTCTATAAACCACTCCATATTTACCGTTAAACACTCTCATTACACGTTCCGTTTCATTGCAAAGGCCATCCACCAGAAACCTCTGCTAAAGAATGCAAGATTGCAGCATCCACAAAGATCCTAGGACGCACCCAGCACACCTTTGCCCATGCACACAACATTGCAGCCCTTTCCACACCCACCACAACACTATACATCCAAGCAAGCCACCATGTGGGCACCTAACATTATGCACAAGCGTAACATATGTAGCAACACTTCTACCCAACTCCCCCACAGCATAAAACACCCATTCACGAAAACCTGACACACTTAGCCAAATCCACAAACATACCACGGCCTGCACCACCCCCATGCACTGCCATTCACAAAGTATTGTGTCACTGCCATTCACGAAAACCTGACACACTTAGCCAAATCCACAAACATACCACGGCCTGCACCACCCCCATGCACTGCCATTCACAAAGTATTGTGTCACTGGCAACCTATGCACAACAGCTTCACAACATTGGCGCTACTTCTATAAACTGCACACAGCAGAGTAACCAACCACATATTAGGTACACTTTACCCATACCCCTTCCATATTCACATTATGTACACACTGCACCATGTGGCCACACGACACAACTTCTCACTGCACCATCTCCTGCTGCACACCATATGCTGTCGCATGTTCCAACTATCACCACAACCATGGAACGCACAATACACGCTTTGCAACTCACATGTGGTGATGTAGCACGTCCACAATGTGCTCCACACCCATTCTCCAAAGATGAACACCCTGTGCCTCATGCACTGTCAAACCTGCATTGCTCCAGTGGGAGTGCTGCTTGCACACATTCCCTGCACCGTAATGCAACCATGCATGTCAGCATGTCACGAACTACCACTATGCATATACGCACCACTGGCACCAGTACTCCTAACCAACCTCCACACTGCAATGGATATGCACAGCGTTACATGCAACTGTTACCAAAAGGTATAAACATTACACTATCTCTGGCACCCTAAGCCCTTTCATTCACATACTATTGCCTTACCCACTTCCACTCACAAACTATTGTGTCACTGCCAACTTAACCACACAATGTTAATAACATTGCCCATAATGCAACCATGGTGCACACACCACACTATCCAAGCACATATAAGCTGCCCTTCAACCATACCCACTACCATACAGAGAGTATGAAAAAAGTGCACCCAGTGCCTACACTATGTGCCTTTTCACTGCAGCATCTCCAACCGCAGCACACCGCCATGGAGCTATGCAGCAACACATTCCAACATTTGACCATAATGTACAAATAAAACCATCTCTGCTGCATCCCTGTGCACTTTCCATCACATACTATGGGCGTACCCACTTCCATTCACAAAGTATTGTGCCACTTCCAACCTACCCACATTGCAACACTACCCTATAATGGCTGATTTGTGCTCCACAACTGTTTATTAGATGTCACCACCCTATAACTGATGCACATTGAAAAATGCATTACTGCCGTGGGTGTCCTCAAGGCCTAGGCTCTTGAGTGGATGGCCTACGGCCATCGGCCATCCACCCAATAGTCTAGGCCTTGAACTTGAACACACCCATAGCAACGTAATGCCACCATGCATTTCACCATGTCAGCAACTACGACAATCCACATACACACCACTGCCACCAGCACGCCTACCCAACCGGTACACCGGCATGGCGCTATGCAGTAACAAATTAAACAGTTAACATAACTGCCATGTGGGCAGCTAACATTATGCACTAACGTAACATACGTACATAGCTGCACTTCACCCTAACTCCTCCACACCATAAAACACCCATTCACGAAAACGGTGCAATTACCAGAATCCACAAATCTGGCCTTGAACACACCCACAGCAACGTAATGCCACCATGCATGTCACCATCTCACCAACTACGACCATCCACACACACCACTTCCACCAGCACTCCTACCCAACCTGCGCACCTCCATGCAGTTATGCAGCAACAAATTTTAACAGTTAACATAATGTAGAAACAAAATACTCTCTCCTGAACCCCTGTGCACTTTCATTAACATACTATGGGCGTACCCATTTCCATTCGCAAACTACGCAAACTACTGTGTCACTGGCTACCTACCCACATTCTGTTTGCAACTCTGGCCCTACTGCAACCAATCTGCACAGACCACACTATGCAAGCACCACCCTCTACCAAATGCAAGGTCAAACATGGGTTCCTACGGGTTCCTACGGTGGGTATTTTGCAGCCCTACGCTCTTGAGTGCATGCCCTACACCATACAGCCTTCGGCCATGCACCCAATAGTGTAATCCTTCCACAGGCCCACTGCACCTTCATTCACCCATGCATACCACCATTTGCCCAACTACTGCATTCCATCAGCAGCGCACAGCCACCCGTGCTCCCACCCAACCTATGTCATGTGCAATTCACTCCCCTTCTGCACTTTACCTGCCACCACTCACCACAAAAAGAGGTTTCCGCAAACAGATAGCGGCAGAAAGTAGTCGCCTACATATGTGACATGAACCACTTCTCACTCCCCCACCCGTTCCCTCCCTTATTGCCTCCAATAGATTCCGGTCGGTACTTATTCCAGACTCTTCTGTTGCCACACTGTTCTCCGATACACCATGGCGGCTTTCCCCAAAAATGTTGATGCACACCAAGCTTCCCTACAGCCAACCACCGGCCGCGTCCAAACTTCTCCGACAGCATGCCGTACCACGAGCCAAAGACACTTCTGTCCGTGGAGCGAACAGGGAAATGGGTCTGCGGAGCGGACCCAGATATCACACATTTTTTGGGATGTGCATTTCAGTTCTTTGCAACAAAGGTACTGGTCGGATTTCCACCAAACACACAAAAGCACGCTTTCTGACCCAAGCCCCCGCTCCTGCCGCAAATTTGGTGAAACTCTGTTAGAACGGTAGCCATGTGCAAATCTTTTCCCCATTCAGTCTATGGAAAAAAAAGATTTGTGGGATCCCCCCTATAACTTTCCCCACCTCCCTACACGAAACCTCTCTGAACGTGGCGAAATAATTCAGAGCTGGCCATATACTTTTTTTGCAAAGTTGGTGAGGATTCGCCCAGTGGTAGCACAGTTATAAGCCGCCGCAAAAGGGCTCTTCCTATGAGTTTAGCAACTTAACCATAACTACACGGCCGCTACTGCAGGGCATGTAATATATTGAAATATAGAAAGACAAGTATCAATAAAAGGGATTCATTTGTGTCTACAGTCACTAAGAACCTGGGGGTGAAAATAACTCCCTTGCTTATACGTATCGAACTACATTTTCATGTTGTGCATGGTGGCAATTTTGCTACTTACTGCAGCCTAAACCCCTAACTTTTTCACAGGCATGGGGGGCTCCTGCTGTCGCCAAGAGCAGTCACAACTACTTCTTGTAACAAGATGAGTTGTGGTTAGATAGAGAGGCTGTACATGCAACATTCATTATTTTGGGTTACATCAGGAGATGACCCCAAACCTGTATTCCCAAGAGTATGAAGATTGTGCAAACGTGGGCACATAACTCTCTCCAGCACAATGTACAGTTTAATGGATGACTCTATGCTTGGTTAATAGCGACCTTCATGCACTGGCAAATTAACTTGTCACTGTGTGGACCTCCATCTAATTACAAGCAATGTCAGTTGTTGCCAATGCTTTGAAGCACTTGAACTGTGTATTTCCTGGGCACACATCCTATCAAAGGTCTTGTCAGAATCCACACACTTCTGTTATTCCTTTCACCAGCATAATGTGACCCCTGCCATGACATTCAGCAAGTGGGGCCCGGTATCCAGCCCCTTGACGTCACTACTTACCATTTTCCCCAAATTCTAGCCCCATTTGAGATAACTTTTTTGATTTATTTTTATAAAACTTTTTTTTGTTACATTTACGTTTTTTTTTCAATATTTCTTTCACATTATTCTTTCACATTTTTCCACTGCATAGCTGCACTGTCCGTTTCTGATTGGTTTAAAAAAATGTGATTTAACGAAGGACGACATTCTGTTTACATTTCTTTATTACATCTTTACGATACTTGAAATGTATGTAATTATCATTTGTCTATTTGCACTTAGTGGCTCTTGTACCTAGACAGACCAATGTCTGTTGTGATGGTCTTTTAATGTAATAGCATTGGTTCCATTCGTAAATTGGTGTAATCTGTGTTCTGCCTTGCTTCACACGGTAGATACATTAATCCTGTATATATTGATTAGGTGGACATATGTACTCTTCTGACACTGATAAAGGCGGTCACTAACTGATGAATGCTGAAACTAGCTGGTCTTCTGTTCCATCATTGTTTTGATTAGCCTTCATGAATCCTCAGGCTGCATATGTTATATCACAAATAGTCATAGGCGCCCCTCTGCAAGAACAAACACAGCTAAATGACCTGTTCTTGGGGAAGGTACCCACTCGAGAGTCCGCCGCCACACTTTAGCACACTGTACCTTTCACAGAAGGAAAATATCCATTTGCATATCAGTCTTTGTCCTGCCCACATGGGCAGTCCAGCACCGAAATGCTATGGCAATTTTCTTCTTTAACAAGTACAGTGAGCTAAAGTGTGGCTGCAGACTCTCGAGTGGGAACCTTCACAAAGAACAGGTCATTTAGCCATGTTTGTTCTCGTAGAGGGGCGCCTATGACTATTTTTATGTTGTTTAAGGGAGTTAGGTTTAGTCACCGTAAGTTTCCTAGGGTCATCCAGATGTGGACCCCTTGCTCACTGTGCTCAGAGAGGCACAGCTCCACCTCACTGATGAGGACCAACAAGGCTGAAACACGTGTCTGGGGTTGGTGTTGGTACTCTTGTTTAGAAGAGAATTGCCATAGCCTTTCGGTGCTGGACTGACCATGTGGGCGGGACAAAGACTGATATGCAAATGGATATTTCCCATCTGTGAAAGGTACAGTGAGCTAAAGTGTGGCTGCGGACTCTCGAGTGGGTACCTTCCCAAAGAACGGGTCATTTAGCCATGTTGGGTCTCGTAGAGGGGCGCCTATGACTATTTTTTGACAATATGTTATATATTTTGTACACATCCTTTGCAACATATGGTTACTTTATGGTGGGGGTACCTTTATGGTTCACATATTGTTCACTTTTAGAATATACTAGCTGGGGTACCCGGTGTTGCCATGTCCTGATCGAGTGGTGCCTCATGTTCCCTGGAGGATGTTGCTATTGTTTTCTTGTCTGCAAGTCTTGCTTCAGTTTGCTGTGGTGTCTCATATGCACTGGAGGATGTTGATCTTGTCCTCATGTCAGCAAGTCTTGCTTCAGTTTGCTCTGGCATCTCATTTGCCCTGGAGAAAGTTGCTCTTGTCCTCTGGTCGGCAAGTCGTGCTGCTGTTTGTTGTTGCCTTTCAGGAGCTCTTGATATTGATTTTCGCTTTGCATGAGATGGAGCTCTTCCAAGTGATGTTTGTTTTTTGTGCAGCATATTTCAATCACTCAATGCTGTCTGAGAATGATTGATTGATTGTGCTCGCTTCTTGTGAATGAACTTACGTAAACTGTAACCTTGCCATTTCCCATATTTGGAGTGGCGTGATAAAAAAAGAATACATTTTTTTAAGATTCCCTTTAAAAATGCTTTAATAAACACTTTCAAATGGTATGTAGTAGTAATACATTTCCAAGGCATAACCAACACATCGAACATTTTGCTTCAGACACTTTTTCAAATGTTGCCTCCTTCTAGTACCTACTGTAGTGAATTGGGGTGAGCATCAGTAAATGAGGGTGTCTATGGAGTGAATTGTTTGGCATCCAAACATATACTTAAATCTTGCTCCAGACATATGAGCAATTAATGCAAAATTTGGTAGCAGTGGGTTCATCGGTGTGGATTTGTATAACCGGACAAACGTACAAATACATGTCCCAAAAATATTTTGCATATAAGATTTTTGCATCCAAACATAGACTACGATCTTGCCCCAGACAAAAGAGGAATCCATGCAAAATTTGGTAGACGTGGGTTCAACGGCATGGATTTGTATAGCTGGATGAACATACACACACACATACATACATTCCGCTTTATATATAAAGATTACCCGTGTGTCTTAGTATATTATTTGAATTGTGAAATCAGAATCATGTTTGCATTTTTATAACACAACAAAACACAATATGTATTTGTTAACCAGCATTTCACTAATTGGGGCTCATTCTAACTTTGCCTGTCTGGAAACAATGGTGCCGGTAAGCTTACCAGCACCGTTGTTTCCGGACTGGCAAAATACAAGTCTGGTGGGCAGGTGCCCTCCCCACCGGCAGGTCTGACTTGCCGGGCGGATCGGCACCCGCCCACAGACTTTCACGGAAGCACCGGCACCGTTATTGAGGCCCATTGATTTTTAGATATAATTTATAGATTGTGACCACTTAGCACACAACACACATTTATTTTGATATAAATATTTCCATTGAGTATCATTCTTTAGTTTTGTAATTTCTACCCCTGATGCTGGAGTGTACAGTTTGGGACCTTCCTTTCCTTGTTTTGAACTGTGGAGCAGGTAGTTACCAGCTAGGACCTTTGTTATTATTATAGAGAAGGACTGTTCTACTTCATCATATTCCTGACTAAAGCAGAAACACTTTCATACACAGAAGCACCATTTCTAGAGGCATTATCAAGATCCTCTTTTTTTGATAGTATTGACCAAACTCATGTGATCAATAATATCATTACTGATTCATTGTTGAAATTAAAGAAGAAGCAATTTAGCCACGTCTTGAGTGAATATCTCAAAGCAGAAATTATTCGTCTTGGTCTTCAAATTAAAAATGAGCTGGGTCTCTTTCTTGACGACAGAGTACAAACATGTTTTTAGTTTTATAGTGACCAAATGTAGCCGGGACCTTATGTGGTTGATTGTTACCACAGCAATAAAACAAAATGATAAAATTAAGCAAGAAATTGAAGAAGCACAACATGCATTTTTGACCAATCAGACCATTATGGATGCTAAAGATAAAACTATTAGCAATTAATAAAGATCTTGAAAGCTTCTGCACTTCCTTGTTAAAGAAAGAATTCGAAAAGTTGAAGAAAGACATCTCAGTTTGCGAAAGAGAAAGTGTATCCATGTCTTTGTGAGGATTTTGTTCCAACATTTAAATTTAATTCGATAAAAGACTGAATAAAAGAGTCACATTTCAGATTCCACTGACTCTAGTTCAGAAAACAAACCTGGCCCAAGTAATAAAAACAGACAGAATTGTTTAAGCAGAGGACCACAGTGAGGCATGGTAAGAACAAGAGGTTCAGACAACCAGTCCCTGAATCGAGGATCTCTGGAAATGTTCAGGACTCGCCAAAGAGCATACAGGAGATGACGATTCCAGTTGTTAACCTCACTGATAGGATTATGGATGAGGATATGATTTCTTTGCTTAATAAAGGATTGTCCTTTGTTCCCACTCAGTTTAGCTCAATTTCCCAAACTGAATTAGAACTACACCAGTTATTTAGGAAAATTAGACTAAAATCTTATTTCACTGAACATTCAAGTGAAATTGAGCCTTCCATTATGAATATAAAACTATTAATGTTTTAGCCATCGGACAATGAGACCCCTCCAGAGCTGCTTGTACTCGAAAACATAGCCCTTGGGGGTGTTATCAAGTTAAATGCTCTACAAATGTCAAAATAAATAAAATTAAATGAAAGAGCAACACTGTATAGACTAAAAAGTGACGAATCTTTAATCATCAAACCAGCAGACAAAGGTGGGGGAATAGTTATTATGAGCACAGACAAATATGACCTTATAGTCGAATCCCTGCTTAAGAACAAACAACATTATTCTGTTCTTAAACAGAATTCCTATTAAATCCATTCACAATATGATTTGACAAATAGCTGATATTTGCGTGAAACAAGGCTTTCTCAGCAACAAGGAACATGAATTTCTCAATGTTGACTGTCCAAGGATTCCGGCCATATATGCTTTGCCTAAAATTCATAGAATATGACGGATCAGGCGCGGCCATGTGGTAGGAAGCACGACTGAGAAGCTCCTACGAGATCCTGAATAAGATCCAGCCGAACTGGCATAACACAGCTCAAAAAGCATCCAAAACTAAAGAAACAGACGTCGGAACATCAGCAACCCACTCGCTGAGTCTCCCAGCAGAAATCGGAGCCAGGATCGAGGAGAAAACCACAAACTAAGACACTGCCCGCTGAAAACAAAATGGCGGGCGCGAGCAGCCGACTCGCCGGAGAGAGCATCTGCGCTTCGTGACCCGGGAGCGAGAAGAATACAAGCGGAGGGCAGAAGGCTGTGGATAGACAACCATCCAGCACAGCAGAAGACACCTCCCGGAGGGACGGACGAAGACAAGATGAGGTGATCCCGGAAGAAGAGGCCAGGATGCCGACACGGACACCGCAGAAGGATGGAACTGAAAGAAGCCCAGCGGAGAGAGTGCGCACATGCCCGGAGAGGAACCTCCACTGAGATATAAACGCGGCAACATACAGGCCCCCGTACCCCCAAAACCGCTCGGCCTGAAGGAGCAAACAGAGCTCGGGCAGGCCAAGACAATCGGACGGAAGCGCCCAGCTAAGAAGACAACACTGCTGGCGGAGAAACCACATTCCGCAATCAGACACCCAGAGGCTGGGGGAGGCAGAAGGAGAAGAGGAAGGCAGGCAACGGAGCCCAAGGGGAAGCGTACACTGCCGCACCGGCGTGTGGTGACCTGTGGTACACGGAGGGCACACGCTGGGAAGACCACACAGTGCCAGGTGAGGAGACTGGGCAAAACTTGGAGAAGGAGGGTGCACAGGGAACAAGAGCTACCACATATTGGGCAACACTAGCTACAGGGCAAAATACCCAGATAATAAGTGGGTCGAGACCGCCACCCACCCACCAAGCTGAAGTGGCTAGTGCTGCGGGAGGAACTATTAAGGCATATCAAAGTGCACGAAGAGCCCGGCCCATGCTCCACACGGGCACTAGAGAAGGGAAGCGCCCCTGGCACTGACCGCACGACACGAAGCCAAGGCAGAATATCCGGCACAGGTTCTCCCCGCAGATAAGGAGGGCACACAACGGCCTACAGAAGAGTTGGAACTTACACCCGGGAAGCTCAGGAACCAAACCCTTGGCACTCAGAAGTCAGATAGAGCTGAGGGCACGAACGGACCCCGACACGCTGACCACCACGCAGTATAGAAGCGGGCCCCACGCTGATCTGAGTGGTTACCTACATAGATAATGCCAAGCCGGAAAACAGAGGGAAAATGCAAACAAACCAGCATAGACGCCTTCACTAAGACATCCGGAAACAAACAACCTGCTCAGTCTAACACAGCAATGGTCACATCAAGCGCAACACAACAAGCGGGAAGCACAAACGAAGGACCGATACTAGAAGCAATAGCTGCCTTGAAAGCATCCCTTGAAGCTCAAAATGGACACAGCAATAGGTGCCCTCAAGGCATCCTTAGAAAATAAGCTAGACACTGTCATTGTAGATGTGGGCCTCCTCCGCCAGGATGCCAGGTATCTGACAGCAAGTGCAGCAAAACACCACCGATGTCGCTGTCACACAGACACAAATGTCGGAGGTGATGCAGAAGATCAAGATCCTTGAACAAAGGGTGGATGACACGAAAGGAAGGGCACGGAGGAACAATATCCGCATAGTCGGGCTTCCGGAGGGCGAAGAGGACAGAGATCCCACAGAGTATGTCGAAACCATGTTGCTCCAGGAGATCGGGGCTGGGACACTGTCCCAGGGTTTTGTTGTGGAGAGGGCACACAGAGCCCTGACCAAGAGACCTCAACCAGGTGCCCCCCCCCCCGAGAGCTATGATTGCCAGGATCATGAACTTTAGGGACAGGGAGAAGATACTGTCATTCTCAAGAGAAGGGGGAGTGATTACCAGGAACTCCTCCAGGATTACCATTTACCCTGACTACACAGTCATGGTCCAAAAACAGAGAGCGGGATTCAGCCCGACAAAAGAGCGCCTCAGGACAGCAGGAGTGCGATACATGCTTTTATAACCCAAGGTAATACACCAAGGGAAATCATGCTTCTTTGACTCAACCGAAGAACCCACATATGGATGGACCAGCAAGGCATCCCCCAGCAAAGACAGAGAAACGTAAATAACAATGAGAACCAGCCCCAGTGAAAAAGAGCATCGACTCCCAGGAATAGTACGAAGGAGCGACTAGCTCCAATCCAGCCGTGATGGTAGAGGAGAACCACAACCCCCAAAGAGTACGCTCTGCAAGTTTGGATGCTAGTTTGGAGGCATCACGCTGCGGCGAGCCAGCTCCACCTCGGTGGACAGAGCAAGAGAAGCGGCGAGGCCCGAGCAGGGTGAGGGTGGCTGGGCATTAGTTTGGCAGTTTTAGTTTTTGTGTTGGTTAGTAACTGGTATGAGTGGTTGGCAGACGGCACTAATGATGAAAGGAACAATATATGCAATAACAGAGCAACTCGAGTGAAAGGCGACTGAAATGACATACAGCAATAAACCAGGGGATATAGCCCCTGATGCAAGGGAGAAAAGGGCCTTGAAGAAGACAGAATGCCCTAGGGGAAGGACGTAAGGAGAATAAACAGGAAACAAGATGAAGGCCATGGGACAACGGAGCCGGGGAAAACAATATACACATGGGCCCAGATGAGATAATAATAGCAACCTGGAATGTGCGAGGACACAATACCTATGTCAAAAGGTTCAGAGTTTATGCCTGGTTGAACAAGATGAAGGTTAAGATAGCAATGCTGCAAGAGACTCACTTAACATCAGAGAAGCAGGCCAAGGTGAACAAGAAATGAGGAGGGCATGTGTATAGCGCCACATACTCGAACTATGCAAGGGGAGTACTAATATGGATTGCGCCAGGAGTACCCTTTCAGCTAATAAAACAAGAACGTGATCCAGAGGGAAGACTACTGCAGGTGCACGGAATGCTAGAAAACAGAAAAGTATGTATGATCAATACCTACGCCCCCCGAACCACGACGCAATAGAATTCTTCAGGAGATTAGCACCCAAACTGGCTCAATACAGAGAAGCTACTTTCATCTGGGAAGGAGACTTTAATTGCACCTTGGATCCGTTTCTCGACAGGTCGGACGACAAGCACAGGAAGCCAGCACACCCTGCTAAAGCGCTACAAAAGACCCTCGCACGACTGCAGCTGGTGGACGTCTGGAGGCAGGTACACGGAGGCGGGAGAGGATACACACACTATAGTGCACCACACGGAATATTCACACGAATAGATCACTTATTCACGGGCACTGAGTCTTTAATAGATTTTACGGGAATTAACATAAAAGCACACTCTCATACCACGCCCCGATACTAGCAACATGGCCACACACCCATAGAAGAACCCCAATACCAACATGGCGACTCCGAGCAGAGGCTCTAGGGGAGGGCGAACTCAAAGAACATCTACATGAGGTGATAGAAGAATATTTTGAGCACAACGAGGGAAGCTTAGAAAGTAATGCCACGCTCTGGGACGCATTCAAGGTAGTGATAAGAGGGGTGGCAATTGGGAAAACAGGAGGAGTGAAAGGAGCAGTCATAGAAGAGCTGGGCAAACTGGAAAGGGAGATAGAATCACTAATGGAGTTAAGAAAGAGATGCATAGAACTCTGGGAGAAACTAGGGTAGCTCAACTATGGGAAATATTTACAGAGATTGCACGCAGAAGGGGATACACCTAGTAGACTCCTAGCATGGCTCACTAAACAAGAAAACAAGAAAGACCCCATAGTTGTACTAAAAGATGGAACATGGACAGAGGTCAGGAACCAGGAGGATATAAATGACCTATTTGCCAGCTTTTATGAGTGGCTCTATGCCCTAATCCAGAGGTGGAGCCGGATGACATCATAGACTCCCTAACAGAGATAAGACTACTGAAATTAACAGCAGAACAGGTCCAACTATTGGATGCCCCTATCACAGTAGAAGAAATAGAGGCAGTAATTTCCAAGCTCCCCTCGGGTAAGTCTCCGGGCCCTGATGGGCTTCCGGGTGAGTTTTG
This sequence comes from Ambystoma mexicanum, assembly GCF_040938575.1. NCBI lineage: Eukaryota > Metazoa > Chordata > Amphibia > Caudata > Ambystomatidae > Ambystoma > Ambystoma mexicanum. Next base: position 1,401,372,569 of record NC_090933.1, read on the forward strand.
TAAGACGTATAAGGGCACTATTGCCCCGAAATTGCTAGAAACATACCAAGAGGCACATGAGAAAATACAACTACCAGACAGCATGTCGGAAACAATAACTGTACTGATCCTCAAACCAGGGAAGTCACCAACGGAGTGCGCCTCCTATAGGCCGATCTCCCTCATTAATCAAGACACCAAAATACTCAGCAGTCCTAGCCAACCGCCTGAAACTAGAAATACCCACAATGATCCACCCAGACCAGACGGGTTACCTCCCAGGGCGGAACACATCATGGAATCTCCGCAGACTACACCACGTAATAGATCAGACAAACCAGAGACAGGGCGAATGCGCAGTAGTGTCATTAGACGCCGTTAAAGCCTTCGACTCTGTGAACTGGGGGTGGTTGATGAGTGTCCTAGCCCACTTTTGTATAGCAGAAGGGTTTCTTAGATGGATCAGGCTGCTGTACAAAGACCCCAGAGCTAGAGTGAAAACGGGACGGCATATTTCGAAAGTTTGGAGAATATACAGAGGAACCAAACAGGGTTGCCCACTGTCACCAATGTTATAGATACTGGCTCTGGAACCGTGGGCGGTCTTTCTCAGGACGGAGTATGGGGACACAGGGATAGATGTAGATGGAGTGGTACATCAGATCTCGCTATATGCAGATGTCATGCTTCTCTTCGTAGAGAACCCGCGCATTAACCTACCCTGCCTCCTAGAAGGGGTGGACGCATACACCAGACTCTCGGGGATAGCCATCAATAAAGAGAAGTCCGTATATTCCCCCTAGCAGACTTAAAGCGGGTCCCCCGGGACAAACTTCCAGACATGGGGCTAGCATGGGCATTGCACCCCTTCCGATACTTAGGAATAGAGATACACCACGACACTGCAGAGTCACACAAATGCAACACACAGGCGGCCCTAGATAAAACACAAAAGGCCATGGACTTTTGGGAGACACTCCCGTTGGGGATGATGGGAAGAGCGGCCATCCTGAAGATGGTGGTACTCCCACGTCTGTTATACTATTTTACGAACATCCCGCACGCCATACCAAGAGTCTTCTTCACGAAATTGAACACAATAACACAAAGGTTCCTGTGGTGAGGGGAAGGTGCGGGATCGCTATGACAACTATGCAGAGGGAGTATGAAGAAGGAGGTATCAGACTTCCGGATTTCGAAAAATATTGCCTAGCAGGGCAACTGAAATTTGTAGTCAAATGGCTAGGGGAAGAGGAATCAATAGGCAAAATATTTTTCCAGCCAGCATTGAAACTATACTACCTACAAGACCTACCATGGATCGACAAATCCCTGCTTAGGACCCTACCAAACATGCTCAAGCTTGCAACAGATCTGTGGGCCAGGGCGTGGAGACTCCAGGGGACAAAAGATCCCTGTTCAGCACAGATCCCGCTAGCAGGATTACTAGGCATTTACACAAGTACACTTGCAATATACAGATCCCAATGGGAAGACAAAGGTGTAGCACAAATAGGAGATCTGAGGAAGGAGGAACAATGGGCGGGGTTCCAAGACATGGTGGAAGATTATGACATGCATGAAGGCCAATTCATCCTATACAATAACATAATACTGACAATCAAGAAGAGGTGGCCGGAATAGTCAGAGCAAGAGGACATAGGAGGAGAACTAGATGCATGGTATGATATATCAGAAGCGGGACACACAACCTCCAGGCTATATAAACAATTGCTAAGATCGAACAATTCGCAAGTGCTGCACATAAGAGGATGCTGGGAAGAAGAACTTGGGAGACCCCTAAGCGACCAGGAATGGACCAGGGCACTGAGATACCCAAAAAAAGTATCTCGGAATGCAAGGTTCAGACAAGCACAATTATATACCAAGCATATGGCGTACCTCACGCCCAAGAGGATGAATAGAATGAAGCTGGAAGACCCCCGTACATGCCCCTGCTGCCCTGATGAGAAAGCAGACATGGTACATATGTTCTGGACCTGCCCAGTGATACAGGTCTTTTGGGATAAAATCAGAAATAAAGTGGCATGGAGTGGACTCCAAATACAAGCAGAGAACCCCAAGCTGTACTTGATGGGCCTCTTCCCAAGAGGAGGCAGACATAGGTTGCACCTTGCAAAAATGAAGGACCTAATATGCATATTGGCCAAACGGCGGATAGCAATGGCGTGGAACTCCAGGGAAGACCCGACAGTAGACTCATGGTGGGCAGAACTCAGGAAGTGGGCACTGGCGGAAACGGCAGTGTGGATTAGGGCGGCGCAGAAGGGAGAAGGGGAAACAGGGCAAAAAATAACAGCATGGAACTCCCTGATGCAGGACCTATTCGAACAGAGAGAGGAGAGTGACGCAGATGATCCCAGAAGGGAAGAGGAACAATAGAGAAAGGATGAAGAGGCACATGAGGGGCCCCCAAGCGCAGGAGGGCGTAAGCTGGGAAAAACTCTGAAACTGCCACAGGGACAGAGGCAGTCCAAAGCAGCATGATTGCCTGATCACTCTGATATGGAAGATGTAAAGTGACACCCATGCACAGTGCCAAACAGCCAGTTATGTTGCATGTTTTGTCTGTTATTGTAATGTTAACATAAAATCAATAAAGAGTTTTTTAAAAAAAAGGATATGGTGGGACCAACCGTTACCGTACAAAATTACGAGAAAAAAAGTATGGTAGATTTGATCGAATTATGAAAATTTCATACAGCCGCAAATTTTAACCAAATATACCATATGGTATGTAAACACAGCTCTTTCAGTAATGAGTTCAGTCTTCTTTCCACCAGGAATTTCTTTTTCCCCCTTGCTACATCCCTTTCCTGGTAAAATACCAATAGTTTGGCTCTGTTGTAGGCTTCTTGATATCCTGTCTCACTTCGTCTTTGTGTTTGTGTGCGTCCAGATGCCTGCAGGCTCTGGCGTGGTATACATAAATTAATAAATAAATAAAAGCAACGTTCCAGTTAAAAAAAAGGACCTTGACCCCAAGAGAGTGACTCCCGTCTCCTGGTCTCTCTCAGGTCTTGCACAATGTCGCAAACCCCAGGGGAATGACTCCCTTCCCTTGGGTCTCTGTAGGCGTCTCACAATACCAAGAGAATGATCCCCTTCCCTTGGCTGAGTTTACAATGTTCACGAGCACCAGGGGGAATGTCTTCCTTCCCAAGGCTCTCTTGATTCAGGTCCCAGACCACTTCACACTGGTTCTATCCAGCTGTGGGTCTCTGAATCCTTTTACAGTTTCTTATTGTCCATGGGTCCCAGACCCCTTCAACACATTTGGGGGTATACCTCTTTCCCTGTTTTCTCTCAGCCTTTCACAGTTCAAAATGCCATGGGGTATAGCTCTTCCCTGGCCTTTCTTGAGTTTTCACAGTTCACAACACCAGAGGTTATGGTCCTTCCCCTTGGCCTTTCTCAGGTTTTCACAATTCGCAACACAAGGAGGTTTGGTTCCTCCCCTGGCTTTTTTCTCAGGTTTCCACAGTTTCCAACACAAGGGGATATGGTTCTTCGGCTAGCCTTTCTACGTTTTTCACAGTTCACCTGGTTCACTTCCCTGCCAGGTACTGTGACTATGAAGATGGCCTTGTAGGTGGTTCCTGTTTAATGGGTGCGGGTCCCAGACCCATGTGGTTCTCTTCTTGTGACCTGGTATACTCCCATTTCAGGTACTGTGGTTATAGAGATTGCTTTGGAAGCAGTTTGTTACTTGCAGCGGGCCCCAGACCCGTTCTGTGCGATCTCTTCGCCCAGTTCCCTGGATACCTCCACCCTCCTTACCTGCGACCTCCAGTTGTCTGTGGGCCTCGCTCCCCCTCTCGGGTCTCTTGCAGATGCTCCAGGAACTCTGGCGTCCTTGTCAGGTTCCTTTCTCTTTGGACGGTGTGCTTCTAGCTTCCTGCGCATACCAGCTTCGCTCGTTGGCTGGTTATCCTTCATTCCGCCTTCTGCTGTGGTCAATCCAAGGTGGGCCTAGCTGGGGCACTTCTGCTTGTGGCCCAGTGTCTCCGCTCCTGCACTCTTGGCATCTCCACTTCTTCAGCTGCATTCGAATTTCCTGGCACCTCCAGGAAGGATCTGCCAGTTCGTAAAGTCCTTCTTCCCTTTTGATGCTTGGAGTGTGTGTGTCTGATTTGCATTGTCTGGACCACCCCTGTTGGTTCTGTGGGTTGCTCCGCATTACTCTGTGCCTCCTCCTTGTCTCAGTTTTGCTGTCATTACTCCTAAGTGAGTTTCTTGTGTTCTTCTTCATCCCAGTTTCTGTAGGTGACTGTTACGCTCACCTGGTTCCCACGGGGGCGTCGACCGGAACTGGGCCGCTGTTGTTTCCAGTGTGACGTGTAGCGCCGAGATGACTGACTGGACTGGCCCGCTCAGCCTATTTTGTCTGGCTCGCAGGAATATTCTTCTGCAAAGGAGAAGAGGAATTAACCACCCGTGGAATTGAGTGTCAACCCACCTTCCCCACTCCCGTTGTCTTCCCACAGATCACTCTTGATGTCCCCTCCTTAGTCTCACCTGATGGTTTGGAAGGATGAGCTCTCCATCCTGCGTCGACCGCAGGGGCGCGTTGATGACCAGTTACTTCACTGGCGTAGAGGAATTGGTGAGTTCCAGTATTGACTCTAAAGTCCAATTGTTCATAAGAGTTCAAATGTCTGATCTTCACTCTGTCCGATTCCTTGCAGGTTGCCGATTAATCCACTCGAAGATTTCCAAATGGCAATTGGTAAGATTCAGGTAAGTCTATTGTGGTTTTCCCCTTAGGGGCTGGGGTACGGCGATGAAGCAGAGTTGACTGCGCTGACCCGAGATGAGGTGAGTACCCCCCGTGGTAAATCAGGTAAGTCCTTGGGGGTAGCTTGTATAGCCTTAGAGAGTCCCCTTGCTCACCTTGCTGTCTTTGTCTCCTTAGGTGTCGGAGGGTGGCCGCGAGATGGAGAGAGCGTGATGGAATGCTGAAGTACCGCCAAGCAGGTGAGTTCAGCACGGCGCTGTAGGAATGCGAAGCGATGCTTCAAAGACTTCTGTCTTTCAGCTCCGTGGCGAAATGAATCAGGATTCAGGTAAGGATTAAAGTTAAAACTCCTGTTCTAACCTTTATTCTTCTTTTCTTCTTGTTTCAGGAGTCCCAGGACTGAAGCGGGCGTGGCTGAAGACTGGAGCTGCTGAAAACACGGTGAGCGTTACGCTGCAGCAAGCAGAATAACACGAAGCACGTGTGGCTGTCTGGGCGTGGTTTAAATAGCCTTGGAAGAAGATCCAGGTAAGTATTCTCCACAGCCCCACCCAAGTAACAAAATAGTCCCTTCAGTAAAATAGTCCCTCCTAAGCCTCATTTGGCTTGAGTCTTCATGCAGAATGGTCTGCCTCAGGTGAGTATGCAGCATGGTCTGCTTCAGGTAAGTTATCAATAATGAGCCTGGCGCCCATGGCGCCAGGACTGACTTTATCTTTATGAGCCTGGCGCCATAGGCGCCAGGACTGCACCCAAACAGCCCCTAACTGGGGCTTTTGGGCATGCTCCAAGTGGCATGATGCCTGCTTCCGGGGCTGCTGGGCCTGGTCTGGTCTTCCGGGGACAGGCATCATGACAGTGACTCAGAAGTAATCCCTACACTTCCTCATTACAGTACTTTCTAGAGAGGTTAGTTCATCTTCTTTATTCATCTGCTTTACAAAGATGCATGGAAGTGTATGGGATTGTGGGACTCTGAGTGGGGTAGGAGGATGAAGGAGGTGGGGGATATGTCTAGGGCATACCACGTTCTTCCTGGATAGTCGTCCCTAGTCCAATAGAGGGATCCCGCCACATAAGATCCACCTGCTGACTACCACCCCCAGGGAGACTAACGCGTAGTCCCTGGCCTCATGGGAAGGAGCTCCCCCTACGGGAGAAGGGACCTCATCCAAGGATTCATCACAATGTCCACATTCAATCTATATAGTAACAATTTAAATAGTGTCATCAACAATTCCTGGCATATCGTACAGGCCAGATTTCCCACATGAGACAGACCACTGTTTGCCTTTAAGAGACAATTTGGTACGTGCATTGCGTAAAAAGACAAAATCCTCTGAGTATCACAAAAGCATGGGGCCTGGACCTAATAGTAGGGCACTTCCCATGTGGAAACTGTATCATGTCCATATACAGGTAAATAAAATGAAGTAATGTTTGACAACTTCACATGGAAACTGAAACAATTCACGAATTGCCAGACCAAGAACTGTATATACATGATCAGATGACCCTGCAATATGTCATACATTGACATGACCAGCCGCAAGGTTATGGTCAGTATTCGGGGACATAGGTCCTGTATTCAACAAGGCATCTTAAACGCATCACTTGTCTCCCATTATATAGAATGTGGTCCCTGTGACAATGATTTGAAGCGGGTTGTTCTTCAGGTGGCCCAATCAGATGATCGCCAAAAAACTTAAAACAAAATGTTATGTCGCCTGGAACAACAGCAGATTCAAAAAACCTACAGCCATGTACATGGCTTAAATGACAAAATAAATTGGTCATTATTCTGAAGTAGTCAAAGATTCCTTTTGTCAAAAAACCTTTTTGTTATTGATTAACACATTTTTTTTATGAGATTTTCATTCAAATGATGTTAGTAACTCTCTTACAATTGTGCTTCAGACGGTTATATTGCTTCAAATTATTATGGTAAATAAAAATCCAATGTCTTTGTGTATAATTCAGTATTCGTCCTGATTTCATTTCAGTCCTTTTAGCTTTATCACATTTAATCTATTGTTATCCTTTTTCTATCACTAATTTTTCTTTCCTTTTTTCTTTCCTTTTTTCCATTATAATTTGTTTTTGGCAGTCCCTCTTTATTCATAACTTTTTTAAGGTGAAACCTTTGCATAACAGACATAGTTTCTTCTCATTGAACACATTCAAAGATGGCATCCATGTTTGTCACAACTCCACCTTAGTATATATGTACTGAAGTAATATTAAGGAGCGCTTAATTGTGGAATTCTCTAACAGCATTTCTGAATCCCGGAGACCCCGATACACCCGACCTGCTGTAAGTGTGACCTCCTTCGGACCAAGGTGTGTAGTTAAGTGCTCACATTAGCGCTATACAGTGCAGCTCACTACATGATTAATACATCTGCAGATTGGTAACATGCGGCAAGGGGGGTATCCTGCCCCTAGAGGTCAATACTTCCCATTTTTCAATATTCCAGCGCCATGTTAGGAAATATTTTGTTTTATTTTTATTCATCTATCTTCAGTTACTTTTAAGATAGTTTTTTCGGTTATTTTTTCGGTTAATTGTCAGTTATTCTTTCACATTTCTCTTCATGGCTGCACTGTCATTTTCTGATTGGTTTAAAAAAATGTGATTCAATGAAGGACGACCTTCTTTTTACATTTTTTACATCTTTATGATACTTCTGATACACATAAAATGTATGCAAATATCATTTGTCTATTTGCACTTAGTCGGCCTTGAACTGAGACAGACACATGTCTGCGGTGATGGTCTTTTAATGTGATTACATTGGTTCCAATCATAATTTGTGTAATCTGTGTTGTGCCTTGTGGGACACTGTAGATACATTAATCCTTTGTATATTGAGCAGGTAATATGATAGGATATGATATGGCATTTATAACGTGGTATGTATATACTCTTCTAACCCTGATAAAGGCAGCCACAAACTGGCGAATGCCGAAACTAGTTGATCTTCTATTGCCTCATTGTTTTGATTAGCCTTCATACATCCTCAGGCACAATGTGTCATATTTGTGAAAAATCCTTTGAACCATATGGTTACTGTATGGTGGTGGTACCTTTATGGTTCACATATTGGTGATTTTGAGAAAGTATTACCAGTGTGTCTTAGTATATTATTTGAAATCTGAATCATGGTCATTTTATGGTGCCATGGTATTACATAAAAACCCTGCACTAACTAAACATTAAAAAAAACAGTGAGACTTTACGATAAAGTTACAGAGCAAAATTAAAAATTAAATGTCAATTCCAGTATCAAAACACAGATGCATTAAATCAATATCAAATTAAATGTGCTATATTCAAAAGTGCAAATGACTGTGTGGAAACATCACCCTTTAGGTCAATTATTTCTGTTAAAAAGGCAACAAGGTTGATGGTTAAAGACATATTATTAGCAGTTATTGAACAACTCCACAATGCTGAGAAGTAGAATTTATATAAAACAACCTTTTAGGTAGAAGTGCGTTATAGAATAAAACCAAAAGTTTCAAAGATTACATTTCCGTCACTACCTTACACAGTCTGCAATTTTTTCTTATCATGATCCAATCCAATCTGAGGCTCAATAACCTCCAGTGTATGCAAACAGTTTAATCTAAAACCGCATAATCGTCATCCAATAAAACCTTGACGTAGCTTTCACTAGACATTGTCTTGGCCCCTCATAGACCACAGACCATTCCAGGCACAGAATATAATCCTTAAAAAGAAACAGGCCATGCAAATGGTCCAAGTTCCAAGGTCCAAGTTACAGATCCTGTCCCTGTCTTTTAATTACACTGGATTTTCGCCATTGGGAGGTCTGGGGAAATTTCAGCCTCAATTAAAAATATTTCATATGACATCAATTAATTTAGACCAAATTGGTTTTGGAGCAAAATATTTCTCCCAGGTCACCATAAAGACTAATATATTTTTCTTCTAAAATTTAACAAAAGACACAAATGTATTCATTTTAAGAGTTGACCACCAAGAGGCTAAACCGAACGCCAGCCAAATTGCTTTGACTGAAGTGGATCGAGCGAGGTTTAAGACTTCACTCAATATTCTTCCTTCCCATTTGTGCAGAAATGTTTCCAATTGAATGGGAAAGTGCTCCAAACCATAGAGGATTATAGGAGTAACTTTTACTTTTTAGTATTCTAATAGGGGTAGCATTGAGGAAAAACAGAACATTTTATAAATCAATTTAATTTGTGTTATAACAATATACATTTTGTCATTCACTCTTCCCTTTAAATGAGCAAAGGTTTCTTAGAGGTAAAAAGCAATCTTAAATAAATCATTGAATCAACATTATTAATCTTTCTTTCATCAATATACCAACTAACACTTTTCCACTTCTTCTTACTATTAAAACTCATCATGCTAGATTTTGAGGGAATGATTGCTTACTTATTTTCTTTTACGTAATTGTCAAATGTTCTCAGTCATCTTTGAAGACCAACAAATGTAAAATCCATGACAATGAGATAATTGTTACTGTTCACATAACACTTGGTTCACTGTTTTGAACTAAAAATAAAGATCCTCACTGAGCTGAAAGATAGCACAATTCAACATGGATATGTCTGCATCCGCTGGCAGCATAAGATTTTTTTTTTCAGGTGGAAATGTATTTCACAGTATATGTTATAAGATGTTAAGCACTTGCACTGCATGCTTACTTTTTTAAAGAGTTTTGTTTATCCTTTGACACTAAACATTATTCCAAAATAAATGATACTGATCAATTTTCAGTGCATGCATTCTTTCTGGATTGCCTACACATGTTCCGACCGATTGCCTACACCTGTTTCGACCTTATCACTTAGGTCTTCTTCAGAGTGTTATTTACAAATTGGTGGTTGATGTAGACTACCACCTATGCCACAGGTCACATTTTTCTTACTTCACAAATGAACTTTGGATACAATCAAGAATTTCTACTCGGTATCAACCCCTTACATTTAGAATCTAGGAGAGTACACTTGTTGTGTCTAGTTAGACACTTCTTCTAGATGTATTAATCTTGAATGTTCATTCCCAATATGTAGAGTGCCTTTTGTCCATAGCTTCTATTGTATATGTGTCGATATCACTGATAATCAAGTCTGGATAATACCAGATCAAGAATTTTAGGTAGGGTTTCTTAGGCCCTTTGTTCTACTGGCAAGAAATGCAGCATTCCGCATGGCAGCTAGCCATGCAGAACCCTTCCTAAAATTATTGATTTGGTATTATTCAGACTGTGATGTCTCAGAAGGAGAAATTACTTACCGATAATGTTTTTTCTATGGATTCTGCTACTTCAGATTCCTTATCAGATCGATATCCATTCCAGCGTTAGCTGCTCTGAATCTTTTTTGACAGGGGGCACAGTACGACTCGACAGTCAATGCCTCTTGACTCGACCATGCAATTTGTCGGCTCTGGGCGTGACTTCAGCCACCATATATACTATGTTACTATGCCCCTGTACCTCAGTTCCTCACCTTTTTTCCCTCAAGCTCAGTAGCCACGGAAGAAGAATTCATAGGGTTCAGGCTAAAAATAGCCAATGTGAGTAACAGGACTGTACTGAAAGTCAGGGACTAACAACGTTATAACAGCAGGGCATCAAAGTGTGCCTAAGACATAACTATTCATAACCTCATCCCAGGAGAAGAAGACAACCCAGTAGAAGAGTGTGATGCTGGAAATGCATTGGAGGGACAGGGCCTCCATGACCTTGTCCAGTACTCCCTTATCATGTGTGTTCTGTGTTGTTATCTGCACAGGAGTCTATGGGGGACTCCCGGCAGTGCAGCCCTTCCTCCTTTTGGTTGTGGTGAACAGAGACCCTTGGGATACCCTCATGGCACCCATGGGTGGGGGTACAACCCTGTAACCCTAGTGTACGTTTTTGAACACCTGTGTCTGGCCCACAGAGCATGGTATGGGCTGGTGGCAGCTCCATGCTGGATTTAAAAGGTGCTCTGAGTATCCTCCATTTTGCGATACCCAGGCCCTGCCATAGGAATCAGTGGATTCCTGATAGGAGGGTTTCTATTACCTGTTACCTTGTTTTCCCAAAGTCCTGGTAAGCCATGACTCTGTCCCTTCCCCTGACTGGCTGTTGGGTAGAGGTTCCATATATGGTATTGTGGGGAAGTATAGGCCAGACTAGCTGGAGCCTTCCCAGTGACTGTATGTTGTGGGTACACGCTTGGGGTGGGGCCTGGGTGAATGGAGTGTCTGACCAATAGACATTTCATGTTATGGGTGTCTGGTAACTGTGAGTGTGACACAAAGAATGAGACAGCCCTGCCCGAAACGGACATGAACACAGTGTGGTGTGCTGAAAGACTGGGTGCTTGTCCCAAACCACATTCTTTGTTATGGGTGTCTGGATGGAAGTGAATGGCCTGAATGCACTGTGAGCCTGATTGGCTGCCTGCCTGCATGAATGCCCTTCTGAATGATTGGCTGCCTGAGTGTGACTCAGCAGTGTGAATGAGACTCAGTACAGTATATCTGGGGACCTCTCACTTACCAGAATTTTTCAGAAGCTGAAGTTGAAACTTGAAGCTGCTTATCCTTGAAGCCCAGCTGAAGTAGGTTTGCTGCTGCTCACTGTCGACGGAATCTGAAAGCTGCCGTGTCTGTCCAAGAGGGGACCTGTTTAGGAGACCTCTTCCCGAGCTACGAAGGAACATCATGCACCAGCTCATCTTCACCAAGGCTCCCTGGAAGTCAGTCCCAAGACTGTCGACCAGAGATGGGGACCGCTGAGGAACCATGGAAGTAAGCACCAGGACATTGAGGCCGTGGACGACCATCACCGTCGACCGAGGTTCAGAGGACTGCTGTAACGTCGTCGACCAGAGCCGCAGTGCTCCATTGCCTAAGACACTTTGAAATCAAGGACTCCCTTGCCATCACCTTCGACCGCTTTGTCCCGCCGGAGAAAGTCGAGGTCGCTGACGAACCAAGGAGAATCCGCCGGTGGGTTTCCCGCCACCTGAAGTCCACAAACAAACTGACAAGAGAAGATTCAAAGTCCAGTCGTGGTCGAGTCCCGATCGCTGATGCCGATAACTGATGCCGACATCCGTCGCCCTTGCTGGGCCTAGGTTCTTCACCTAATCTGCTTTGCGGCAATGAACTCTCATCATCGAGGTGTACCGCACACCTCGTCTTTACAGGATGTCCACGATCAAACATCGACGAGCACCGTGAAAGCCGAAGCTGCTCTCCCGAAGACAGTATTCATGTTTTCTTCACGGCATCTCGCCGACAGCGGCTCCTGCTTTAAAGAGATTTCGCTCACAAGGAATCTGTCGACGAGCAGTCGACGAAACTCTGCTAAACCAGCTACCTTGGGGTTAGTGGAACATTTTTAGAGGGAAGCAAGACTATTTTAAACATATATGGGCTGAGCCTGTTGATGCACTTTATTTACAGGTTGCCCAGGTGGGGGGATCCTCATACAGAATTGTGTCTGGTGGTAGGGACCCAGTATTTTGCCATTGTTTAACCCAACTTGTTTTCCCTCCTAGGTCTATTGTTGATTCACTTTACTATTTGATTTGTATGCCATTGAGACTGTCAGTAGTTGGTGCATTTTTTTGTGAATAGTTAACTGTGGTACCACATAGACATTGTACATATTTATCATATTAGTATTGCCAGAGCACAAAGTGTGTTAGTGATTGTGTACATATTCTGAACCTTATTTATATAAAGGACTGTGTTATCACATAACATAGTGGGTGGACATTCCTTTGTGAGGGCTTGGGGATTACACTGTGCTTAAGAATCATCCTGCAGCACCTCCTGAGAGCTTAAGCCTTGATTGCCCGTCCAACGTTACCATATAGAGATTCTTGGCTGGGGTGCTCTATGCTTGTATTCTGCCATATAGAGAGCAGGTGTACAGATACACCCCCTCCAGTCTTTACAAAGAGGATAATCAATTACAGACTGCAGACCACTTTCATAGCAGGCCGGATGGGAGGGTTCTGAGAAATCTGCGGGAGAAGAATCCATAGAAAGAACATTACTAGGAAATAATTTCTCCTTTAATAGATTGTATTCTCCCGCAAATTCCTCATCAGATGGACTCCCAAAGCAGTACAGAGTGCGGAAGCGGGATGAAAGTCCTTAAACAAGGAAGCTCTTCAAAAGTGATCTGCCAATTCGAGCCTCTGAATTACGTGCTACATCCAGGTAGTAATGCTTGGTGACCATGTTGTTGACAACCACGTCACTGCTCGACACATTTCCCTTACTAATACACCCCTCTGCAATGCAGATGATGCTAGCATACCCCTAGTGGAATGTGCCCTGATGCCTAGTAGCAGTTCATTACCTGATCTCTGATAACAATCTGTAATGCAGAGAGTTATCCACCAGGAGAATATCTGTTTTGACACAGCCAGACCCTTCTTGGATTCCACTGTCCTAGCCACATTAAAACTGAGTGCCCTCTTTGAGTCCAATCTGTGCAGCCTCTCCTCATCTTTAGAAGGATAAGAGGAGGTTAAAAAAATGGCAAGTCAATGCTCTGGGACACGTGGAATTCATAGACCACTTTAGGTAGGAATTTGGGACGCACATTGAGTGAACTTTCCTCCTTGAAGAATCGCAGACAAGGCAGCTTGCAGGGTAACGCCTGCAGTTCACTCAAACGTCTTGCTGATGTTATTGCCACCAGGAAGCTGTTTTCAGGGTAAGTAGCCTGATAGTACATGAATGCATAGGCTCAAACATAGCTGCCATCAAGAATGTCAAAACTAAGTTTAAGTCCCAGTCTGGAACCACAAATGGGGCAGGTGGAAACCCATTTAGAAGGTCCTTCAGGAATTGGGTCATAACCGGCATTGTGAAGAAAGAACCTTGATCCAAAGACCTCTTAAAAACAGACCAAGCCACGAAGTAGCCTTTGACTGTACCAATCTGAAGGCCTCATGAGGCTAGCATAAAAGGAACTCCATCACTGTAGTGGTAGGTCAAGCTATATGCTCTATCCTTCACCATGCCTTGAATGTTCTCCATCTGCATGCTTACAGAGATCTCGCAGATGGTCTGCGTGCAGCCAGTAGTACCTCAATTATCTCTTCTGAGAGGTCCCAGTCATCATATCTCATCCTCTCAAGAGCCACGCATGTAGGTTGAAGGATTCCATGTTTGGGTGAAGACCAGATCTTTCGACTGGGATAGGGAGTCCGGCCATCGAGAGGCAACTAGAATGGTGGGCAGATGGTCAAGTTCAGGAGTTCCGAGTACCATGTTCTCCACGCCCAATCTGGGGCAATCAAGATCATGGTGGTTCGAAACCTCCTCAACCTCCTGAGAACCCGCGGGATGACAGGTATCGCAGGGAAGGCATAGTGGAGGTCAAGACCCACTCCACAAAGAAAGCATCCCCTAGTGCACCTGGGAATTCCCTCGAGGCAAACTGTCTGCACTTTGCGTTGGACCTCTTGGCAAACAGATCTGCTGTCGGGGTGCCCCAATGAGTGAAGATCTCCTCAAGAACTTCCTGGCACCCTTTTCCACTCATGTGAGAGTGTGCTTTGCCTGCTCAGAGCGTCCGCCTGCTTGTTCTCCATTCCTGCTAGATTAGATTTTTCTACTTGTATAGCGCATTTCACATGGAACCAAGCAGGTACTGCATCTGGGCACAGATGAAAAAGTAAGTTTATTTATGTATTTATTTATTTATGATTAATATGTTCATATCCATGACAGGCTTTACATATATACAACACAATCATCTTTCAATTCCTAACACCAGATCTAAACAATACGATTATCTTACATAAATACCATCAGATAACTCTTTTAAAATGTTTAAAATCAACTCATAAAATGTCTTCATGTGAAATATCAAATTAATATCATTCCCTTCCATCAGTCTTTGCCATATTATTTCTATCTTATCATCTAAACAGGAGTTCTTGTATCTTGTCAAATATTTTTCACGCAACTGATTGAGGCATTCACAGTAGCATATCAAATGTTTTGCAGTCTCAATATTTGCCATTCCACAAAATCTACATAATCTCAGCATTCTGTCACAAAAAGAACATCCAATTTCAAAATAGTAATGAGCTCATTGAGTGCAACAGAAATTTTTATCGCAGATCTTGTATTAATGAAAGCAACCAGCAGTGGTTAATTTTGCATTATGCAAAAACAATGCAGATTCTTTATTAATGATGGCTAGGCACCTAATTCTATTCAGAGCACGTAGGGTGAGTGTTCCATGCTCCTTTTATCTTAGAGTCAGCAGGAAATCCATTGTGTAGTGTAGCATCATTTGGGCAGCTAGATGTACAGCTGAAGCAGAGATCTGGTGCTCCAGCAACCAGAACAATAGTTGCAGCAGTACCCTACATAGGGGCAGGGACCGAACATACTCCTGTGTGTTGAGGTAGTGCATGGCCACTGTGTTGTTCGTCAGAATGAGGACGTACATCCCCTTGATGGAGGGATCAAAGGCCATCAGGCCAACCTGACTGACCTGCAACTAGAGCCTGTTGACATGCCACCAGCATTCCACTGGTGATGGAAGGCCGCTCACCTGCAGGACCCCCCATTGAGTGCCCAAACCCTTTAATGACACATGCATGACCACCTGGGCTTGGGGCCACAGAGGCCAAAAGGGTTCCCCCATCCTCATGTTCTCTATGCTGGACAACCAAGACAGGTCGTTGGCCACTGACCTCAACACTTGAGAATTTCCTTCATGGCATCGAAGTACTGGAACCACTGATCCCTCAACAGCCATTGCAGGGATTGTACGCGCAGTCTGGCCTGTGGCACAAGAAACATGCAGGAAGTCCTGAGGCCTAAGAGGAGGAGGAAGGAAGCCGCTTGGTAAAGTGTTGTGGCTCTAGAAGACCTCTACTATTTTCCTGACACCAATGACTATTTCTTCAGGGGGGTGGAGGGGACAGCCTTCTCCACACATGTATCCATGGCTGAATTGGAGCTCCTCTGTTGGTGTGAGGTGGAACTTCTGGAAATTTAGGGAGAAGCCCAACTGTGAAGCAGAGAGCAGGTTTCCTCGAGCTGCGTCGATACCTGCTCCAGAGACTTTCCGTGGATCAGCCAGTCGTCCAGGCATGGGAATACATGAACACTGGATCTCCCGAGGTGCGCTGCCACAACTGCCATCAGCTTGGTAAAAACCCTGGGCGCTGAGGTTAATCCAAAGGGGAGCACCTTCAATTGATAATGAGTAACTTTTAAAAAATCGCCTGTGCCTCTGATGAATTGGCACATGAAAGCAAGTGTCCTGAAGGTCCAGCGACAGCAACCAGTCTTGAAGTTACAGAGCCTGGAGAATTTATTTTAATGTCACCATCCTGAACTTGTCTTTCCTCAGGATCTTGTTCAAGGCCCTGAGGTCCAGGATGGGATGCAGTCCTCCCCCTTTCTTGGGTACCAGAAAATACCAAGAGTACCAGCCTGATCATCTCAGTTTAGGTGGCACCTCTTCCACGGCACCCTTCAATAACAGGGCTCTCAGTTCTTTCTGGAGCTCCTGTTCTGGTGGCTGTTGAGGGCGAGGTGGTCTGTCTAGAGGCAAGGTGGTCTGTCTAGAGGAAATCTTAAAAATGGTAGACAGAGCTGCAGGTCCCAGGTGTCAGAGGTTATCTCCTTCCACCTGACCAGGTGCTCGTAAATTATCACTCCAAAAGGGGAAATATGTTGGGAGAACTCAAATCGACTTAGTGGGAGCCGCCGCCCCTGCCGCTGATGCAGTCTCCTAGCCCCTAGAGGCCACTCTACCTTGTCCGTGATTCAAGAGACGCCCCTGAACTTGCCTGGCTTGCAGAAGCTGTGCCCTCTTTCCAAACAGAATGTATTACCTGTAGCCTCTTTGCCTGGAGAAGAAGCCGAAAGATTGCTTTGCAGGTTGCTGCACAGCTAAGCCCAGCAACCAATTCAGAGTCCTTGAATTTCTCCAAGGATTCATAGGCCTTTGAGCCGAACAGGTGCTCACTGTAGAAAGCTATGTCCATAGGTTTTGCTTGGACTTTTGTTGAGACACCTGAACTGCGGATGTCCCATTGCATGGCCAACACAATCTGCAGTGTCCCGACTGCAGCTCTTCGCATGCCACCTCCTTGTCATTGTCAACGTTCTGCATGAAATCATCCCTCATTTCACCAGCTGGAAGGTGTTCTGCAGCATCCGCTATGAGTCTCCACAGCTTGTGAGAGTACTTTGTGAATGCGCATGATGCATTTGCTGCCTTCAGGGCCATGCTACCTGCAGCAAAGATCTTTTTGGCCAGGGCATCCATCTTCTTGGATTCCCTATCTGTAGGCAGGTTAGAGGAGGATATGGAGGGTCTAAAACTCACTGTAGCGGTTTGCACCACTAGGCCTGGTGTTGGAAGACAGAAAAGGCAAATCCCTCCTAGATGGCTGGTGAGTTTTGTATCCAGAGCTGGTGTGGAGCAGGGCAACGTTGTACTGGGGCCTGAGATTGCTGTGTAAAAAGGTAATGCCCTTTCTGTTTGCTGTCCCTTATATAAGATGTCTGTTAGATCATAGGCTGACAGGGGTTTTGCTAATATGCCTAGACCCAAAGGCCTCTACTTCCCTCTCCACAGTCATTTTGTACTGTGCATTAGGGTGATCATAAGGGCCGGCCTGTTGAGGATCTAGATCAGGAGATGTGTCTAGCCCACTTACGTCATGTAGCCCTTCAGCTGCAGAGAACATAAATGAGCAGTGCTTTCTTTGTTGTTAACCGGGGTCCTGGTTCTAGAAAGTAGAATCAATATAGGAAAAAGGAGAAAAACCAGGCTGTCAGCCCCTTTAGACGCTCAAGGGTGAGAACCTATTGGCAACTAGAGATTATTCAACTAGCTAATGAGGATCACACTCATAATCGTACAGATAAAACAAAGTTTAATTCAAACAAACATAGTGTTAAAATGTATACAACAACAGCACAGCAGGTCACTGTTGTCAACCATTCAGACAAGGGTTTACGTATCATGTCCTTAGATGTTGAATCAAAAAATATAGATCAATGTGTAAATAACAATTCTAAACACATTCCACTGCCCTTCAGCTACATAAAGCAAATCTGCATGGTCAGTGAAAAAAATAATCTCCTCCAGTCACCCCACCCATATGCTCGAAGCCAAAAAGCACTTGGTCCCGTTCCTCATCGTAAATCGACCTCACTGAGTCTTAAAATGTCAATCGGGATTTGGGGATACAGGACCGTTTGACTGTTAGTGTCAATGGCGTCATTTCCACCAGGACTATCGGCACCAGTCCCTCGGGCCCTTTGGCGCTAGGGTTGGTTTGCAGGTCTTTGTGGTCGAGCATGAGGGAGTAGGACCAGACTTGGTAAGCTTGGCGCTGGTACCTGCGGGTGAAAGTTGGGCTGTATTGGCCTTCAGCGTTGAGACCAGAGTTGTACCTGCTGTGGCCGTTTTAAACATCTGTGATATTTGCTTGTTGAATGCCTCCCACTCTTCCTTCCACGTGCCTGGGTCGGGCAGACCTTACTGCAATCCTCCAATGAATCGCAGTCTTGACTGTGTCGATGGCGTCTTTTTTTCTTATGGGACGACGGGGAGGATAAATGGCTTCGCGAGTGCGAACGGTTCTTCGCCTTCTTATATCGCCTGTCTGCCTTTTTGGGCATGGGGCCTTCAGTCTCTTGTCCCGGCGACATGACGGTGGACCATGCTGTACACTTTGATGGAGGCTGCGCAAGCACTAATTTAGCCGATCATTCCCTATGGGTTTTTGGATTCATTTGCTGACCGAGCCGCACTCTTTGATATTGATCTTTTCCTAGACACCACACGCAGATGCCATGCAGGTCAGTGATTGACATCTGAGAGTGGCAGTCCTGGCAAAACTTGAATCCTGAAGTCTTAGGAGGCACTTATCGACGCTGATATTCTGAGTACCCCTAGACAACCCCTTAGCATCTGTCCCAGCCTATGGACTCATTTCTGATGCAATGTACACTTCCTCACACAAGCCCACCTTTACTGTAGAGAATTGGTGAAGCTGAAAGCTTACTTTAAAAAGGTGTAGCATCTCTGAAGAGATTGTCCATAAAGGTGACAATATGTACATATTTTTTTATACACTGGATACTTACCAACTTGAAACTTTGTTCAACACACAAGCAACCCAATATCCCCACAGTTACAGGGAACATACAGCCGTTGGACTTAGTGAAATGTGCACAGAATACAGATACAGTTACTACTCACCTCGTTGAGAAATGAATGTCACATTGTACATGTAAACCTGATCAATATATGCCCTGGTTACGCTGACTGCATCTGGTTTAATAGACCACAGGGCATTCAAGGCATCCTGAACTTCACCTTCAGTGGCTTCTGACGAGAGTGGAACTAAAAATGAAAATCAAATTGATAATCAAATAGACATTAAAAAAGGCTGAATGTATACAAACAATGTTTATGATGTCTTATAGTGACAATCCATGAAATGGCGTTCTACATGAGATGTATCTTTCTTTTAACAAGCTGACAGTAGTGGCGTGTTCATTCACTAGTTAACCTGAAGTCAAAACCTCATCAACAAGGTTTAAGTTACTTGCCTGTAACTATTGTTCTGAAGCATGGGTCTGGCATGAAATCACATGCTCATGAGCTGGGAATCCTTGGTAAAAGAAAAAACTGTTTCACTTGAAAACTGTATTGCTCCTCCAAACCAATCACTGTCCTCTAGGTCATATTGCCCCATCGAATGACAGTCCTCTGTCTAAGCTCCACCCCTGGTGGCCTTCTTCAGAATTGGTAAGCACGTAAAGTGGCAATATGAACCAAGAAGAGCCACAGAGGGGAAGGAGGGAGGGTTTGCATGTGAACCCATGCCAGACCCATGCTGGAGAACAATAGTTACAGGTAAGTTACTTTAACCTTCTCCAGCATATGGTCTGGCATGGATTCACATGCTCATGAATAACGATTACACAGCAGTACATGCACACAACCACAGGAGGTGGCAAGGCTCACCAGAAGTAACAAACACTCACTCCTGGAACAGACTCACCTCAAGTGAACAGGTTACGTAGCACCGCTTGGCAGACTCGGGGCTCCTTCATGGAATCCTTGCTAATGCAGTAGAACCTCATGAAGATGTGTATAGACCTCCACGCAGCAGCCCTGCAGAAGTCGAGTGGGGGGACACCAGAGAGAAACGCCATCGTTGCTGGCATAGCACTGGTGGAGTGAGCTCTCGGCTGGCCGGCAGCTAGCCAGTCATTGACAGTGCATGATGCAGACGAAGAGCCACCTGGAGATGGAAGCCTTCAACAAGGCCTATCCATGATTCACAGGTCCAAAACTGACGAACAGCTGAGAAGTCTTCCAAAAGTTTTTCGTACGTGCCACGTAAAACTTCAAGGCATGAGCAACGTCAAGAGAATGCAAGGACCACTCCGCTGGTGACGACAGATTCGGGAAGATGACGGGCAACACCAAAGGCTTGTTGAGGTGGTTCTCTGATGGCACCTTCGGCATAAAGGTGGGCTGTGTAGGCAATAGCACCTTAGAAGTATGGAAGGACAAGTATGGTTGCTTGAACGACAGGGCCTGTATCTCCCCAATCCAACTGGCTGAGGTGATCGCCACGAGGAAAGCCGTCTTCCACGATAGAAACTTGAGCAGAGCCTGATGCATCGGCTCAAAGGGAGCCCCCATGAGGTTAGTCAAAATCACATTGAGTTCCGAAGCGGAGGCAGGAGCCTTCACCGGTGGTAAAGTCCTGAAAAGTCCTTTGAGGAACTCCTCGATGAGTCTGTGCGACCGCAGAGAAGGCATACCCGGTGCCCTGGTGTAACGGGATATGGCAGCCACGTGCACCTTGATAGAAGCATGAGCCAGTCCAGCCTTGGGCAAGGAAAGTAGGTATGATGAGTGCTGTGGGGCAGTAACACGCAGATGGGTAATCTTCTGAGCTGGGCAGCACACAGAGAAACGCTTCCACTTATGGCCATAGCACGTCAACATTGAAGAGGCCATGGTTTTGGCCCGGATGTCCTTACAATCCACAGGTAAAGAATAATGTCCAAACTCTAGGGCTGCAGGAGCCAGGCCCTGAGGTTCAGCGACGATGGGATGTAGCAGGTCTGGATACCAGATTTTCTGTGGCCATGCCAGAACGACGAGTATCATCCTGCAGTGACACTGTCTGATTGTGTTGATCACACATAGCAGGAGTGGGAACGGAGGAAAGGCGTATAGGAAATGTCCCTACCATGGGAACGAGAATGCATCCCCCATGCTCCTCGGCTGTGGGAACCTGCTAGTGAACTTCTGACACTTGGAATTCATCACTGTCGCGAAAGGGTCAATCTGGGGTTGGCCCCATTCATGGAATAGAAGATCCACTTGGTCCTAGCGAAGCTCCCCCTCATGGCAAGAACATAGCTCCCTGCTTAGTGAGGCTGCAATGGTGTTCTTGGTGCCCGCCAGGTGCAAAGGGAAGAGAAACATGTCCGGACGAATGGCCCAGTGCTACAGATCCTGGGCCTCCCTGTAGATAGCCGGAGAGCGCGCCCCGCTCTGCTTTCAGATGTAGACCACAGTAATGGTGTTGTCCATGAAGATCCTCACCACCTTGCCCCTCAACGACGGCAGGACCTGAGGGCCCAGAAGACGCCCCGAAGCTCCAGGACGTTGATGTGAAGGGTCTTTTCTTCTGGCAGCGAGAGGCCTCGGGCCTGAAACTGTCCGGTATGAGCTCCCCAACCTTCCATAGAAGATTTTGTGGTGACTGTTTCCTGGCAAGGAGGGACTTGGAATGGGTCCCCTTGCATGAGAAGGGAGCGCACTCACGACCACTGTATTGCTCGTCAGAACTCCTCGTTGAGGGGGATCTTGTCCATCCAGGATCCTGAGACTTGCAGCCACCTCGCATCCGGAAACTAATGTAGAGGCCTCATCTGTAGTCTACAAACGAGGACAAAGTTGATGCAGGAGGACATCATGCCCAACAGGGACTTGACGGCTCACGCAGTAGCCGACCGTGCCGACGGCAGGCGCTGCACCATCCCTAGGTTGGCTACCACCATCTCTTCTGAGGGAGATGCTAGTCAAGCCACTGTGTTGCGTCGTGCTCCCAGATACAGAGTGTTCTGCGATGGCTCCAAGCAGGACTTTGGATAATCCCAGATCCGTCAGCAAATGCACAGTAATTGCTGTGTGCTGGCTCGCCAGAGCATGGGAGCGGGATCGAACTAGCCAATCGTCCAGGTAAGGGTAGACGTGGATGCCCTTAAGATGAAGATGCACTGCCACCGGAGCCAAGCACTTCGTGAACACCATCAGGGCCGATTTCAGGCTGAAGGGAAGTGCCTTGAACTAATAGTGCCGCCCTTGGGCCACAAACCACAGGAACTTGCAGTGCTTCTGATGGTTGGGGAGGTTGAAGTAGGTGTCTTCCATGTTCAGAGACGCCAGGTAGTTGCCTTCCTCCAGTTGGCTGAGCACGTGCTGAAACGCGACAATCCTGAACTTCTGGGACTTCAGGTACGTGTTGACCTGTCACAGGTCCAGGATCGGCCTCCACACTCCTGTCAACTTTCGGACCAGAAAGTATCTGGAGTACACCCCGGAGCCCTGGAGTTGCTGGGGAGCGGATTGTATCGCCCACTTTTTTTATCATGGCTTAGAACTCCTGCAACAGCTGTGCCTAATGCTTTTCGTGTCGAGCTACAGGGGGAATACAAGGACACCTGTGTTGGAACTCCAAGGTATGCCTGTTAGGCAGAAATACAAGCAGTACCCTTTGGGAACACTACACACAATTAAGACTGCAGGTGTAAGCACAATCTCACCTTTGGTATAAGTCTGTACTGCACAGTTTTGTGGAAGCAGGGCTGAGCAACCAGGCTTATCTCCGAAGCAAAGCTCCTACCTCTGGTCTTGAGACATAAGCTTTTAGACAGTTGGTCTGAAAGACTCTGGGAGCCTCCTTAGGATTGCCTAAGTCCACCAGATAGTTGACCTCTCCAAGTTTTTCCACAACCTTGAAGGGTCCTATCCATTTGTCCTGGAACACCCTCTGCCTTGTAGGTACCATAACTAAAACTTGCTGTTCTTGAGTAAACTCAACCATGTAGGCCTTCTGGTCATGCCAATGCTTCACCAGAGCCTGACCTGCTTTCAAGTTATCTGATGCTTCTGCCATCATGTGTAACATTCTCCTCCGGAGACCTATCACATAGTCAATGACTCTTACTGGCTTGGGGGAAGGAGCACTCTCCAACCCCTCCTTAATTAGGGCCAAGGGACCTCTAACTGGATGGCCGTAGAGAAGCTTAAAGGGGCAAAATCCAACTCCCTCCTGAGGGACTTCTCTATAAGCAAATAGAAGGCATGGCAGTAGAAGGTCCCGATTTCTCCTAAGGGGTTCCTCTAAAGCACCTATCATGCTCTTCATAGTACGGTTAAACCTCTCTACCAACCCATTTGTCTGGGGATTGTATGTAGTTAAGAACTTGTAAGTCACTCCACAGTTCTTCCACATGTCTTCATGTAGTGGGACATACAATTGGAACCCCTGTCAGAGATGACTTCCTTAGGAAAACCTACCCTGGTTAAAATACCAAGAAAGGACTTAGCAACAGTCTGAGCTGTAACAGTCCTCATAGGTATGGCTTCAGGGTATCTAGTAGCATGGTCTACTACAACCAGGATAAACCTGTTGCCTGAAGAGGTTGGAGGGTCTAAGGGACCAACAATGTCGATTCCTACCCTCTCAAAAGGGACTCCCACCACTGGGAGAGGCACCAAGGGTGCCATATTCTTGGCTCCACCCTTGCCAGATGTCTGACAAGTGTGACAGCTCCTACAGAATTTATCTACATCAGACCCCAACTTAGGCCAGTAGAAATAAAGAGAAAGCCTTTCCTTAGTCTTCTTGAAGCTGAAGTGACCAGCCAAAGGAGTCTCGTGGGCTAACTGTAGGAACTGGTGTCTAGTCTCTAGAGGCACTACAAATATCCTGTAGTCCCCTGGGATAGACTCAGTGGGTTAACTGTAGAAGAGGCCATCTTCTGGTCGTCTGAAGGATCCAGATCTCCAACAGGGGGGAAGGTCTTCTTCCAGCTCTGAATCTTCAGCAGCTGATTCAACCAGTCCTGGTTGTTCCTCACACTCAGCTTCAGCTGGTGGAGTCGTCACAGGTGTGACTTTGGACAGTCCTTTCGGGGATGTCCTTGCAGGTACCACAGGAGTGCTTGTTCGCTTTTTCTTGGAGTTTTTAGGTTTCCCCTTTTCCTCCTTTTTCTTTGAAATAGCAGTCAGTAAATCCTGTGGACTGGGGGTTATAGTTTCCTCCTATAATTTCCCCTAGAGATCCTTTTAAGGTACTCTCTCTGGCCTTCCATGTCTGCTCCTGTTTCCTTTTGCTAGGAGGCCTGGGGGTGCTTGATACAACTCCAAGAGTTTTTAAGCCATTCCTCAACAGGACTATCCCAGGTACTTATCGCTTCACACTAACAGGTTATCTTGACAGTCATGTCATTGCACTGGATGAGAGCTGGTAACTGTGGAAGCATTTGGACAAGGCCTCCAGCAAGCATAGTGAGGTATTTGGGTGCATTAGCAACATCCTCAACCTTGAAAAAAGATTCATCCACTACAGTAATGCTGGCCCAAGTGTCTCTGATAGCAGGGGTCTCCTGACCATTCACAAGTACACTGTCTTTGTAATATTCTTTGGTGTTGTCTGGGATGGAATTATAGACATCTAAGTTCTGTTGTTCCCACAGACCCAGTGACACTAAAGAAACACTGGCTGAGATTCTCATGGGTTCTTCAGCCAGTTGGTCCACTTGCCATTTGAACTTCTTCCTCTGGGGAGAAGGCTAAGGAGACAGTGTGGATCCCTGAAGGTTTACCCTTAAATCTGGGATCCCCTTTCACATGGTCAGTTGACCCACAAGCAAAATATTTCCCAAATGTTTTGATAAATGGGGGTCTGGCCTGACCTCCCTCTGGTTTAGCACCAGAGGTTTTACTAGCCTGATTCGGTTTCCCAGGTGGCTTACCCTTCTTATGTTTATGGCCCTCTTTTGGATTGGAGGTATTGGAATTCTCTTTGTTATCTTTCTTGTGCTGTTTTCCCTCATCCTTCTTCTGAGTAGCCCCAGAATCCTTGTGAGTAGCCCTGTTGGCAACCCACAAGTCAGCAGCCTTTGCTAACTTCTTTGGATCAATTTTCTTGGAATCAGCCAAGTGCTGTCTGAGCTCAGGAGAGCAGGCATCATAGATAGACTCTAACATGAACACATTTCTCATACCTTCATAAGTGTTAACTCTGTAACCCTTAACCCAACCATCTAAGTTTTTCAAACATTCACAGACCCAGGTATCCCAAGGGGCACCATCATGCTTTTTGAGGTTCCTAAACCTGTTAAGATACTGAGAAGGAGTTTTCCCAAACCTAGCTATCACAGCCAGTTTCACATGTTCATACTCCATCCTATTTCCCCCACCTCCATTACAGCATCAGTTTCAACCTTGGGTAGCCTAGACAAAAGCCAATGAATCAGCTGACTCCCTGAATCCCATAGTTATATTTAAAAGCAGCCAACCAATCCAAAATATCAAGCTTAACCTCATACATAATTACTGCATCTTTGGGCATGTAAGGCCTCTTAGGACTGGAAGACCTAGAAGACTCGTGGAGAGAACCATTCTCAAGAGACAATTTCTTCATTTCAAGAGCATGTTGCAATTCCATTTCACTTAGTTTAAGTTCTTGATGTTTACTTTCAGTTTGTGCTTGGAGCCTGTTGAACTCTAACTCAAGTCTCATCTTCTCCAGAGAGTCAAACTCTGGACTCAGTGCTGGACCTGGTAGGGTCCCTGTGGCTAAAGGTTGAGGCCTAAGAGCAGGTAGAGGTGCAGTAGGGCCTACATATTGAGACTCCTCTGCCTCTTCTAACTCATCAATAACATTTGAGTTGGACTCTGAAACATTATCATCCTCATCATCATTTGCCACATTTGCTGCAGTAGTAGGTGTTCTTAGACTTTGAAATTCCAACAATCTTTCTATCAATTAATTATTTTTGCCTTTAACAGTGAGGTTCCTAGTTTTACACATTTCCTTTAGTTGATCAACTGTTAAAATGACTAGGGCCTCCTGTCTGTAGCTATCCATATCAGGCATGATAAAACAATTGCCTTTCTAGTGGTGCTTAGCCTTGTGAACGTTATTTGAACAACAGTAAGAGCATCACTCACAATGTAACAACTATACTTCATCCTCACCACTTGCCACCAGTGTTAGGCAGAATTACATGCAGTACCCTTTGGGAACACTACACAC
Source organism: Ambystoma mexicanum (assembly GCF_040938575.1). Taxonomy (NCBI): domain Eukaryota; kingdom Metazoa; phylum Chordata; class Amphibia; order Caudata; family Ambystomatidae; genus Ambystoma; species Ambystoma mexicanum. The sequence goes on from NC_090933.1 coordinate 1,401,398,667, forward strand.
AATTAAGACTACAGGTGTAAGCACAATCTCACCTTTGGTATAAGTCTGTACTACACAGTTTTGTGGTTTCAGGGCTGAGCAGCCAGGCTTATCTCAAGAGGGATGTGAGTGTACAAGGTGTTACACAAAGGACTTGCAATCACAGTGGTTCAAACAAACACTTACTCAAGGTTTCTTGGTAAAACAATATTAATTTATTTACACAGTCATTTAGAAAACATTCCACTAGTAATAAGCAGCTAAATATCACACTATAATACACTCCAGTACCAAACCAATACTTTTCTGAACAAGTTAGGATCCCCAGAATTGAGAGCAAAATAGCACTTCAATAACTTTAAAAATTCGACTAAAAGACACTAGTTATAAGAATGAAATACAATTACTTTCTTAGGCAGGGCAAATAGTTTCATTTCACTACAAGAGGAAGTTCAATTGAATAAGCCTGTGCCAAAGTCAATGGATCAGTGTCTTGGATAGGATAGCACAGTTCTGGTAGTAAATGGTTAAGTCTATGCCAATGTTCTGAGAAGTAGTTTGCACGAAAAAGAGTTATATGTCAGATTAGGAGCGAACAAGACTCAGAGTTGGGAAAGTTTCACAAACTTTTGCTGCGGCAGAGAGGATTTCTCAACCGCGTTTGCACAGTACCTTGCTAATGAAGAAAAGCTGTAGCTGAGGCAGTTGTTCCCGGCAGTTCCTGGAGATCTCGCTGTTCCTGGGCCTCAGTCGTGGGGACAAGAGGGAGGACGTCGAGAGGTTCCTGTACTGCACGGAGACGGTTCCACAAGCTTGGCAAAACGTCGGTTTAAGGTGCGAGTGCCTTAAAGTCCACAAACTGGTATCCTTCTCACTGGCTATGCGGTTTTCAACAGCACTCAGAAGAAAATTCGACCAGTATGGAGATGGTTTCCAGGTGGCTTGCGAGTTGATTGTTCCCACCAGCTCAAGGGAAGAAGTCGTCCTTGAAGGGGCTTCTCTGTCCAGGGAGTTCCAGGCTATTCGGACCTGCAGCAGGGCTTCACCGGGCAAACCAACGGTCCAGGCGTTGCAGCAGTCGTCTTCCTTCAGCTCGTCTTCGGTTCTTTCGTTCCAGTGGTCGACTCTACCTTCCAAGTCCCAGAGACCTGCCTTTTAAACAGTTTTCTCCCATTCATTCAGCCTAGCTGCCACTCACCCAGCAGGGTGGCTGTCCTTGCCAGGCACAGTCACCCAGCCAATCATGCCAAGGTGCATTCAGGTCTCCTAGGATACTAAACACAAGGAGTTTCAGTCACCTCCCTCGCTTCCTGTCCACCCCAGACACTCAGGCGCCAGAGGTGGTCTTCAGGACTGAAGCCCGCCAAAGGCAAATGAACAAAAGGACCAAACCTGGTGTCCTAGAGTCAAACACTAGAAGGACCTTTCCAAAAAGAAATGGTGAAAAAAGTCGGTCAGAACCTGTTTTCTCAGAGGGGGCTCAACGCCATCTTGGAAAACATGGCTCCGGTGGATTTTAGCTACCGGAGCGTTTAAACGGGTCACGGTCGGGAAAATCATGGTAATGCCACCAGCCATTCTGAGAGGAAAGGGTAGCATCTGAGTGCTACATGAGTTTTCTAGGCATAGGGAATACTAGGTATTCCCTCCAGCACTCTGCTGTAAGGCAGTGTGTGCTGGGTCTAGCAATTTAAAAATACTAGCAAACACAATTTAACTTTACATTCACTGGGAGACAGTAGTCAGTCCCAGCGAAGGTATTTAAACCTTTGGGAAGTCTGAAAGACATCCCTGTGCCACTGCACTGAGGGTGCTGTGTGACGCACAAGAAAAGATGATGCCTATGTAGTTGTCTAAAACTCCATATCCAAAGAACACAAAAGTAAAACACACATCAAAATACATGAAAGAGTGGGAAAGAAATGCTCACACTCTTTCCAGGTAAAAATTAAAGTCCTAAAAATCCAGCAAAGTTGCTGGGGGTCTCTAAGGTAAGGGAAATTAGCACATTTATGAGAATTCTACCTAACAATACCACTGTCCGAGAGCATCCAGCACCCATCTGTCGGTGCTGATGGTCTTCTAAACGCTGATGAACCTCGCCAGGTGGGCTCTCACCGGGGTGCACAAGTGGGGAGCCCCAGTCCACAGCCGGTTCAGACCTGTTTACTTGCATGGCCCTGCGGGCGGCGCCAGCTCATTCCTCCGCTGCTGTATGCCTGTGAGGGACCTTTGTATGCCTCCTGAGTCATGGAGCCAGAAGGCTGCCAATAAAGGGTTGTGTAGCCCTTAGAGGACCTGCCAGGTTTTCCCTTTGAGAAACGAAAGGACGGCGACTGACATTGTGCAGGGTGCCCAGCGAACGTGCTGTCTCCATGTCAGTCTTGATGATTTGAAGAGACTCATCAACCATCTTGCCACACAGGTTTTCTCTGTCGAATGGCATGTCCAACACCTTAGACTGAATGTCCAGCCTGAAGTTGGTGGCTTTCAGCCATCCCTGCCGATGAAGAAACACCCTGTTTCCCATCTGACGGAATCCGGTGTCCGCAATGTCCACCGCCACTGTGATGGCATTGTCCGAGGCCACCTCTCCCTCCTGGAACAGCTCAAGAGCTTCTGCCTTCTTGGCATCAGGTAGGAAGTCAAGAATAGGGCCCAGCTTATTCCAGAGCTCCCAGTCGTAGCATGACAAAATGGCCAGTGCATTAACGGCCTTAATGTTGCTGGCAGACGTACAGATAATCCTCTTCCCCATAGCATCCAGCTTCTTCTTCTCCTGGTCTGGGGTACCATGGACGAGGACGATGGGTACGCAGAGGGTTTCCTGGCTGCGGCTGAGACCACAGAGTCAGATCAAGGCTGGTACCTCACACACTTGGGGGTGAGTCCGGAACTCTGTATTTCATCGCAAGCATGTCCCGCTTAGGCGGATGGTGCTCAGATTCTTCAACAGCGCTAGGCCTTCATCCCAGATATCATCCAACAAAGGAATGGACATGATGGTCCTCTGTCTGGACTTGCAACGTTGATAAAGGAAACCTTCCTTTTTCGTCACCTCAGGCACCAGTTGACAACGTTTGGAGGTCCTGGACATCATTGAGTGGAAGGAGCTGACCTCATCCGGTAGAGGGGTTCTGTGTGGGTCATCCGCGCCTGCTGGTTCTTTGTCCACTGGCAGAAAGTCATCAGCCTCATCGATGTCCGTCGCTGTAGCTGCCGTATCTGTGCCCGTGTCATTGTGTGTGCGGCAGGATCCCATTTTGAGTTGGGATCAAATCCTGAGGCGGAGGAGGTGGTGGCATGTGAGTCGTTTGGAGCCTTGGACCAGCAGGGTCCTTTGACTTGTGTTTGTGCCTAGAAGGACTTCTGGAATGGAGTCATGGAGGACTTCCAGATGGAGCAGGGACCGGTGTGGGCGACAGTCTTTGCTGAATTTCTGATACCAGCGTGTGCAGCTTGGTCAGAATGTCCAACAAAACGTCCCTGGGTTGAGGTGTAGAAGGAATGATCGGGGGAGGCCCTGGGCTGGTATGCCTCTTCTGGAGAGGTAGACGATGGGGTTCAGGCCGCGCTACCCACCTTCCAACAAGGTCCCTGGCCCCCTTCGTGGTCAGAAATAGTAGCCCTTGGGCAGGTTGTCACCCTCATCGGAGCTAGTATAAACATTCCCTGGCACACTTGGTTCAGCTCCTTGTTCCATACCATTCCTAGGGGTTGTTCGAGCCCTACTCCCTCACCTCTCCTGAGACTTCTTGGAGGAAGAGGCTGATGCCCCCTTTCCAGGGGTCTTTGCTGAAGCCGTGGCAGTTACCTCACGCCGTGATGGTAGGGACACCCGCGGAGTAGCAGCCGTGTTAACTGTGGGCATCACCTTCGCTGTCTGCCATCCTTTTGAAGCAGTAGTGGTCGTCGGCGCAGACGTTGATGGGGTCGTCGACGGGGTGGCTACAGCAGTCATATTTATGTGGCCGTTGATGATGCAGTTGATGATGGTGCTGTCCTGGCTGGTTGAGACGTCGATGGAGGCAGAGAAGGGCCCACCTTGGATTTCTCCTTTGTCGGATTGTCCGGTGATGGCAAGCAGAGTTTCGAAGGGGTCAAGGACTTTCTCTTAGAGTGTTTGACCCTCGCCAGGAGGCTCACTGTGGATGTGGTTGGTGACCTTGTCTTTCCCGATTCGGGACCCGTAATAGCGGCGAACCGAGTGGGATCCGTGGCATGTGGCCTTGCCTTCTTTTGGACCTGCGTGGGCACGGCATCCTCAAAAGACCTCGGCCTCTTATCTGAGGGAGTTCGATCATGGAACCGGCCAGTCCTGGGGGATGCATGACTATGACCAGAAGCCGAATCAGAGGCCTTACCCGATTTTAACCATGCCACCAGCCTGCTGTAGCAGTCCTTCTTCGCCTTTTTGGAAAAACTATGGCAGACCGTGCATCCCTCCTCATCATGGTCCAGATGCAGGCAGTAAAGCCATTTTTTGCTGTTGATCATCCACGAAACCATTGCTTAGGCCACATTTCGCACAGAGTTTGAAGACGTATCTCTTCTCCTCGGTCCTGTTACTTTGTCTATTTTGTGTTCATGTCAAGGCCCGATGCCTGCGGGCTTTCGGCGTTATAGAAATAAATAAATAAAAATAAATAAATGGTGAAAAGGCTCTAAGTAGGACCAAACCTGGGCCTTCTGATGAAAGATCCTCGATGTCGTTTGATCTTCACCGACAGCGGATCCCTACTGCCGGTAGTCGACCGATGAATCCAGAAATCGGTCAAAACTTTCAAATTTTACCAAAAAACACAAAATATTAGGATAAAAGCTCAGAGAGCACTAAGAGGACTCCCAACACTGAAGTGTGCAATACAAATCTGAAGCTGGCCCCAAGAGGTGGAGCGTAGGGAGAGGACTGTCATTGGATGGGGGCAGTATAACCGGGAGGACTGTGATTGGTTTAGAGGAGAAATACAGTTTTCAAGTGAACGTGAAACTGTTTTTTTTTTGCTGCGTGATGAGCATGTGAATGAGCATGTGAATCCATTGCATTGTTGAAGCAAGGCATATTGAATCCTTCTGTGTCCCCATATAACACGGCCATCTACATTGTGAAGAAAGCAAAGTGGAGGATGGTCCTGGATTTGTGCCCCCTCAATATTGTTGAGGCGGAAATCCTGGTGGTACCAAATCCTGCTACCATTCTCTGTAATATCCTTACTGGGTCAACACACGTTCACAACGTTGCCCCAGGGTAACTGTGAATCTCTGAGTGTTTTTCAACAGGGTGGTTCAAATGGATTTGGGGAATTTACATGTGCCCAGTACAGTAATAAAAGGAGGTGGATGATTTGCTAGTTTGTAGCACTTCAGAAGAGCAACGTCGAGGAAATTCAATAGCGCTCCTCACCCTGCTTGCGGAGAAGGGGTATAAAGTGGACAAAGAAAATGTGCAGTACTACCAGAAGGAGGTAGTATATTTGGGGCATGGGATATTGCCCCCAGGAAGGAAGGTAATGCCAGAGAGAGCCACTGCAGTTCAAAATACACCTCAACCGGTCACGGTGAGAGAAATGCAGCACTTTTGGCACTCTGTAACTATTGTAGATCTTGGAACTTGGACTACTCTACTTACATGAGGCCCTTAATGCAGGGACTTCAGTGCAGAAGGTGAAGGGTCCAATAGAATGGTCTGAAGAAATTGTGACTTGCTTTCAGGAACTCCAGGCTGCAATCAGCAATGCTCCTGTCTTGGCAACACCAAATTACAAGAAACCATTTTATATCTTTTCTAACTTAAACAGGCACGTGATGACAGCAGTCCTGGCCCAGAAAACATCACTAGGCCATAAATCATTAGCATAATATAGTGGACTCTTTGACCCATTGATGCAGGGACAGTTCCCTTGTAAGCAAGCTTTAGCGGCAGCAGCTTTTGCAATTCAAAAGTCTTCAACCATTACTATGGGTTGCCTGGTGGCATTGTACGTGGAGCATGCAGTCTTTGCGATCTTTGGAAAATCCAAGTTGACTTTGACGACCTAATGAGTTTCGGCATATGAGGTTAATTTATTGAATGCATCCATACATCCTATATGGTGTCACCTAGTCAATCCTGCAAAATTTGTAGCGAAGTCAGTGAAACCTGATGACATTGTCCATGATTGTGTGACATATGAGGGGGAAGAGGAAGAGAGTGTTAAGGAGGATGCTTTGGAGGGAGCTAAGGTACTTTTTGTTGATGGGTCCTTGACAATCAATCAGGACACTAGTGAGAGGCATACGGGTGCAGCCGTTGTGGGCCTTGTGGATGGGGAATACCAAGTCAGATTGAAAAAACGGTTGCCTTCGCATTACTCTACGCAAGTGTCAGAAATAGTGACACTGTAGAGGTTTTAGAAATGAGTAAGGGTAAGGCAGTCACTTTTCATTCTGACTCTGCATATTTAACATCCACTGTGCATTCAGGCTTGTCAAGTTTGCAGAGAAGAGGGTTTAGGAAATCTGACGGGACCCCTGCACAGCATGCTGCACTGTTGTCCAGATTAATCAAAGCGCTAACATTGTCCACAGAGGTTGGGATCGTAAAGTGCCCTGCACATACTAATCATACTAACTCACTAGCACTTGGAAATGATGCAGCAGACAGGGTGGCGAAAGAAGCTGCATATTTGCCATTCCCAGATCCCCAGAAAATGTAAACTGTGTCCCAGCAGGTACAGTTGCCAGCTCCTTACACTGCAGTTCCTTTGCTTCAAATGAAAGAAATGCAGAGAAAAGAACCTAAAGAGGAACAGGAGCTTTGGGCAAAGAGAGGATGTGCTGTCTCACCCACGGATTTGCTCTGGAGACAGGAACTGACGGGGAGGATAGTAATGCCTGTCAAACTGCTTCTTGTGGCTCTAGAGCTACTACATTGCCTGTCACACACTTCTCAGTGACACATTCCAGCTGAGCTCCAGGAGGGATGGTTCATACCAAACCTCCAGGATCAGGTAAGTAGATTTTATAGGAAATTGAATTTAATCCTGGAAAACACCATGGGGTTGGTAAGGGGAGTTTTGCTGAGGTCCTCTGGGCCACTTTGGGAACTCCATATTGATTTTGTGGATATGCTTCTGAGATGTAATAGTTACTGGTACCTTATAGTTATAGTTTGCCCATTTTCCCGATGGCTTGAGGTTGGTCCTTGCGTACACCCTGATGTTAAGTCTGCAGCAACATTTTTGGTGAGGGGGGTATTTCCACTGTGGCCAATTTGTGAGGTTCTGATGTCCGACAATGGAACCCACTTTTTGTATGCCTTGTTCTCAGAAATCACTTTGCTCTTGGGGATCAAGCACTGGTTGTGTTCAGTATACCACCCACAGGCCAACGAGATCGTGGAGCTGTTAAATGGAGTTCTTAAGGTCCATTTGTCCAAAATGTGTAGTAATTTAAGCAAAATGTGGTTATATTGTTTGCCATTGGTTTTGTTTTATTTGAGGAATTAGCCAGGAAAAGATCACCACCTTAGCCCTCACGAGATCGTGACAGTGCGTAGAATACACACACCGCTCTCACCTGCACGCACAGCATCAGATGCACATAACTCAGCAGATGTCCTGGGTGAGGGTATTTAGAGAGTACCTTAGGGCCTTAACCAAAAGTGTCAAAATTAAATCTACACAGGTTGTGTCTTCTCACCAACAGCCTACAGGAGGAAGCGGCAAAGAAGCTGACGATCTGCACAAGCAACTATTTGTCCCCACGGACCTGATCTTTATTTGTTCCTTTGTGCAATGCTGGTATAAGCAGCGTTTCCATGGCCTGCACTTTGTGATTTTCGCAACTCTGACTGCTGTGAAGGTGGAGGGCAGCAAGAGCTGGGTCCACATCATTGATGTACGATGGGATACTGGTCCCCCTCCACCGGCACAGGAGCAGGCTCAACGTTAAGTATGCCCTAGGGATTCGCAGTTCATTCCATTGAAAAAGGGAGGAGTGAATGAAAACCAGGGATTGTTATTTTTCAAGAAGAAAACTTTGGATTCATAATTTATATTACAGTGATTGTTTATGTGTCTTTCTTGTTTCTCTTGCCATCATGTTCAAAGATGGCAAAGACTATGGATGTGACTGGTTTAAATGTATCTAGTATCATATAATTTGATGATATATTATTGAGGCCACAAAGGAATGCTGGCGCTGATTTCCTGGGCAGTGAGGACAATCTAAATTTAGATCCAATAGTAGACACACATGATTTTGCAGCAGATAATGTATGATCGGCCTGATGAAATTTCAGATAGTGCAAGAGCTAAGACATAGATAAGGAAGGGAGGGAGAGAGTGGGAAGGAAATGGAACCAGACGGGCGACTACTGAATTAGGCCTGATGAGATTTCTGGTAGAGCCGGAGAAAAACAAAAGGTGAGGGAGAAGGGTGCAGAAAGGGAGGGGAGGAACAAAACAAGTGACTATCATACTAGGCCTGACAACATTTCAGATAGTGCTGGAGGGTGTGGGGGAGGAAAACAACAAGTAAGGGGCTGGGGGAAGGATACAGACAAGGTTGCTATCATACTAGGTCCAGGGACAATTCTGATAGAGTAAGTGCATAGAAGAAAGTAAGGGGAGGAGGGGAGGAGATAGGAAAAGGAGGGACAAAGGGAGAGGAGGAGAGAACAGAGAGTAAGCAGTCAAAAAGAGTGGAGAAGCAAGAGGGGAGAGCGAATACAATTGCAGAAGACAGTAGTAACACATAATGTTGCAGGCCACGATACAAGATGAAGATGGGAACAGCATGATTCAGGGCCACCATGAGTACAAGATGCAAAGGAAGTCCAGCATGAGAGTTGAGAAAGGGGAACGCACCGTGAACAAATGAAGTCCATAAAAGTCAAATCCAGCATTGGCCACAAGACGGTGATGGTGAAACCGGAATGTATCAGGACAGACTCCTGCAGAAGTAGGCTGGAGGTGGGGGAGGGGGAGCAGGGTAGAAGAATCAAGAAAAATAGGCAACACCTGTGTACGAGAAGGGGGGGCACAAGGGAACATCACAGGGGGGCCAGAGGGGGTGTGGGATGGCCTGTGGGGACAGAGGGAGTAAACACATGTTGGTGCATGCTTACCTGCTGTCTGAGCAGGAGTTCAGGCCCTGGGTCCTCCTGGTCCAAACAGGTCCAAACAGGAACTTCCCTTTTCTTTGTCTGCCCTATGCTTCGGACGCCCAGGTGAGAGACACCCTTGATCTAAGAATTAAGAGCAGAAAGGAAGAGGCAGGGCTACAAAGGTGGGTGGTGCTTAGGTCAGGTGACCTAGACCCACTTACACCTGCTCCCCATCTGCAAAGGGAAAGAGGCTGGAGGACTCCTTAGGTAGGGAAAAAGAGCAGCAACCAGGAAGGCACCAGGAGGGCGGGTCGGGGCTGAAAGCAGCTGCTATGATGACGGTCAACCTGTCCAAAGCTAGAACCACTACCATTTCATATCACATGGGTGCTCAGATTGAAGCTGTTTTATGTCCTCCACCAAGTTGGGATAATTGTGGGCAGCAGCGGGTAGATTGTGAAATGGTTGGGTGACAAGTTGGTGTTGTTCAGCAGAGAAGTATGCCCATATTGGGACCAATTTGAGAGATGATTGTAGGGTTTCTCCCCGAGAAGATGGATGGCATGTTTTAACCAAGAATGTGGAAATGTGTGTCAGGAATATTTAAAGTATTTGACGTGGCTCAAAGAGCCAGAAAAACCTGTTATGATATAGACACATACTCATTTTTCTCTGTGTTTTAAGGGCCTTGGCACAGTGCATGTTCACAGAAATGGGAACTGCAGCCACAGGCTTCACATCACTGATCTGGCTAGAGGTACAGCTGTGTTTCTCAACATTTTTGGCCTTTTGGACTGTATGCCTACAGGCACTTACCTCCAGCCTGGCGAGGTGTGCAGTTTCACCACGTTACATGTGCCTGACCTTGGTTTTCGTGAGGAACATTTAATCCTCGCCCCCCCCAATGCTCAAGGCCACAACCATGCCCCCTTTGTCCCCTGCGCCCCTTACATCCTCTGTATCATCAGACATGGACACCCCAATGACTCTGTCTGACCATGAAAAGGAGGGACCATTGCGACAGAGCAAGGGATCAAACTACCTTTCAGCTGCATCTTCAAAAGCTTTGATGGACATCCTGGAACAGTATTGTTTGTTTAGTCATACGGAAACATAGTTTTCTTCCCTCCTGGCACTGGGCATTGAAGTTGCAGCAAATGCATAGTGGCTCCAGGTGACCCGGTCCAAACTCCTGCTATTTGCGAATTCCTCCGAATCAGCTTTCAGTGCCATCAAGGAAGAACTGCAGGACCTAAGGCTCATAGTCTTGTAGAATAGATATATCTTTGACATCCTCACAGCTATGGAGGGAGGGGTCTGTCAGAGGATACAGAGCACTTGCTGCATGCTTGTGCCTCCTAATGATTCAGAGAATGGGACCCTGGCTCAGACTATTGCCACTTTGCACACGCTTAGGGTGGTCATGGAGAACGAGGCAGGAATCACAAATGACCTTTGTTTTTTTGTTGGGTGCCGCCTTGGATGAGCCGAGTCATCAAAATGTGCATGCCCATATTTGTCTTTTTCCTGGTCATCTTTTGTTCATGCCAAATGCTCTTATGATGCTGTACTACCCAGGTACTGAAAGCAGCTGCTATGATGACGGTCACCCTGTCCAAAGCAAGAACCACTACCATTTCATATCACATGGCTACTAAGATTGAAGCTGTCTTATGTCTTCCACCAAGTTGGAATAATTGTGTGGAGCAGCGGGTATACTGCAAAATGGTTGGGGGATGAGGTGGGGTTGTTCAGCGGAGGAGTATGCCCATATGGAACCAAGAGGTATCTCCCCAAAAAGATGGGTTAAAAGAACACAAATTTGGTTTATTAGTTAAAGTATTAATTAAAGGGGGGGATGTTGGGGTGGTCAGGAAAAGTCCCAATGAAAAGGAGGGGTTCACATTGCACAAGTCATATTTGTGAATGTGGGAGCAGCGAAGTTGACGCAATGTTGCAATTTTATATGTACCCAGCGTAGTTAATGAGACTTTGTGTGTACATGGATAAATGTCATGATTTGTACGTGTGCAGCAAGATAAATGTCAAATTCATCAATGAAATATAAATACAATCTGGGTATGGTGTGTCATGAAGCACATAGAAGCTGGGCAATGAGGTGCTTGATACTGTGCATGCTAGGAAGGGGATTTATCACAAATAACCCACTCAAAGGAATACACAGTAGTTATTAAACATGCATGCACAGATATACATACATGGGGAATTTACAAATCTATATGCAATGTGCTTTTTTTATAATTTGGTTGAACTCTGCAGTCAGGGTTTGCGAGGTGAATTCTGAGTGACTGGCAAAAACTGGTTTTGCAGGTTTTGGAGGCCGAAGGAAAGGTAATTAGTAACCGCGACATTAAGTAGATGGTCAGCCAACAGGCCGGCCCAGGGTTTTTATTGCTTGGCAGTATCGCAGAAGGAAAATACAATCTTTATTGTTACAATAACAATAATGGTATTTATTGTTCAGGGAAATCCAGCCATTTACTTTTGACCAGCTATAAACCTGGGGTGAAGTGGCGCCTGAGGCCAAAGTTGACCGATACTTCATGGGTGTTAATTGTTTTCTCAGGATGCGACTGGAGGCAATGAGTGATGAATTGGTAGTCATTTAGATTACAGTGTTCTGAATAAGCCAACAAGTCGGGGTGGGTGAGATGATTATCGCCAGTTAAAAGGGAACCTGTTTATTCTTCCCCTCCTCATATTGTTTGAAGTACTCATGCAAACCATGTGTAATTATGTCCGGAGGTAGGAGGTCTCAGGTGAGCTGGGACGTGTAATGAATTATGTTTGTATGTGAATGTGTAACTGTGAGATAATGGGGGTCATTACGAGTATGCTGGTCCGGTCACTATGGTACCAGTAAGCTTGCCGGTACCGTAGTTACTGGACCGGCATACTCTTCTGCGAGTGGGTGCCCTCCCGCCTGCCAGGTCTGACCTGGCGGGCACACCAGCACCCGCGAGCAGAACATGTCGGATGCACCGGCACCATTCACGATGGCTCAAAGGGAATGGGGAAGAATATTTTCTGGTGCCCAGGAATGGGCAATTACCAGGTCCACCGGGGTTGTAATACCCTGGTAATTGGCCATTCCTGGGTGGCGGAACAATTCGCAAGTTTGGCGGCAGCCTGCCGGTTTTACCGGCAAGGCTACCGCCAAACTTGTAATGAGGCCCAATGTCATGACCTACCACAGACAAACCCTAAAAGGGGGTGCGTTGTACACATGATCTGAAGATGGTAGTTAAGATAACTGTGACCAATGAGAATGGGGGAATTAGAGAAGATTGGATTTCTTTTGTATAGGTTTTACCAATCATGTGTGGGGGTGTTTTTAATAAAATATATGGGAGCGTTTTAACTGTTGCAAAAATGTATATAACGTGTCAACTTGTGTGGTTCAGGGAGACTCAGGTTAGTTTGACTCTATAGAATCATCTAGCCCCTCCCGGGCAATTGTACAATAATCTTGAATTACGTACAAACGTGCACTCGCTTCATAAGTGGTGGGCCTGCTTTGGGTTAAGGTGATTAAAGGCCCATCCGCACAACACTCCCAGAATTATATTTTGACTCATACTAGGTGGTGCTAGCAGGCCACCTAGGAGCGAACACCTACAAATCAGAGCTTTGAGGATGGGAAAGAGTCAAAAAGACATGAGCATTTATACTAGCCTATTCAAATGTGTCTTTACATAGCAATAAAGGTAATATTAGTAGTGTTCTTTGAGACAAAGCTATGAAGGTAAAACATTCCAGAATACAGAGGATTTTACTGCTCATAAACTGTTTCTTGAATTTCACGACTCCAATCACAGCAAGATTAATCTGTCTGATATGTATTAGATAGATCAATCTTGATGAACTATTTTAGGAAAGAACGAGACATTTAAATTTGATGTAGAGACAACCACTCAAAGAGAGCAGACTAGGTATGACCATGGGATATTGGTTTGCATATAATCCTAACCATTTAATTAAATAATATCTGAAGTTTAGCAATGCAAGACTGAAACAGATCAATGTATACAGAGTTTACATAACAGAGTGTAATGAGAATGGTTGCTTTGACTATGGTAGCTCTGAGAGAAGTGGAGATGTGATGTTCCCCAGTAGCAAATGTTGATAGTGGCATGTTTTTGAAAGTAGAATTGTGTGTTTCCGCAGAGAGAGTAATATTCATAGATTCTAAAGAGAGTTTGAGGACACAATTCAGAAATAAAGAAAGTTAGGGTGGTGGGGCATAACGAGGACAAAGACATCTGAATTATCTTGTTGAAGAGAATTGTCTGAAATTAACCAATCCTCGGATTGCTTTGTGGCAGCAGGCGAAGGACTTAAAGGGAGATACGTGTTTGCTGTTCTAGCTGGTTTAGCAGTCACAAGGCCCTGCAGTGCAAGGGTTCAAAAAACAAATTGTGATTGACAGTCTCCAATACTGTAAACAAGTCTAGCTGGATAACTAAGATTTCTGTAAGTACTTCCATCAGGCCCTTCCTAATGTTGAAATGGTTCTATCTATCCCATGTCATTGTTTAAGGTTTGACTGAAACATGTCCGTGAATTTTTTGTGTTCAAACTGGTTCTGTTGTTTTTGTCCAAAAGTGTGCCAATACAAGGACAATGTGAAATGGACGGCATTGGATGAAAAAAGATCTGCTGAAACTGTTTGGCGAAAACCCCTTCTATCGCTAATAAGGAAAACTATGCGTCCTTTGCCTGTGCCTACAAAGCATCTATGATTAGAACAAAAAAAGAAATATACAATGAAAGAATCCAAAATGCCAAATCAAGTATTAAGGAACTTTTCACTATCCTTAGGGAACTTGCGTCCCCTGCACCAACCACTGAAGCCTGTTTCAAAGACGATATATGGTGCGCCAACATTCAGAAGTCACTCTCAGACAAAATTGCACTTTTACAATCAAAAATAGACACAAAAAGAAATAATCTACCCCCAGCTCCAACACTTCTGAAACCCCTAACCACAAAGTTCCATTATGCACCCCCTACCAATTCTCCCCAGTCTTCATCAAAGATGTAGAAAAGATTACCCTGGGAATTAAACCCTCCAATTGCCAGGGTGACATATGCCCTGCGGCTATCATCAAGGACAGAGCTAGAGAACTAGCCCCATTTATCACAACTCTGATAAATATATCATTCAAAAAACTGCTCAGTTCCTGATAACCTCAAGGAAGCTTGGGTCATGCCACTACTAAAAATGCCGAACTTAGACCCCAACGTGCCCACGAATTATAGGCCCATCACAACGGTCCCCTTTCTCTTAAAGATTCTGGACTGTGCGGCCTATATACAAATTCAAAGTCACCTTGAAGATAATAACTTATTAGGCCTCCGGCAATCCGGATTTACATGCAGACATGGCACCGAGACGGCGCTGCTAGATCTCATGATTCAGATGGATGAACTTAACGACAAAGGCAAGCTAGCCATCCTCCTGCTCTTGGATCTACCAGCAGCCTTTGATCTGGTAGACCATAAAATCCTGACCCAACACCTAACCTCAGCAGCTGCTTTCTCTCCGAATGCAGCTAGCTGGATCCAATCCTTCCTCTCCAATAGAACCACAAGGTTTTTCTCCCCTTTGGCTTAAGCGCATCAAGTGCCCATCAACTGTGGAGTCCCACAAGGGTTGTGTGTATCGCCCATGCTGTACAATATCTTTACCAAGATCCTATTCTACCGCCTCGACAATCTGGGTGTCACGTACACTAATTACACTGATGACACCGAGATTATCATCACACTCACTGGATGCTACACGAAAGGCACTAAACTGATCAATGACATCTATCTAGAGATCCAAGCCTGGATGGCTACTCTTAGTTTATGTTTAAACAATGAAAAAACAGAACTATTGATCATTGGCTCCCAAAATCGATTAAACAAACTAGATAATTGCTATGATGCCTTCAACATTGATGGGATGTCATTAGAGTCTCAAGGGAACTTAAAACCCTGGGCATCTACCTTGACTCCACTTTAACGGTAAACAAACAAGCCAACTCACTAGCCTCTTCCGCAGCCTATACTAACACGCTTATCAATGCGTGTAAGCCTTTCTTATCCACCACCAGTTATATTACATTAGTAAGAGCACTAATCCTATCTAAGCTCGATTACTGTAATACCCTTCTCCTCGGGACCTCCATGCGGAACCTAAACAAACGCCAGGTTCTGCAAAACAATGCTTTAAGATCAGCCCTAAATATCCCTTGTTCCAGTCACTTCTCATCCTTCAGAAGAGAAGCGCTTTGGCTAACCATTCGTGACAGAATTACACTCCGGGCGCTTGTCATCACCCATAAGTGCCTAGCAAACACGGCACCCGCCTATCTGACAGTAAAATTCCCAAGACATCAGACCAATAGACTCACCAGATCCAACTACCTCATCCAACTCACCATCCCTAAATTCAACCTAAAAACAGCAGGCTGTTCCAGCTTCCCAGTGTTAACGGCCAAACGCTAGAATTCCCTCCCCGCTGACATTAGAGCAGAGCCAGAGGTCCTTCAGAGCCAAAACTAAAGCATGGCTCATTAGTTAAAACAACCCCTGAGCATGACTAAGCTCCAACTCAGAGTGTGCATACTCACAGCCGATGCTGCTCTCTCTCTTTGTAAATATAACTGTAAATGTAACCTAGGCCTAGTGATTGTATATCTATCTATACATTTTACTTCTCTCTGTAAATATGCTTGTCTGCATAATTGTTTCCCCTATGTCTCTCACTGCTTGCCTGTAAGTTGTTCTGTATAGTAGTTTCCCCTATGTTTGCATGTAAGTTGTCTGCATAGTTGTTTACTCCCTGTTTCTCACTGCTCCTGCCTGTATGGTGATCTGTAACTCACCTCAATTTCTTTTGCCTGTAAGGTGATCTGTAACACACCTCCTCCCCCGCTTTTTTGGGGCCATGTTTTCTATCTCTGTAACCTGTACCTAAGTAAAAGCACCCAGATACCCTTGGGTGGGGTGCGCTATAAAAGTAAATAAACTAAACTAAAAATGCTGGGGTCGAAGTAGGGCTTATTTAGAAGCAGAGTGACGATACCTTGTAAAAGCATCCTCTATAATATTGGGTAATGATGGTTGATAAATACAGTGCTGGGTGCCAGGCAAAGAAGATGGAGGTTGCCTCTGCAGGTCTCCTGGGGAATCTGAGTGTCTAGTCATTTTGATGACTTTCAATGTGTTTGTGATCGCAACAGGCTAATATGAAATATGAGTTACTTGCAATCCTACTTCTCCACCTTGGTTATTGACACGTAGGACACCTAAGATCTAGAAGGATGCCAAGACCTAATATTGTTCATTTAGTATTTCTTTTTGCAGACTATGTACATATAGGGGTCAACTGAAATGCAAAATGAGAGCTAATAGAAGAAGCATGGTCAAATCTATAGCAGGCCACCCTGTCTGGTAATCCCAAAGCTCTCTGTAAGGTAATAACTGATGGTATAAGGGATAATCAAATCCAGTCCGCCCTAGTGTGCATCATCGACCCAATAAGATAGTTGGGATACATTGAAGCATTGCACAATGTGAAAGATAATTTTAATGGTATTACAGGGAATATCCATAGCCAGTTGCTAAATGAGGTAATTAAGGAAGAGTCTGTCATGGTTACTGTAAATTAGGTGGAAAGTCCTCTGTTCTGAATTACAAATGGAAATGCTGCAGGGCTTGATTTGGTGCTCAGCAAATTATTCAAATTGGAGATGAAAGTCTGTGTCACTATTTTTACTTAAGCATTTAATACTACAATGTGTATGAGCATCACCCCAAAGAGCTGGAAGGAGAGGATAAAAGGGAGATATAGCTGATCCTGGTTATCGACCCATCTTCCTTATAGATACATTGGCCAAATGGCTTGGCAGTGTACTATATGGCAAGATAATAGACTCAGTGCGAGGTAATAGCATTTTATTAGACTTCCAATTTGGATTTCACAAGAGTATGGGGATGGTGGACCAGATCCTGAATCTGAGGTGAATCCTTGATACCGATGCGCAGTGATATATAATCTCTTTATCTTTTATTCATGGATCTTACCTCCACGTTCAACTTTGTACATCACAGTACATTATGGGTTAATCTTAGAGATTTAGCAATGCCCTATTTACTACTTTCAATGTTGATTGAGATGCATTGAGGCCTAACACTGAGAGTTTTTTATGGTCAACTGGGCAAATTCACATCCAGGTTTGACTCTACGTGCGCAGTAAGAGAGAGAAGCATATTGGACCCTCTACTCTTTAATTGATGCAGAAAGTGCCCCAAATCTCCAAACACTGGCTAAGGGTTATGTAGATTATATGAGTGCAAGGGACTTAAAAGTGAGCACACAAAAATCAAAGGTTGTATGCGCTGGCAGATCAAAATAATCTTTGGGGCTTACAATGGTTTTTGGAGAATAAGTGAATAGGGTACCCTCTTTTTTTAATCTATGTATTGCCCTATCCGGGGACCTTAGTTTCTCCAAAATAATAAAAGCCAAGCCTCTAACAGCATGGTTAACGGCTCTGTTCTGGGATATGGCAAACAACTATGAGGTGTATTGTTAGAGCATGCTTTTTGCTTTTACAACGCCAAATATCTCCTGATAGCAACATATGGTTCTGGCATATGGGGATATTATAGATCGAAAAAAAATACAGATCAAGGAACATTAATTTCTGTGGGAATTAAATAGCCTACCTCATGGTTCTCTGGGCTATTCATTGCATGCTGAATGTGGTTTGAAAAAAAACAATGAGGTTCACATGGGCTGTAACTGAAACTTGTTTCTCACAAGAATGTCCAATAATCCTACATTTAATGTTCCCTCATGGCTTTTCTTCCTTTTGTAAAAGCCAGTCTGGCCAGCTGCGTGGAGGGTGGGTTTTATTTGTTCTAGTACACTAAAGGGCTCAATAATTAAAACTCAGAGACTTTTTCTACTTTTGAACATCTAACATTGAAGGTCTCTCTCTTAGTAGTTGTTCTTTATTGTCCTCCTTAAAAAATGCTTTATTCGTATCCAAATTCCACCTGTTAAGTTAGGGGCTACAATACCTTGCTGCTAGAAATATGATTTTAGGTGATTTTTGCATTTGGATAACAAAGATTCAGTCACAGAAATGTTTTAATGGGAGGGCAAAAAAGGGCACTTGGCCTGGGCCACTACCTTGCGGTCCTCACAAGGATGGCTGATGTAAAGAAGTCAATTTCCATTGTTCATTAGACTTAAATAGCACAAGTACATTCTGCTCTTATCAATTCATTCTGCAATGCTTTCTGTGTTCACTGCGTTACACATGTTTGTGTGTTCACTACGTAACAACTCCTGTAGTATTCTTTCCTTTCTGGGGAGATCATACTGATCACGTGCAATAGTCAAAATTAAAGTGCATAGAGATACATTTGAGTGCCACATGGTCCAGTTAGCACAGTGTGTTAAGCACACATTGCAGAGAACTGTGTTCCTATTCAAGTTTACAACAGCAAATTCCAGCCAGGCTGACTTATCCTTTCCTATGTATTCCTATGAAGTTGATAAACCTGCATGTATTTGTTCTCTGTTTTGGGGTTGTTGTGGTACTCTTGTTCAGAGGAGAATTGCCTAGCATTTCGGTGCTGGACTGCCCCTGGCAGGACAAAGACTGATATGTGGGGAAATGTCTTCTCTGTGAAAAGAACAGTGAGCTAAAGACTTGGTTAAGACTCTCCAAGGGGCCATCCACCCAAGAACAAGTCAATGGGCTGTGTTCGTGCTGGTAGAGAGTTTCCCAGACCCCCCTCTGTTTTGCATACCAAGTAACTTTGGGTCTCACCCTAAGTTACAAGGGGAATCCAGACGTGGACCCATTGCTCACTGTTCTTAGAGAGGCGCAGCTTCTCCTTACTGATGATGCCCAACAAGGTTGAAACACGTGTATGGGGTTGCTGTGGTACTCTTGTTCAGAGGAGAATTGCCTAGCATTTCGGTGCTGGACTGCCCCTGGGCAGGACAAAGACTGATATGTGGGGAAATGTCTTCTCTGTGAAAAGAACAGTGAGCTAAAGACTTGGTTGAGACTCTCCCAGGGGCCATCCACCCAAGAACAAGTCAATGGGCTGTGTACGTGCTGGTAGAGAGTTTCCCAGACCCCCCTCTGTTTAGCTTTATTAATATACTTGGCCGGAAAAGGTCCAAAGACGTTCTTAGCTACTTCCTGATCATCCAGGGGTTATACACTAAACACATTACATCGTCATATTCATAAGAAACAATATCTACAACTACTATTGGCTATTAAAATCAAGTCACATACATTGCTATATGCATTTCCTTCTTTCATTGGTCAATCATTAGCTTGAGCCCCCCTAGAGTCCTTCCCACCATGCAAGACGTCATGCACCGGACATCACTGGACTGTGCTTTAATTGCTTGGCACCACAATATGCTGACATTGTTAAAATACTGGTTGTTACACTTATCCACAATAGTCAAATTAACTTTGGTAGGAAAGGAGAGATCGAAACACTGCCTTGGCCAAAACACTATATTTCATGCCAGGCCCCAATATCCTAAATAGTTTGCTCAACCTTGGACAGCTTGTCCCGTACTCCCTTTGACACATACTACTGCTTGCAGGTGTTTGATCTAATTGGGTCATGATGTACGCCGCTATTCATTCTAGTGTGAGGCCAGTGTATAAGACCTTTTGCCATCAGTTCATTTAACCTATTCATGTGTTCTCTGTGCGTGCGTTGAACTGCTTTCACCATTGGAGGTGGTGTGGATGTATCTTGCTAGTGTATTATTGACAACGTTACTATGTGCACCTGCCGATGGAAACTCGCATATTCCTGTCTGCTAGCACAAAACAAACTCAGTTGTTACATATCATGGGAAAAGCCTATTCATGCAGTTTCAGCTATCCTCCCTTTTCTCTCAGCCTTGGCACCTTCAGTTGTCTGGACACTATCATGTACCAACAAAATCCCTATTAAGCTATTTAAACTGCAATGCTACGCTTTATAAACATGTGCTATGCAGGGCCTGGCAAGGAAAAAATATTGTGTTTCTCTTGTCATTTTTTTATGTATTAATTGGATATTTGTAAAGCGCCTATACACCAAATGGTGTTTCAAGTTGCCACAAGACAAAAAAGGGGAGGGGCAAGGGAGAAGATAACAATAACAGTCCCACTAGGCCTTGTGAAATTAGGATCGTGCAAGTGCAGTAACAAGAAGTGTGGGGGGGGTGTCAGTCCGCACAAATGCGAAGTGCTAGGGTGGAAAGGGAAGTGCAGGGTAAGAGGAGAGAGTGCAAGTAAAAAGGAGGGGTTTAGGAGGGCAGAGACTAGGCAAGTGTAAGGGGAGGCCAGGAGGGCAAGTGTAAGGGATTGCATGGGGTGCAGAAGGAAGGGTCCACATGCTAAGTGTTAGGAGGGGGGGTGGACTGGTCGGGGGTGCTGGTGCCCTGTAGAACTCAGAGGCACCCAGTCACAACAGCAGAAGGTTGCTTCATATTTGTACCCTACCTAACTGTGCATACCACCATTTACTATGTTCCCTCTCTGTGTATTCAGTAACCTAACCCTCTCTATAATATAACAACTAGCTCCCTACAGTGTATCAAACTAACTCTATCCTTCTAGTGTTATATTTTACATGGCGGCAGCATACACAAAATGGGACATTTATTCTGGTTTCCCTATTCTATATGTTTGCTGTTGCTTGGGAACAGGCAGGGATGTGGCCTTACACGTCACTGGTCTTATCTGCAACAGTAGTAAGACAATGGGCCTCATTACAAGTTTGGCGGTAGACTTGCCGGTAAAACCGGCCGGCTGCCACCAAACTTGCAATATTTACCGGCACCCGCGAATGGGCAATTACCGGGTCATTACGGATTTGCCGGATCCGGTACTTGCCCATTCGCGGGCGCCGGTAAACAATGCTCCCCATTCCCATATCAGCCCGATAGGGCTCAATGGGAATGGGATGCCTGTAGCACCGGCACCATTAAAAATGGTGCCGGTGCTACAGGCATGCTCTGCGGGCAGGTTACAGCTGTCGGGCGGGAGTGCGTCTGCCCACAGAACTTGTAGTTTGCCGGTCCGGGAACTATGGTACCGGTAAAATTACTGGTACCGTAGTTTCCAGACTGCCAAATTCGTAATGACCCCCAATGAAGCTAGAATCATTTTGCATAATACACTTCTACAACATTTTGTTTTAAAAAATTGTTATGTTTGGTTATGTGATTTTATACTTTCCAAGTCAGTTCTATACAATGGGATTATTTTAGTTCATGGTAAGAACTGGAAAAGAAAGTGTTAAAAGGCAGAAATTGCAGTGTGGGTGCAAATCCCAGCTTCACCTCTTAACCAATGTCTGATACTGGGCATCTTATTTAATCTTGTAATACCTTAAATGTCAAAATTATCAGTCTGTAAACCTTTCAAACTTGTCGCTCCTTCATAGTGATTTAATTCTCAGGGTATGATGTTCAAAAAAGCCTCAATCTATAGTGTTGTTTCACCTGTAACACTAGGGAGTATTGATATACTTATTGCACACCACAACCACTTCTTTCTTTGCTCTCTAATGTTCTCCTTTATCTGCACTTGAGATCTTTTTCATTCTGTGTCCCAGCTAATGTGAGTACTCTGTCTGTTAGGGGTCATGTGTACCATTTTCATACGGTCCTGCATTAATACTACAGGCCACATACATTTCTTGGGGATGCTATTGATAGAAAGTGTCCTGTACCTATGCTATAACACAAGTACTCCTGTCATGGACTGCTAATGTTGGCCTTCAAATGCTATGTGTTTATCATTCTGATTATAGGACGTATGAGGAGGGTAAGTGGACTTCAAGGGAATAACCATGCTATTTTGATTGATGCAAGAAAGCATATCAAACTATGGGTTGTGATCGTGACAAGGGGGCGTTGCAACCAGATAGTCTTGACCCTTTAATTGCTCTGGTTTGGTGGACGTAGGGCCCCAAAAGTGTCAGTGCCCTGGTGCCAAAAGCGCTTAAGATGGCCCTGCTCACTCATAGTGCACGACGATGTTCGTTTACTTGATTCTTTAAGATTCAAAGGATGTACATCAGGTCCCACTCAAACAGCACGACATTTTAAAGATGTATTATTAGCTTTAAATGTACAACTCGACTATCCCATTCTTCTACCCGTTTCATTATCTGATCATGTTTTAATTAAGTTTTCCTGTGAGTTGGGTAGGCAGACTAAACCTTCCACATCCTATACTAGTTAATAATAATATTTGTTCTATCGTAAACGTCTTTCTTTAAGTTTAAAGGAGTTTAATACTAGGCATACTAGACATTGCATAGGTATCTTGATCTCCTGATAACATTCTGACCTCTTTTAATTCTAAGATCATTATTATTTTACATGAATTAACGGCAGTAGAAAAGTGTCATAACAAATCTGCTAGACATGCTCGTAATTTTTGGTTTCCACTGACTCCATTGAACTGAAAAGAGAAGGACCACAGCTAGAGCATCAATGGAGACGGTCTTTTATAGATTCCAATTAAGTAAAATGCAGAAAGATCTTTTTATGACAAGAAACGATTTTTCTTTCAAAAAACATGCAAAAAAAATACTTTTCAAATTGAACCCAATCCAGTTCTGCTAACTGTTTTCAAACTACAAAAGCAGTGGATTCAGATAGGAACCATGGTGTCCTACTTCACAGATGTCTTTCTTTTTTCTTCAGGTGGAGGATGTGGTAAAAGCTACTCATTTCCATCTAAATAATCTAAATAGATGTAGCCATTGTGTATATGAGAATAATCATAAATCTTTAGAGCAGGTGGAGATTCTTTCTAGAATTCAATACTGTATGTCACTCTAACAAGGAATCGCCAAGTAATCGTAAAGAAGCTACATGCAGTTCAAAATATATCAGTCAGGGTGATCTAGTTGTTTAAGAAAGCATTATCATGTTTTCCTAGCTCCAGGCATGCTGGGCTAGATTTCGATCGAGAGTCAAATTCATACTAGAGCTATACTAACCCTATATTGGTTTGCTCCAAATTATTTGTCGACTTTAATTGATATTCCTGTCAACAAGCGAGCCCTTGGGTCTACCTCTTGGAATTTGCTTCCATTGGGTAAGTGGGTGGATGTTGATTATGGAATATGTTGCCCTTATCCATTAGGGCCTGCCCTTCTCTTAAGACATATAAACATTACTTAAAGCAACATTTGTAATCACCTTGATCTAATGTAATTGTGGACTATTGATCGTGGTTCATATGAAGTTTGATTGTTTTTTATTATTAATGTTTATTTACATTTTTTGTTAGTATACAATTGTTTAATCTGTTTATTGTATAGCACTTTGAAAATGGATTGTGGTAAATGGTGTGCTTAATAAAGGCTTTCACTGCTACTAGTAATACTATAGAAGTCCAGCCTTTAATATAGTGGGCTCAATTATGGAACAATAAATATCTTTCCCTGACCCAATTGTTAGTAGAAGACCTCATGAGTTATAGTTGTGAATGTCTTATTTAGGTTAAAAGTGAATTAAGAAACATGTGCCTCAAGGAGTTATTTTGTAAATCAGTAGGGAACAATAGTTATAATTGGACGAAGGTTGCACAAGAATACTTCTCATTTAGAACGTGAATCAGAGAATCGGAAGAAGCAACTTTTATCTTATGTACAAAACACATTTATACATAAGAATTAATCTGACATAGTGTGATAAACAGTGTAAAAAGTCTGATTTGCACGTTACTCTATCTAATTTTATATTGAGCATTTCTTAGTGGTTTGAAATTGTTTATTAGAATTATGTTAAGTATGGCTGCATTGTATAGACTTTGTATAATGAATTTATGATTTGAAGAGCAATGATTTTAACTGTATGATATTGAAATTTTAGAGTATGTTTTAAGAATTTTGTAAATATTCAGATGTTGATGAATTGGCCTTGCAAGAAATGTTATTTGAATCATTTTGTACTGGCATATTTGTATTCTTTTGTGGACATTACATTGTTATGAAAAAAAGATTGATTGTTTTAAGTGCCAAACTGCTGTCTCGTCGGAAGAGATACAAATATGGGATACATTACTCACCGTAATCGTATTTCTGATGCTTGTATCTGCTTAGATTCACATGCTGTGCATAGGCCGACATCTAGTGGAAGCTGCAGAGTATTACAGTTTGTTTTTTGAAACTCGAAAATGGGCGTCGACACAGGGCGTGCCAGTAATACTATCCCTAGTGTGACGTCCACTGTACCCATGATCCCTCACGCGTCTAGGACCCTCATATTGTATTGTTTCTGACATGAGGTAGCATGAGGAGTAGAGTGAGTACAGATGATCCAAGCAGATAGAAGATAGATAAGATAAGACTACAAGCATCCATGCGCCTTCTCTCAGAGGGGAGGAAGGGTGGGTCGCATGTGAATCTAAGTAGATACAAGCATCAGAAATAAAATTACGGTGAGTAATTTATCCCTTCTGAGACTTGTGGAATCTGCTTAGATCACATGCTGTGCATAGATTAGCGAGCAGTGTTAGAAGGAGGTGGGATTTGAGAAGTGTCATGAGCAAATAAATGTCTTAGAACCGCTTGTCCCACTTGAGTATCTGTCTTGGAATGGGTGTCAATGCAGTAGTGCTGAGTAAAAGTGTGAATAGAGCTCCAAGTAGCTGCTTTGCAAATGGTGTCAAGGGGAACATTTGCAATGAAAGCCAGAGTGGCCCCAATGCCTCTTGTCGAGTGGGCTCTGGGCATAAAAGGCAAAGTTTTGTCAGAAAGAGAGTAACACAACTGGATACAGTTGACAATCCACTTGGAGATGGCACCCTTAGAGACACGATCTCCCTCTTTGCCTGTGGCTACGGAAACAAACAGTTGATCTGTTTTCCTAAGCGGTCTGGTCTTGTTTACGTAGTAAAGGACCACCCTACGCACATCTAGGGTGTGTAGTTTAACCTCAGCCGAGCTTTGTGGGTTTTGGAAGAAAGCCAGAAGCTCGATGGACTGGTTTACATGGAAGTTAGAAATAAACTTAGGTGAGAACCTAGGGTGTGTCTGTAAAACCAGCTTATCCTTATGACTAGTAAAGAAAGGATCCTGCACTGACAGAGCCTGAATTTCACTGACCCTTCTTATGGATGTAATGGCTACTAAGAAGGCAGTCTTATAGGTCAGGTGTTTGAGACTTGTCTTATGCATGGGCTCGAATGGGGGGCCCATGAGTTTAGATAGCACCACGTTCAGGTCCCATCCTGGTGGTGGGTTAGATATAGGAGGATGAAGTCTCTATACTTCCTCCATGAAGGCTTTAACCACGGGTACCTTCCACCATGACACCTTGCTATGTGAGGTGGTGTACGCTGACAGTGCTGCCAGGTGTACCTTTAGTGAGTTGAAAACCAACCCTGCGTCCAGCAGGTGGAGCATGTATGTCACAATTGAGGAAGGAGTGCAATCAACTGGGTTGATTTGTTTATTCTGGCACCAGATAACGAATCTCTTCCATTTGTCGTAGTAGCAATGCCTCGTGTTCGGTTTCCTAGACTCTTATAGGATGTCCATACACCTCTGTGGTAAATTGAGATGTCCAAACTCTATGACCTCAGGAGCCATGCTGCTAGGTTCATGGAGTTGGGTAGAGGATGCACCTTCTGATCTTGGTGCTGGGACAAAAGATTGTACCAGCCTGGGAGTTTGATGGGATCGCACACCGAGAGTCTGCGTAGGTGTGGAAACCACGGTTGTCTCGCCCACATGGGAGCAACTAGGACGAGCGTCATCGACTCTCTGTTCATCTTGTTCACCACCTTCCTAATGAGAGGAGTTGGTGGAAAAGCGTACGCAAACATCCCTGACCAGTTCATCCACAGGGCGTTCCCCAGGGAGTCTGGTTGGGGAAACCTGGATGCGAATCCTGGGCACTGTCTGTTTTCACTTGTGGCGAATAGGTCTATAGTGGGGAAACCCCACTGAGAGAAGAGATCTTCTACGATTTCTCTGTGTAGACACCATTTATGTTCCTCCGGAAGGGGATCTCTGCTCAAAGCGTCCGTTAGAGAATTGAGATCCCCTGGAACATGTTGAGATGACAGAAAGATGTTCCGTCTGAGTGCCCATATCCAAATTTTCTGGGCAAGTCTGGACAGATTTGGCGAACGAGTCCCTCCTTGCTTGTTCAGGTAGAACATGGATGTCGTGCTGTCCGTCCGGATCTGCACCAACAGGTTCAGCAGGTGGGGCTCGAACGCTTGAAGTGCTCTGAAAACTGCCAGAAGCTCTAGCAGATTGATGTGATTCTTGGCCACTGTGTGAGACCAGAGACCCTGAGCTGTGTAGTGGCGATGGTGTGCTCCCCATCCTGTCAGGCATGCGTCTGTCGTGACTACCGCCTGTATCCCGGGATTGTAAAAGGGTTTCCCCTTGGATAGATTGTCTCTTGTCCACCAGTGGAGGCTTTGTACAAGTGTTGGCGAAACTACCACTAGATCGTCCCACTGACCACTTGCCTGAGACCACAGTTTCGCCAACCATTCTTGCATGGGGCGCATGCGCAGGCGCGCGTGGGGGACCAGGTAAATACATGATGCCTTCATGCGCAGCAAACGCATTGCTTTGCATACTGTTAACTGGCGACCGGTTTGATATTGCGGAATTTGAAGTAGTATATTCCGAATTCTTTCCTCTGAAGGAAAAGCCAACCCCTCTTGAGTATTTAGAACAGCTCTAGGAACTGCTTGGAGGTGCTGGGCACCAGACTTGATTTTTTCTAGTTTATGGAGAAGCCCAATTCGAAGAGGAGGTCGATAGTTCTTTGAATGTTTGTCCTGCAAATTACTGGGGTCTCCCCCGTGATGAGCCAGTCGTCCAGATAAGGGTACACTGGGATTGCCTCCCTGCGTAGGTGTGCCGCCGCCACCGCCAGTACCTTGGTGAATACCCTTGGAGCCGAGGCTGTCCCGAAGGGCAGTACCTTAAACTGGTAGTGCTGACTGTCCACCTTGAAGCGCAGATATTTTCTGTGCGCTAGGAACATGGAATTATGAAAATAGTCATCTTTCATATCCAATGTTGCCATGTAATCCCCCTTTTTTAGGAGGGGGAATTGCCTCTTGGAGAGTAGTCATGCGAAATTTGTGGGGCTTGACATACTTGTTTGCAGGCCGTAAGTCCAATACTGGGCGCATTGTCAAATCTTTTTTTGGCACAAGGAAGTAAGTTGAATAAATACCCTTGTTTACCTGGTGTCCCGGGACGAGTTCTATCACGTCCTTTGCGAGAAGATTTTCGATCTCTTCGAGTAGGATCTTCTGGTGGTCTAAGGAGTGTATTCTTTGTCGTGGAGGGTGGTTTTGGGGACGCTCTAGGAGTTCTATGCAGTATCCTGCGGACACTTTGGACAGCACCCATCTGTCTGATGTGATCCCTTCCCAAGCTTGGGTGAAGATGGAAATGCGTCCCCCTACTGGGGATGCGTGAGAAGAGACCCTGAACGAAGCGTCACTGTTTTGGTGGAGGCGTGCCCCCTCCTTTATTGGGACTGCCTCTACCCCTACCACGACCTCTTTTGTTACCCCTGCCATAACTCTGGGTAGACTGCTGGTTAGTGTTCCATGGAGTACCCTGGCCTTGGGAATAGTTTGAGCCTCTTTGGGAGTTTTGTCCGCGAGGCCGACGAAAATTGTCATTCCCTCTCTGGTTAGGGGGTTTGTTGGTTAGTTGCCCTAGGGACTTGAGTGTCTCGTACTCGTCCTTGGCATTCTTCAGCGCGTCCTCGACCGCCTTTCCAAACAATAGATCCGGCTCCACCGGCTTATCTATCAATGATGCTTGGGTCTCGGCCTTGAAACCAGACTGCCGTAGCCAAGCATGCCTCTTGATTACCGTGCTTTCAGCAATTAATCTGCCGGCGTTATCCGCGGCATGAAAGGTTGATTCTAAAATGCAACCTGACACGGCTCTCCGACTCGTGCCAATTGGCTTTTTAAGGGTTCTGGGGCGGAGTCTATGAGAGCCGTGACTTCTTCCCACTGATGGCAGTTGTAACTAGCCAGCAGGGTGGTGGAGTTGGCAATCCTTGCCTGGTAGGCGGAAGTGGAGGCTACTTTCTTGCCCAAGCCATAAATCTTCTTGCTCTCCTTGTCGGGGGGAGCTTCGGGCGATGACAAGGGTGTTCCCGCCCTCTTACGGTGTTTGTAACAACCAGGGAGTCTGGTTTGAGATGTCCCCTTATGTACAGTGGATCAGATTGGGCTGCCCTGAAAAGCTTTACAATTCTTGGGTTTACTGCCCTAGTGAGATTGGCGTTAACAAGGGAAGGGTCTATCCTCCTTTGTATTGACTTAAGGATAGGGATGGCCTGAGCAACAGGTCTCCTTTCTCCCACCAATTCCTCTGCAAAGTCCCTCTCTTCCTGAGCACCTTGGGTGTCAATGTGGAAGTGCTGTGCCGCTCTGGACAGGACCTCATTTAGGAGAGGCTGGTTGTCGACAGGGGAGTCGGTAACCAATGGCTCTTTCTCTACCGGGGAATCTACCCTGTATGTACCTGGGTCGTCCTCCTCCTCTTGGTCCTCATCATCCCCATAATAGCCCGTCCCAGTTTGTTCTTCGAACATGCCCACGTCTGGATCCTCACCAAAGGATGGATCTTCCTGATATTGAGAATAGGTCTGTATATAGAAGGGGTCTGAAGACTGAGTTGGTGCTTCACCCCGGGACTTCCTACTTGGGGTATAAGATCCTTAGAGCCTGAGGGAGTTGACCCTTCTGGGGTATAAGAGAGAAAGTGTTCCGGGTTTTTGGCATAGAAATCTGCCAATGATGACATCCTTGACATTACTCTGTCTATGTCATCACTGGACCATTACCTTGAACTGGGAATAACTCTATTCTGGAGTGCTTTCCCTGTTTTATCCTTATTAGACCTACTGGCCTGAACAGGGGCATTAGGGACAAGAGACTGAGACTTGTTCATCTGTTTAGGTAGAGTAGAATGTAGTTTAGGAGTGGAAGTAGGCTGGGACTGCTTACTTCGTTGTTTTCCCCCCTCCCCGCAGGTGGAAGAGTGTTTCCCTGATTTTTGGGCCCTATCAGAGCTTTTCGATGCCTGGCGCCGAGATTCGGGGGTAGAGTCCCTGTCTCTGGAGAGTGCAAGGGATTCGGCAGCAGCCTTCGCGCTGCCTGCAGACACCGACTCCTGGCGTGCGGCCTGGGGGTAGAGGTCGGCGTCGTCCTCCGACGACCAAACCTCAGTCACTAAGGGGAGCGAGGCACTCTTAGCAACAGTGGAGGGTTGCCTGGTGTCATGATGCGATCTTGAACGCCAACGCCCAGAGGATACTGACTCGGTGGACCGTTCTCTACGTGCCTCTTTCCGAGAACTCGACGTGCGCGTCGAGTCTCGGTTGGACCTTTGTTTGCTGGAAGTGGTGTGGGTAGCGCTCGTGTCGCTGGGTGTCTTCCCCATAGCTGCCCTGCCGGACAACCTTCCGAGGTCGGGGACTTGCGCTTGGCTGTCCATCGACGCCACATTGCCCTCGCCGTCCGAAAGTATGGCGTTGCTGCCATCGCTGAAGGCACCCTCCGCGGCCATGGCCTCTTGTCGCCTGGCGTGGTGGGCCCAATGCTTTGTCGAACGGTCCTTAAGGGTCTTCGGTTTGAACCGACTGCACGCTCTGCAATTCGCCTCGGGGTGGTCCCTCGGCAAGCAGAGGTTACACGTGGCGTGTCTGTCAACCCAAGGATACTTGCAGTTGCACTTGGGGCAAAATTGAAAAGGGGTACCCTCCATACGCACCCTGTGGCAGCGGGCTGGGATTGTAGGAATATAAGTAATGTACCTATATTAATCAGGGTGTAGGATATGTGCCACCCCCCACTCTCCCTACTTGCAGGGCCGAGTCCAGAGGACTTCCGAGGCCCAAATCCATCGCTGTATTTCGACGGTTGACTTTTCTCCGATCCGGCGTCGAGTGTCGATGTTCGGAGACTCGACGTATAGGTGGAATAAACGGGGAAATATATAACAATATTTGCAAAATCTGACTAAGTCAGGGAACTCCGCTCAGTGCTTCCGACTAGCATGGCAGAAAAAAACTATCTGAGGGTCCTAGACGCGTGAGGGAACATGGGTACAGTGGACATCACACTAGGGATAGTATTACTGGTACGCCCTGTGTCGACACCCATTTTCGAGTTTCGAAAAACAAACTGTAATACTCTGCAGCTTCCACTAGATGTCGGCCTATGCACAGCATGTGATCTAAGCAGATTCCACAAGCCTCAGAAATATAGATACTGATATGGATGTCTTCTCCAAATGTCTACTTCACCGGATAAGGGTAATTGGGCCTTAGGACCCCTAGAGCAAATGTGCAAATCTACACAGTTCTTTGGAGGTTGTTTCATATCCCATCCTCTGGTGTTGTGGGATTACAAGAAGAGGGGGATCTCGAATGCACTTCTTCAGTCTAACCTAAAGGTGGGTTTTTCAGCGTCTCATACCCCACAACTGACTCTGGCACCAAATTCTATGAGCAGAAGGGTCTGTGGTCATGGTTAGCAGGGAGAAATAAAGAGGGTCCCTAGATCGATCTGAGTGTACCCTGAATTACTTTCCCTTCACCTGTCAGATCTGACTGTATCCTAACTGACCTGTGTCGTTCTTCCTCCCACCGTCTGGTCCTCCCTAAGGCTGACCTGGCTTGCTGAAACCTTCCAATTTGTTTTGCCTATACACTGGTCTTTCACAATCACTTCTACTTCTTTGACCTTCCTCACTTTCTCCCACCACCTCATTACCACTCTCTTCCTTAGATGTGACTTCTTCAGTGTCATTCCAGGTTAATGATGTCCACACCTCCTCTTGGGCCTTAGGTTCCATCACCTTCTTCTGCTCCCTGCTTTCTACAACCTCCTATTTAGGTCTGGGTCCTGGTGTTTCTGTCTCCTCCTGGACATGTTCTCCTTTAGATGTCACCCCCTTTGTCATACCCTTAAGACCCATCAGCCCTCTCTCCTTCTCTGTTGATACCACTTTCTCCTCCTACTTTTTCTTTCCTGCCACCTCCTATATACACACTTGCGTTGTGACATTAGCACAACCCCTCCCTCACTTTCTCTAACCCACCACATCCTTTGGCCCACTCTCACCTCCTGGTGGTACAAACTTGTCTCAGATGTTCTTCACTACGGCAACATCTTTCTTCCCACTCTGCCACCCTGATGTTACCATCTCCTACTAGAAATTCTCCACTAAAGCCAACTCTTCTGCCCACTGTTCTCTCCTGATGTTACCACCTCCTCATGGACATTCCTCACTGCCACACCTGCTTCCGTGCACTCTCCCCTTGTGATGTTGCCACCTCCTCCTTTACGGTCTTCACTATCGCCACCTCCTTCTACCCACTGTCCTCTGCTGCTGTTACCATGTCCTCCTGGGCCCGCTCGGCTCTCACCAGCTCTCCAGCCACCACTCTCTAGTGTCCTAATGTGAGCTCCCTGCTCCTACAACCCTGTTTCAGATTGGGTTTGTGTAATTTATAGTGTTTTCCCTGCTCCCTCTTGATGGACCTTTCCCTTAGGGTCTGCATATGTGAGTGGTGATTGAGTGAGCGTTGGGATTTGTAAATCTTTCTGAGTGTGCTTTTTGGGTTTTGGGCGACAGGGGTGGGGGTGGCGCTAGACAAAGTCTCCATCCGGCCTGTCCACCATCGTGGATTATATATTTGTTCCTCTGACCCAATGTGAGAATTACAGGCTGAAAACATGCTTGGTAAGCGTTTTACTTTTTCATGTTCAATGGTACAATTGTACAAGCACACGATTTATGCTGGCGTGAATACTGGAGTTATAGCCCTGCTTTGCTTGTTGGTTTCTCCATGATTGGGAATCTGCAGACTGGAAGCATTGTTTCCACAGAACAGTGGTGTTTGTTGGGGGATCAATGGATCTCCAAACATAAATCATTAGATGGGCCATTTTAACCGGCAAAGGTATTGTACATGCTTCCTTTGTCAGTTTCACCAAAAAGTTCTAGCTTAAAGAAAACACTCTTCTTTTCAAGTGGGCAATTTGGGTCTGGCTCGGGTGACCTTTAGGCTCTCTCTCAATCTCAGAAAGGGGCCCTTTCACTAACCTGCCAAGAATGACAAGCTTTTAGGTCAGCGTCCAAGATTCTAGGCTTGGTATGACCAAACCGGCCAATGGAGTGTGAACAGACTGGAGATCTCAAACTGGCCTGCAAGGATGCACTATGACTATCCTCTGAAAGGTGTTAGGGACTAGGGTAAAGTGCCCAGAGAATCCTCCTCAGTCATTGCCCAGACCCAACATCTCCTAGTACAGGGTGCCTAGCCCCCTGAGTCACTGGGCCTCATTACACGGACGGCGGTAAGGGTTAACGGTCACCGTTAATGGCAACGGTGACCGTTAACCCTTACCGCCGTACTACGAGGTCCCTTAGCGGGTTGGTGCTTTAACGCCTGCTTTTTGCAGGCGTTAAATACCAACCCGCTAAGGGACCTCGGAGCTAATTACGGTACCGCAAAATTGCGGTGCCGTAATTAGCGCCTTCCCCATTCCCATAGAGCCCTATGGGGCAGAAATGGGAATGGGGAAGGGCACTGGCGGAAGGGGGATTTACCGCCCCACCGACCTTGGAATGGGGCGGTAAATCCCCTTACCGCCAAGGCGGTGCCGGTAATTTACCGGCATGGTCCAGGGTGCTAATAGCACCCTGGATCACCGCCGTCCGTGTAATGAGGCCCACTGTCTTGTTGATTGCCAGAACCAGAAAATACACTGCGTAACCATATCTATATTAAATGTAGAAACAATATCTCCACCTATGTGCATGATCTCAGATAACTTTTTACAATACAGAGAAAAACGTCTGTTTAAGAACCTTTTTTAAAAAAAA
This sequence comes from Ambystoma mexicanum, assembly GCF_040938575.1. Lineage (NCBI taxonomy): Eukaryota > Metazoa > Chordata > Amphibia > Caudata > Ambystomatidae > Ambystoma > Ambystoma mexicanum. The sequence continues at coordinate 1,401,431,704 of NC_090933.1, forward strand.
GTGTTTTTTTTGCCTATCTGGCCTTTTAAAAATGTTTTATCATTTGGTGCCTCCAAAAAGCCCATCAAGATATTGTAGAAAGGTTTTCCAAACTGTGAAGGCAAGGGAAAACTAAAAACAAAGAAACCGATAGGTAAGCATGTGAAATATGCAAATGTGACACTGGGCCTCATTACGACCCTGGCGGAACGGGTTAAACGGCGCTGTAAAAGGTGACGCCGCCATTCAACCCGTTCCGCCACATTACCAGGTCCCCTCGCGGGACACGGTAAGCACGCCTGGGAAAACCGGGCGTGCTTACCGGGTCCCACGAGGGGAAGAGGGAGCAAACAGCGGGTCATCTCGTTATGGCCCATTGTTTGCTCACTCTCCCATTCCCATTCAGCCCTATGGGGGCTGAAATGGGAATGGGGAAGGACTGTGTCCGGGTCCTTGAGGGAGGAATTACCAGGCCATCCGAACTCAGAATGGCCCGGTAAGTCCTCATTCCGAGTACCCGGACACGGATGCGATTTCGGCGGCAGCCATGCCGCAATAACGGCATGGCTACCGGCCGAACTCGTAATGAGGGCCACTGTCACCTTAAGGCAGCAGGCCCCCGGTGGCTAACGAATAGCATTAGACTCTGGTGTGAGTTAATTTGTTTTCTGTATGCAGTCCAGTGTAATTTCCTCTTTAATTTAATTCCAGATTATAAAGCAAAGTCGGCCAAATTGTTTAGGACTCTAATGACGATATTGACGATTGAGAACTAGGATTACAACTAAGTAACCTTCCATTCCTCAGCATGGGATTTCCACTGATATCCATACACGTTGCGTATAATAACAAGCCTGTACCCTAATAGGAAGAGGATGGAAAACAAATCCAGAACTCAAGAGAATGTCAAGGCTTTCCAACCCTCTTTACACAAACAAGATTATTAAGGAAGCTTTTCTTACATAAGCATCTTCTCCTGCATCAGAATCTACATACTGTAGTGTGTTAGAGGTGTGCATAGATTCCAGAAGATTGCTTCACAAAATCTGTTTGATTGCAATATTTGTCAGAAGGTCAGCAGTAGGGGACGTAACTGTATTTTAATGAGCTCTGGTTCTACCTGAACAGATTTTGATTTGCTTTCAAGTTACATAAAAGAGTACACACGACTGGCATTATGGCAACACACGACTGGTATTATGGCAATCGAATGTTTACATGCTTGTAGACCAGTGAAAGTGACTGTATAATTTCCATACAGATTCTTTCATTTTCTTTTGACTTTTGTTTTCTCTAAATGATAATGGAGTAATCTCTTAACATTCAATTTTGTGAGTACCTTTGTGCTGGCATTGAAACCTCTTCCATGTTATGCTTAGAAGGTTCTGGTAGATGGTCTTCTTGCTTTCTTCAATACTGACATGCACTCTTCTGGAAAGTTTAAATGTTTGTACTGTAGCTATTCAGGAGCCATGCATGACCGGATAAACTGTGTTGAATTTTGGATAAGAGATATGCTGTGTATGGCATAAGTCAGTGTGGCTCTTTTGACCAGCAGATTAGATTAAAGCACCACCATATATAATCTATGTAAGAAATGCTTTAGGATCAGGATTACTTTAGTAATGTGTGCATGAGAGATTTTACAGGCTCTTTGCATGCCCCCAGTTTTTTCCATTTTCAGGTGGGTTTCTGCACTTAGAGTCAACAGAGGCTTAGCTTTGCAAATGTCAAGTCCCAGTGTTTCTGTAAATTTGACAATTCCCTCCTCGGTAACACATTACCCTTGTAATATAGAAGGGTAATAGGGGCAGACCCACGACTGGCCTATATAACATGCACTTGAAGCTTTATAACATTAAATGTCCATGCTAAGGCTTGCCACATAGACTAGGGCCTACAAGCCACCAGTATTCAGCATGGTGGGTTGAAGTGGAATGAAGGAGGGGAATGGAATTTTCTTCTCCCAAGTCAGAACTTTTGTATTTGCCATGTGCTGGTTAGGAATGTAAAAGAAAGACACACGGGAACTTACATTCAATAGGCCTAAACTATATCAATTAAAAGTCAATTGTTTTAACTATATCCCTCTGTGACAGTGAGCTGAAGTTTTCATTTTTGGAAAGTTTATGAAATTCTTTATAAAAGAAAGACTCTGTAGTTAAATAAAGCCTAACCTGATTCCAAAACGTATTTTTGGTAAGGTTTAAGAATGGTGACTAAGTTTCAGCCTGGTCTCTTCACAAACTTTAATCAGTTTAGAGGAACTGGGCTAGTGATTTTCCTTTGTTTTCTATAAGGCCAGGCCAGACCAATCTAGGGGGAATTAGGCCCCAGCAGGGGCTATCTCCTTGTGTGCATAGCTGCCAGATTGCCTTCATTTGAGTTAGAACGGGTGGAGAGCCCTCTTGTGAAACACACCTTTCTCAGTGACTGGAGTCCTCAACCATCTTGGTTTATGTGTGAATATTTCTGTGATCTATGGTCAAGGGAAGAGGGATCAAAGGAGGGTAGGCACGAGTTAGCATTAGAATAAAGTGGAATTAAAAGGCCATTTGATGTGCCGCTTCCTATGTAACTATTTGGCTTTTTGACTGCAAGGAGCTCTACATGGTGACTGCTGTACCTGAAAGACTAACTTCCTGCTTAACATTTGGGTTGAAGAAGATAACTGCCCAACTTAGTCACTAGTAAGTGTTGGATGGAAACTGTCTGCATACCTGACTGATTTGCTGGGGGATTTTTTTCCAGAAACCATCACTGGTTTAGTTTGGAAGTCCCAAGAAATAAAGGATCCAGAACCAGTGAGCAGCTGCAATGATACTCAAGACCAGTGGACTAGAGCCAGTGCTTGCCAAGTTCTGTAGGACCTGAGAACTCTCTATGGGTTTAACTGACAGTGGTCCATCGTGAATCATCACAAAAAAAGCATGGGATGACAAACTCCAAGTCTAAAAGCTTGCAGAAGGAAGAACCACCATTAACAGGAACCACCAGTGGCTAGGGTCTATAATACCCTTTTCCGAATATGCAGAAGTATGCTGATAGTGGGATTATTGTTATGACCATGAGTGACAAGCATGGCTGTGTGTTTTGGAGTCACAGCACTAGTTTACATGCTGATTAATGATGTTAGAAGGCACATAACAGTGTTTACTGGTAGGGTAATAATACAATAATCTCTGTTTGTCACACTAATATTTCTGCAGCTGTCATTTCTCAAACAACTTGTTATTCCTTGTCCAAGTGTTTGCCATTCACAAATCTAGCATCAGTCTCAAGTGATCTGCCCCTTCTATTCTTAAAAATCTCAGGAGTAGATTCCTTTCCTCCATTGCTCTATCGCTGATGGTTTAATGGCTCTTTCTATTGGTTGTTGCTTGTACTGCTTCTTTGTAGAGCTGAATGCAGATGTTTGGAAATCTTCACAGTGCACCATTCTGCACAATACTGGGCAACACATGTCTTTTGTGGAAGATGACAAATGCTTTTGAATTTTACTTCGCACTTGGGAATTTACTCGTAGACAATTTCCTACTGCTATGAATCGCTGCTGAATTCCACTGCTTTAAACTCAAACCCTTGCGGGTAGTAGGCTTTTTGTGGCAGCTGAAAATAACTGCTGATGTGCTTGAAGAATGGGGGGCCAAATAGATCATACGGTTACTTTCATGAATAGAAAGAAGATCAGTACATTTTCTTCTACATCCTCCAATGTGCCAGCCTCCATCTTCATACTTATCACTTCTAAAGATAGACTTTCCCGAAAATGCTAAACTCAAGATAGTGTACTGGCATCCAAGGTTATGCCTCGATACATGTAAGTCTGTAAGTCTAGCACAAGAGTCTCTCCCACTTTATTTTCTGGGCAATAAACATGGAAAGCCAACTGCATTATCCTTTCAAGTGCTGGGGGCTTGGTTGACTGCTGTGCAACCTGTTTCAGCACATCTAGCTTCTCCTGTTTATTGTCCACAGACAAATAGCCAATCATTCGCTCCAGGGACTCCCTTAAGTCACTGTCATTGCTTTCTAGAAGAGGCAAGGAACTAGCTGCAAGAAGTGGTGCAAAAATATTTATTAGAGTCCATCCTGAGAATAGCCTGGAGCCAGTGACATTGATTGTCATGAAAATAGAGATCATCTCTTGAATGCAGACACAGTAAGTGATTCAAGTAAGGTGAAGGTCTTTGCCTAAAAACATGGAGTTTGTATCAGTATCCTTGTATTTCATATCTGACACCAGAGAAGTGACCTTTGTTGAAAGACTGGAACAGACAGCGAAGGACCATTAAATGTTTTCAGAGATATTTTATTCAGTGTTTTTACTTGATTTTTAGATCAATCAGCACCTAGTCACATCTGTATAATTGTGTTAAGCTGCCTGGAAAAGAAAAGGACCCAGAATGAAAAGGAATTGATAGAACCCCTTTGAACCATCACATGAGGCACTGATGCTTGAGTTAATCCTGGAGCCTTAAACCATACTGGCTATCCTGAGCAAAATGTATCTATTTTTATGCACATTAAGAGAATGAATTGTGTGACAGAGTCAGGAGCCTTATGCTGTCACAAGGAATGTGGACCCCTATCAACCTGGGGCTGGAGGATTACCAGGGTACTTGCCAGAGCCGGTTCCGACCCAGAGGTGGGGTGAGGAGTTGGGAGGGTCACAGTCTCTGTCCCTACTAACTGTGCCTGGTTGGAAATGCAAAGTACCAATTTCATTTACCCATACCTGTCGTACAAGTTGGCCAGTGTGATTTCTCTTGTCCGGTAGGGACTCTAAGACCAGGATTCTTTGTGGCAGAGACACAATCAGACGGCTCACTAGTGAGAGAGGTGGTGATTAACAGAAAACCAGCTAATTGTCGCGCAAACAAACTGCCAATTCAGACGCTCCTTCAACAACAAATAAAAACACTGAAGTTAACTGTGTTTCTAGTAGAGCACCATTGCAGATCACCAGCGGATTGCTGTTGGAAAAGGGGTAGGGGATTAAGGACTGTGTTATGGTTTCTCATCTCTGTAACCTGGCACCTGAGGGAGGAGAAGATAAGGATTGGCCCAGATAACCAGCTGAGGCAGAGCCCAATCAAAAAGGGGAGGAGGAAATAATGAGGGCAGGAATTGCAAGGCAGTGTGGGTTGTTGGATTGAGGTCCCGGGAGGAGAAGGCAGACCAAGAGACTAGGTGGTGGAAGGACAATGCAACGGAGCACAGAGAAGGAGGATCACATAAAAACATGTGCATGATGAGGTATTGGTTGGTGAGAGACAGTGGTACTTGGGTGTGAGGGCATGTGTAAGGTGAGTGAGTGAGACTAAAAGAGAAAGTAGGGGTATGAATGCGATTATTTGGGAATTTAGACTGGGAGGGTGATTGTGGGAGGAGTTGTGAGTTGACCGTAGTGTAGTGGTAGGAGAGTGTAGTGGTAGGAGAGTGTAGTGTAGCAGTAAGAGAGTGTAGTGTAGCAGGAGGAGGGTGTATTGTAGTGAGAGAAGAATGTAGTTGGAAATAGTGGGAGAAAATAGTACTGATCAGTTGAAGCTGAGTGGTGAGTAGTAGAGTGCAGAACAGTGGAGAGTAGATGGAAGGGAGAGTAACAGAGAGGGGAGTAGGAGAAGTATAGAGAGAAGGGGAGTGGTAGTAGAATAGCATTGGGGGAACATGGAGAGGAAGACAGAGGGAGAAAAAGAGTGACTGATGCTCAATGCGAGGCCCTGACCCAAAACAACGCTTTTATGCAGGTATGCACCATTTTCTGACTTCAGTTGCATTTCAAAACGTAATTTGTTTGTGTGATATTAACATTGTATTACCTGATATTCTTGGAGGCTCTGTAATTTGGTACATGGGAACAATGTAAATAATTCTGTTTACAGTACCTGTGGATTCTCCATTGTAGATCAGGCTATACCAAGGTAACTGGCATAAATCCACACAAGGGTTGGTAACAGTGATAGCCTGGACTTCATAGGTGTAATTAATTGTTGCTGTCCAGTTCTCCAATGTTATCATCTGGAAAGGGTGGTAACATTAATCAGCATTAAAGTTCTGTTATACATTTATTAAGACGTTTGCAAGAAAAAAAGCACTGCTGTTGTAAGCAATAAATATAATGTTGTTTGATATAACACATTTCTTTACATGTTCAGTCTTACAAATTAATATGTACTAATATATAGTTGATTTATAAGGCACTTTCTGGGAATGCAAATACTTTGAGGTGCCACAAGTTGAAAGGGGGAAGGGAGAGACTGGTCTAAAAAGAATTGTCATATTCAGATCAGAAAAGTGCTAAATGAATGGAAGTAGGAGACTATGGAGACAGGCAGAAGTCCCAGTGTGGGGAAATAAGTGCAGAGGGCACTCTGGAGCCCAAACCTATGTACAAAATATCAACAGGAACCTGAAAAATAGATGGGATATACACACTTAACCAGTAGAACCCATAAGAAAAAGTGCAAGGCAGGTGATCCAAGAACATGGCACTGGTACAGAAGGAAGATCGAGGCCCACTGAAGAGAGCTCAGGATGTAAAGGGTGCCAGGGCAGTCCAAGGACCAAAGGGCCTTAATGCCAGTGAGGGCCTGGGGAAGCTGGCCCAAAGGAACAGAATTAACAGGAGCAAGGCCTAAGAGCCAAAGCAATTCTTCAAGAGGGTAGTCGTCAGTAATTTCCTGAAATGAGAATGACTTTCTACTGCCCTCAAGGTAAGAGGTAGAGAGTTCCAAAGATAGGTTCTGGTGGCACCTAGGAATCTACCTGTACGTATCTCCACTTGTCTCACTGGATGGCAAGCAACCTGGAAAAGTAGATCCTAATACCCCAGAGGAGCAGTGGTGAGGGATTCAATCTGGAGGGATCTGTACCTTGGCCCCAGTATGCCAGGGCAATGATGCAGAGGGCCTTGAAGGAAATCCTAGTTCCAGAAGAGAGCCAGTAAATACATTTTAAGGAAGGGTAATGTCATCTCTATTTCTGAGGTCCATGATGAGCCTCAAAACCTTGCTCTTCATAACCAGCATCATGTGCATAAGGAACGTAGAGAGACATAGCTCAAGGCTTATGCAGTAGTCAAGCACAGAGAGGACCAGAGCCATGACCACATCCATATTAGAAGAGAAGTTGAAGAAAGTCCGAATGCATTTATGAATTTGAAGCTGGAGACAAGTTCTTTAGAGAGTTTGATAATCTGAGCAGTGAAGGCGCAAGAGCTGTTGAGGACAACACCTGAATTTCTAGCTGAGGGAAACATAGTAGGGGACGGGCCCAGAAAATCAGGTCTCCGAAATGGTAAAGAGGGAAACATGGCAGAGCCAAGGTAACTGGTTTCAGCTTCAGAGATATTGAGATTGTTATCATACATATAGGCTTGGATAAGGGATAAGGGAGGTGCACGACAAAAAAGGTTAGGAGTAGAAGAGGTGTCATGGCGATTTGGGTGATAGGGTCTGCAGAGGTGAGGGGTAGGTTTAAAGAGTCAAAGGGTGCATAATACAACCGTAGGGTATCATGCATTGAGAGATAGTCAACTGAGAAAGAAAGAGGCCAGACCTAACTGGTATCTCTCAGTCAAGAAGAAAGAAAGACAACCTCCTGCCAGTAGTGATTTTATTATTAAAGCAGTTTTCCAGAGTGGTGAGGGAGGTATTATGGTTAGCAGTGTCAAAAGAAGAGTACAAGTCAAGTAGGACAGTTATCTTTGAGAGAAAAAGTTAGAGTTAGAGTTAGAGTTAATGTCTCATACAGAGTAGTACAGACATTGTACTCCTTGTAGGCCAAGCCCAAGTGGGTGGTCACGCAATAGGTCATTTGATTCTGTGAAGGTCTGGAGCTAGGTGAACATCACTTTCTCATGGATCTTGCCAAAAAAATGGGGTGATGGCAAGAGGGTGATAGTTGTCAAGGTAGCTCTTTCTTTGGATGGCTTCTTTAGAAGTGTAAGGATGCCGCACATCTTCAGCTCTTTGGACAACACCCCTTGGTTAAAGGAACTGTTGAACAATGAAAGTGGGGTAGGGGACAGGATGACTATGTTATGCTTGATGATCCTGGCTTGGCAAGTGAACACCTGTTCAGACGATGCCTTCATTTTTCTCATAACGTTTATAATGTCTGCCTCGCCCATTGGATTTAAGGATATCAAAAACAGAGATCCTCAGTCACATTAGCCGAAGGACAGAAGAACAGGACTTTGGTCTGTGAGGGGATGGTTGCGAGGATCTACTGTAACGTATCCTAGAAGAAAGGTTAGCGATTATCTACAAAAGATTGAAAGGCCATAGCAGTATTTATTTATGTATTTATTTATTACACTTGTATAGCGCTCATACAGCCCTTTTGCATCGCAGCACTGTTAGTTGTGTGTGGCTTGGTTACAGAAAAATATCATTTTGCATATTTAGTGATATATATACAATTGCAACATTCTTATCTTGCAAGGATCCTAGCTGAGGACATAGCACTCAGCTAGATCACTTATCTCTATTTAGATTCTGAATACTTATGCAGATGTTTTCGTTCTTGGTGGCAGTGCCTTTCACTCAGGATTCCTGCATACTACATTGGGCCCTCTGAAAGCCATCTAGCATGCTGCAGCATGCCTCATCAAAGGAATATGTAAATACTGGTTGACCCTTGCTTTACACATTATGTTCAAGACAGTCTTCATCTCCTATAAAACAGTCCCAACCAAAATACCAGTGTACCTTGCCCACGAACATACCATTTCAGGAGGCAAACATGCCACCAGAAGCCACAGCATTGCTAAACTGGAAACAAAGAACTGCAAGAGTGAAAAAAAAAACTAGGGAACAGGCCTTAGAACGCACACTATAGTACGTGTATCAGAATCGCATCAAGGGGATTATTACAAGCTTGATGATCCGGCTTCCAAGATATGGGTGAAACAAGCAGGTTCAACGTTGGCTCTTAAATGGGTGAGTTTTCCTGTTTTCCCTTACATGTGCCATTGGCTATCATTGAGTGGCATGGATCTGCAAGTTTGTAGGAGTTTCAACAATAAAATGCACTAATGTTTATGATTAATGTTTGTATGTATGTGATTTATAAAGTTCAAACTTAGCTGGGAAGCAACAGGTTGTACCCTAGTGTTACAGGATAGATGCAGGCAAAGCAGAGGTAGCTGGAATGGGTTGAGGGGGTAAGCAAGAGGGAAAGTTCCAGAGAGGGTCCTGAAGGGTTGAGTGGAGTGATCAGCAATAGACAAGATGTTGCTTAAAGAGTAAAGTAATCAGGTCCCTCCTAAAGAGTAGGATGGAGGGAGCCAGTCTTTGCACTGGTATCTTGTTCCAAGGATATGGTGTTTAGAAGCAAAAGGCCTGTTTCTCTCTTGCCGTTCTTTATGTCTTTATGAATGTATTTCCTTTCTAGCCTGGCAATGTTGTAGCTTCTAGTAGTGTGTTAGCCTATGAAGATGGTGAGTGTCTCGGTGAGGCAGAGTGGTATTTTGATTGCAACTGCTTTGTAGGTCATGCACACTTCTTTGAACATGATGCCTTCTTCAAGGGGTGTCCAGTACAGCCCTTTGTGTATAGGGGGATGTGCTTGCATTTTCATAGTTCTACGATTATGCATGCTGAAGTCGTGTTAGAAGACTTTCAGAAGGGCCAATGTGGCATCTAGGACTATTGTGAATAAGCTTTGGTCACCATTCAGGTGGGAAATGACCAGGGATTGGACAACCAATCTGAACCTCATGGCGAGGAAGGCAGGGTTAACATTGCGAAGGAGCTCAAACTGGGACTATGCTGTTTGGGTTTTCTTGGCAAAGTGTGTTTTAAATGACAGGTCACAGTCCATTGTATGGATGTGTCATGAACCATCAAACTCGCCCCTTCTGGGCCTCCTGGTCCCTGACACGTCGGGCCTTACACTCCATAATACTACCAACATGGCGGCAAGCTCAGAACGCTGCTCGCCAGTCTTCACGTTCTACGCAGCGTCCTCTATAAAGAAGCCACACCCCCGCTGCCCCGCGCGTCTCAACGCTGCTACTAGCTGTGATCGGACGTGTGCTCCGAACCTTCTCTAGTGCTACTTGCTATCCCCTGGCCCCTGGATTCCCTTCTCCCGACTTCTTCCCTAATTCCTAACTTCCCGGAATCCCTGCGGCACTTCCGCGTGCCCCCCAACTCCTTCTCGAATACTCCCAGAGTTTCCCGTGATCCTGGACATCAAAGCTGAACGTAATCTGGAAGCCGAGGACGGCTGAGCGGGCTTATTTAAGTCCCGAACCATACGAAAGAAGACTCCACCTAAAGAGGACATCAGGCAACATAGACAGTTGAGAAAGGGGGAAACCTGTGACAGGATGAGAGATTTTGCACTGGTGAGAGTTGAGGCATGAATCAGTTTAACTTAATGGGCCGGATAAAGGGTGTGGCCAGCAGCCATGCTGTGAGCAGCAGTTTCACTGTGCTCCCGCATGATCCTTTCCAGATGTGCCTGAAATGAACTGCTCCTTAGATTAAGCAGTGCTTTGCTAGCGTCGGAGCCTGCCTGATAATGCTGATGCTGGTGCAGAGGAAGAAAGCTGCAGGCACGTCGCGTAAACACACCTTGGGACACCAAACAGAGATCGCAATAAGGCACCCTCCATTTCCGGGCTTGCTGAGGGCTGCAACCTTGGGGGGCTGAGTGAGCGCTGAGCTGCTGGAGGCTCTTTGTCACCGTATATTGGAGTGGGGAGCCCTTGCTGACCATACCCGTGGTAGAGCCGTGTGTGTCCCTGGGCCAATGCTGTATTGTTGCTGAAGGCTATGTGTGAGCCTGTAGACCTGTGGGCGGTGCTCACGGGGGAGTCCGGGGACGTGGTGTGAGCTGTGGTGGTGGCTGGAAGCTGGGAGCGCTGTCGCTGATAGCTTGAGGCTGTGTTAGTTAAGGGGCTGCAGCCCAGCCTTGTTGGGGACTGCATACCAGACAACGTGCAGACCTGAGGAGTTGTTTGGCGCCCAGGGAGCCCGTGCCCTTTCTCTGGAAGGGGTTTGAGGGTCCGTGCTGGAGCCTGCTGGGTGACTGCCTCATGGGCACAAGTGCAGCTAGGGTGCCAGGAGGCAGCGCCGCTGCTGTGGGACAGAGGATCGCGCACTGCAGGAAAATTGGGCCTTTATCACCTGACTGCGCCATCAGTGTAGGTACATTTCAACATTGCACTACAGGAAGCGTTAAACTCCATCTCGCTTGGGGAGGCACATCATAGCACAGTGGAGGAGCGGGAAGATGGAGGAGCCTGGCACTTTCCCCCAGTCATTCATGAACCCTCTGGAAGAGGCTGACCCTGATGGTGAGAGGGGAGCAAAGTGTGGAGCTGAGAGAGCGGCATGACTGTACATGTGGCTAACATGGTGTATTCCTTTTCACCAGGGAGCACCTGTGGGGGGCCCACGATTGGGAGACATTGTTTCGGCCTGCACTGAAGGCTGACAAATCATCAGGCTGGTGGTGCATGGCCTGTGCGTTTGGCAGTGAGGATATGGGAGGTGCCTGCTACTACTGCCACTTAGGGGTGGCGTCGGTGGCTGGCCACGTGGGCTGTTGTTTACTCTATAAGCTGACAGGTGAAGAGCACAACGTGATCATAACAGAAGTTTGGGCAGGGCAGTGTATGCACTTGATACTCTGTGGCAGACGCGTTCATGGTAGGGACTTGTGATGCCGGCTGCCACTTGCCTGTTGTTGTTAGCAGGTAGTCTACAAGTGGATAAGACTGAGAGCAGCACCCCAAATGCCTTATAAGCCATGGAGGTCTTTGCTCGGAAGGGTGAGAACACTGTGGCCCCTCCATCTCCAGAGTTAGACCCAGCCTTGTTATCTGTGCCCCAGCAGGGGGTGTGCAGATCGTAGCAGCCATCGCAGCATTTCAGGCAATGGACTCAATGATTGTCGTTGTCGGTCTCTGTCAGAAGGATGTGTGCCTGCTGGCGGACCACCTGGGCACAACGGAAGTGCAAGCACAAGAGAACAGCACCAATATCACCAGGCAGCAGTCAGAGATAACTGCGCTGACTGAGACAGTGCGGGAATTGGAACTCAGGACTGAGGATGAAGAAGGAAAACCGAGGATGAATAATGTCCAGATCCTGGGTGTGCCGAAGGGCGAGGAGGGTGCAGACCCCACTTCATATATTGAGAATTTGCTATTACAAGAGGTTGGCCCAGGCACCCTGATGCAGGGCTTTACTCTGGATCATGCACATCAGTCCTTTGCTAGACGACCTCCGCCAGGGGCACCCCTGAGGCCGATATTTGTTAGGATCTTGAATTACAAGGACAGGGAGCGGATACTGGCCTTCTCTTATTGCGGGAGCAGCAGGGGACAGCGGCTGGCCAGAAGTTGCTGGGGTCAGCTGCATCTGCCGCTGCCACGTTCCTGCAGACGTTGGACTTTCTGATGCCAGTTCTAAGGCATCAGACAGCTGTACGTCGCCTAGAAGGGGTGGGGTGTGGATAGCAGGTGGGCCTGAATAGGCTCTATGCTATTGGGCCAGTTGTAATAGTTTCAGGTGGTATCTGTGTTCATTTTGTTCTGGTTGTTTTTATTGCAATGTTTACGTTGTTTGTTTTTTCGGTCTGCTTGTGGAGAGGTCTGAGCACTCCAGCTGCTTTGGAATTGTTGCTGGCACTGTGGCTGGCATGGTTTGACTGTTGTGTTATTCTCCTCTCAGAAGGTCATATTTTTACCCTGGCTTGTATCAGAGGGTGGGCCAGTATTGTGCTGGGTTGGGCAGGATGGGGTTCTGGGGTGAATGGAGGTCTGTGGGGACATTTGTGGCACTGATTACAGTGTACATGGGGAATTATGTGCCAGTTGTAACATTTATTTATTTATTTGATTGGATATTTATAATGTACCTTTACAGCCAAAATGGTGTTTGAAGGCGCATCAAGACAAGGGAGGAGGAGGTATAGGGAGAAAGAAAACAATAATGTTCCTACTAGGTCTTGAGACATTCGGAGCGTGCAAGTGCCATAACGAGAAAGCTGGGGAAGGGGGAGGGGAGGACAAGGAAGGGGAGGGTGAAGGGAAGAAGACAACAAAAATGTTCCTACTAGGAAATGAGACAATTTGGAGCATGCAAGTGCAATAACAGAAGATGGGAGAGGGGGAGGAGGGGAAGTGAAAGGATGGGTGTGAGCAGGGAACAAAACAAACACAAATGTTCCTACTAGGTCGTGAGACAATTTGGAGCATGCAAGTGCAATAACTGAAGAGGGGAGAGGGAGAGGAGGGGAAGTGACAGGAAGGGGAGTACAGGGATGCAGACAAACAACAACGTTCCTAGTAGGTTGTGAGACAATTCAGAGCGTGCAAGTGTAGTAACAGCCGGAGAGGAGGTGCAGAGTAGGAAGGGGATGAACACGGAAGAAGACAAACAAATATTCTACTAGGTTGTGAGACTGTTCAGAGCGTGCAAGTGCAGTAACAGAAATGAGGGGGGGAGAAGTGCAGGACAGGGAGGAAGAGTAAAGCTCAGGTGGGAGGGAGGAGAAGGGAGCATCAAGTGCAAGTGAAATGGTTCACTTGCACAAGCGAGGAAAGGAGATGTCCGGAGGCTCAATGGTAATATAAAACGGATTAGAGAACATTCATACCGGCGTAGGTTGGGGGCAGGGATTGGACTGTTGCAGGAGACACACCTTACCAAAGACATACAGGGTGTGTTTGGCACAAAGTGGGGTGGGTAGATATACGGCTCTGCCTTCTCAGCATATGCAATGGGCGTCCTGGTGTGGGTGGAACTGTCTGTCCCCTTTAAACTTTTGGAATTCAAAAGTGATCATGAAGACAGGATGGTCATATTGCATGGGATTTTGGAAGAAAAAGAGACATGTATCATCAAAGCACACGCCCCCAATCATGATGCCACAGAATGTTTCATGTCACTCTATTCTAGACTAGCACCATATAGGAAGGCTTTGTGGATAAGGGGTGGAGATTTCAACTGCACACTGGACCCACTGGTAGATAGGTCTGATCGTAAGTATTTGAGGCCCGCATCCCCTACTGGCATTGATGCAGAACCTAGAACTGGTGGCTATATGGAAATCAATATGTGGGACAGATTGTGCATACTTGCACTATTCCCCACCCAAGGTGCATATTTGCCTCAATTATTTTTTTACAGGCATGAGACGCTGACAAAGTTTGCAGTGGCCACTTATAAAGCTAGGGTTCTCTCGGATTATGCTCTGCTGTTGGTTATGTGGAAGAGAAGAATAGACCGGCCTCCGATCCCTATCTGGAGGTTACGGCAGAAGCACTGCAAGATGACACATTCAGAGAATATATGGGGGAGGTGAGGTAATAGGCAATTATTCTGAACAAAACCTGGGCAGCGTGGATAGTGCTGGCACAGTGTGGGAGGCCTCTAAGATGTTGATTTGGGGAGAGGTGACTGGTAAGATGGGGGGCCTTCGGAAGGAGCTATTGGACTCCCTAGTTAGCACAGAAGCCCAGATTGAAGCTGCTGAGCACAGGGATGCAGAACTAGGGGTGGCAACGTGCCTTTTGGACTGGAAGCGACTGGGTAAATTTGACTACACCATATACATGTAGAGGGTACATACAGGGGGGATACATCAGGGATGCTATTGGCATGGCTGTGAGGAAGGGAGAAAAGGAGGAAGATGATCGGCGCTATACACAATGACTAATGGGGGCCATTAATCGTGAGCACAGTGAGATAAACAAGGTGTTTTTGCACTACTATGAGTGCCTGTATACATCGGATGTGGAGACAGGGGGCTCTGACATCGGTGAAGCATTTTCTAATATCAATCTACCTCACCTTGATATAGCACAACAGGATATGTTGGATGCCCCCCTCATGATGGAGGAGCTCCTTGTCACTACACGTGCGCTACTGATGGGGAAACCCCTGGGGCTGATGGAATACCTGGGGAGTTTTATAAAGAATATGCTGAAGCACTTGCTCCCAGACATTCTTAGGTGTTAGAGGAGGCGTACGAGTCAGGAATGTTGCCACATAGCCTGAGAGAATTGATCATAGCACTGATATTTAAGCCTGACAAGCCCCGTTAGAAGGCAGCTCTTATAGGCCGCTCTCCATGGTCAACCAGGACTGCAAGATCGTTACAGCTGTGTTGGATGATAGACTGATGTAGGTGATCTGTACCCTGATACACATGGATAAAACTGGTTATGTCCCATGTCGAAACACCTCAGGGAACCTGAGGAGATCGTATCACGTAATGGACAGTGTTGGACATCTGGAGCTGGACTGCGTGGTCGCCTCCTTGGACACTGTCAAATTGTTTGATTCCATTAGCTGGGACTGGTTATATGAGACTATTCGGCAGTTTGATATGGGCGCACATTTTTTGATATGGGTACGGTTGGTGCACACAGAAGCAATGGTCAGGGTGCGCACGGGTAAACGGATATTCAGTGGTTGGGAATTGCAGAAAGGCACCAAGCAGGGGTGTCTGTTGTCCCTGATGCTCTTTATTCTTGCCTTGGAGCAACTTTCAGTGTTCCTTTGAGCCGTGTATGCGAAAAGCTGGCATTTACATCGAGGGGGTGAGACACCTGGTCTCTTTACACACTGATGATATGCTTTTATATGCCACACATCCTGAAGAGAATCCTCAACACATACTAGATGTGATAGACAGGTTTGCAGACCTCTCAGGCATACTTGTTAACCCACACAAATCCTCCATATTCCTGCTGGCTGGGCTTACTGATCTTCATCAGAGCCAGTTTCCCAACCTAGTTTTAAAGTAGGAGATAGGCACCTTCAGATACCTTGAGGTCAATGTGTGGAGGGACGCTCACAACTCCCATGAACACAACATGCATAGAGTCCTGGATGGAGTGGTAAAGTCTATGGTGTGTTGGAGGAAGCCCCCTCTGTCCGTGATCGGAAGAGCTGCACTCTTGAAGATGTAATGCTCCCCCGATTGCATCACTTTGTTAATATACCTTTCAACATCCCTAATACATTTTTCAGTAAACTTGAGACTGTCAGAGATTTTCTTTGAGGAGGGAAGAGAAACAGGATTGCTCTTGGTATACTACAGAGGAACTATGGAGACGGGGGGGATCAGGTTGCATCACTTTGAATTGTATAATTTGACAGGGCAACTGTAGCTTGTATTGGGCTGGTTGTCTGATGAGCTTTCAATTGATATGATTTTATTGCAGTGTAAGTGATTTCAATCCGGCACACACCCAACTCATGCCCAGCATGTAGTGCACAAATGAAACCCTTGTTTATTTATCTAGAAGTAGTTCAATATTCTGAACGATATACCACTCATATCACACCCTTCTCCTGAGACTCCCCCCCCCCCCGTCACACTGAACCAGGAATCAGGCTAGTTTGCAAAGGTACATATTTATTTATGTATTTAGAATGTAATCACAAAATATTTTAATAGGTAATAACAATCACCAATGGGGTGACAGAACACTGAATAAAATCTTTAATACACTATGAATCAAGTAATGAGCACAAAGACAAATGCAGCACAGAAAATAATACTTTTGAATTGGTTTATAACAGATAGAACTATAGTTGGAGGTTCCCCCTGCAACACCCCTCAACCCACCAATAGGCAATTAAATAGATGTGAGGAGAGAGCAGGTATTCAGGAATAGCACCAATCAAACAGAATGTCACTCCCACGTCCCCCTTCAAACACAAGAGAAAAACGGAATCGACTTTTCAGCTGTCAGGATGGCTTTGAAATTGTCTTTAGAATTGACTGGGCAAAAACACCAAATGTGGTCAAAAATACATAAACTATTATAAATTCCTATGGGAGCCGCTTTGAACAGTTGCACACAATCACAAACAATGATTTAGTCCAAAGAAAACATTTGAAAGTTCAAAGTCCAAGTCGGATACAATTTAAAGCTAATTTACACGTGTAAAAACCTTTCAGAATTTCAATTCGCGGCAAACTTTTTATTACACGATATTTGTTATAACGGGTGAATCGCAATGTTTTGCACCGGGTTCTATGGATAGCTAAGGATGTTAGGTACAAGTAGAAGTTGACATTTCGCTTTTATCATATAAACAGAGGAAGTTGTAGAGGTTTTAGTAAAAGTCGTTTTTGTAAAATAGGCGCTAGAATGGAAAACAGAAATTCGGGTTTAGAAATGACAGATAGGTTTTCTGATGCTATATTAAGGACTACAAAAAGGAGAATGCCTGCCACACAGGAAGGTCATTCAAGGCCGCTCATAACAATTCATGTGTGATACTCTAGGTTCCGTTTGGTTTGGGAATTACTTTTCTTAATCAATAAGAAGTTAGGGTTTAGGAACACAGATGAGAGAAAGGTCAGCACAAGGATAGTTCTAGCAATACTATGGTTCTCAATTAAAGATGGGATTTTGAGATTGGGATCATACAATGCAGATATATTATGGGTCACTGTTCTCCATATTAATATTCACAGAGTAAGTTATTAAATTGGACCGTCAGTTCTGGTCATGGATTGAGTCGGCCAAGGAAGGACAGCGGGACTGGATCAGCAAGGCCGGTCACCAGATTTGCACAGTATCTGCCCTTCTTGGTTGTGGGTTTTCTAAATCAGCTGGATAGCGAGTTCCTCAGGCAAGCCTTGTGGTAGCAAGCCAGAGAGTTTCGGATACAAGTTCAAAAGGCCTTCTCACACCATAGTGCTTCACTGGGTTGCAAGAATACGTTTGAGGGTTTAGGCCTTGCTGTAAGTCGATAGTTCTCTACTGGTGGCAAGAGTCTTGGCATCTGGATCTGAAAGGATGTCAAAGCTGGATGTAGAATGCTGGATCAGAGTGCTTCGCCAAAATCGGGAAAATGAGTGAATCAGTGAGTCCCTATGTGTTGTCAGCTGTCTCTATTTATCCTTTAAAATGACCTCACAAAATGGGTGGATGGGCCGGCTTAGCTAAACTTGCCCCTGTGAGCTGGGATTGGATCAAAACCTCATCTCCGCCTTGCAACTGAATGATTGGATCAAGGGCGAATGATGTCACATTTATGGTTTAGCTTTACAGTCCTTAGAAACCTCCCCTCAGCTACTGGTCTCAAATCGGATTTCATCCTAAATACATATTTCTACATTGGTCACCTTTACACAAATCACACACAACGATTCCATATTTTATGTAGTAGCTGTTCCTAAAAATCCCGCAGCTGTAGGATCTTGTTTCAACTTTTTACAGAATTTTGTCCTTTTCACCATGAACACAATTTCCAAACTTTCTGCCACTTTCCACAAATGTGTGTGTTTACCATGGGGATGTGTGTGTAAAGCTTTACAATTTTAGCATTAACACAGTTCACATAAAACCACATATATTGCCATTCCTGTCCAGAACATGTTACACAGTTCTACTGCCTCTTGAAACGTGTAGCCAAAAATTTGACTAACAGATATGTCCTTGGTATATTTTGCACCACTATGAATTCCAAGTTATGAGTCTTTCAAAATTGTTCATTGTTCATGCTTAACAGCAAATGGTCCGCCCATTTGTCTCTCCCTGCAGTCCAGGAACAGCCCCCTCCTTTGGGAGTCCCTTCCAGGAGCATTCTACGACCCATTCACACCCCCGTTTCCTAGGCTGTAGCATCTGCCATTGTTCTTTCTCTTTCTGTAGACAAACGTTTGGGCTAACCCACAATTGGGATCCCCCAGTGAGTTTCTGCTGAGAGGATTTTCCCTCCCCCGTGGAGAAACCTGCTTTTCCAGTTCTTGCAGCTCAGCCATGCTAATTTATTCTTAATTAAAATCCCAAAAAAACCAAACTTGTGGCATCAAATCACATAAATACATTTCTTTCTTAGCTTTCAATCTGTGGGATCAAAAACACAACTAAGATCTTTATTCCTTTTAGCAACAATCCTTCTGACAGCTGTCATCCACAGGTAGCCCACGGTACTGCACACAGATTTTGACAGGGGCTGTCAGTTTACAGCCAATCCTTTTTTTCTGCAGAAATGTGTTGCTCTTGACATTTAGGACTTTGTATGTTTGCAATGCTTCATAGGATTACATGAATTTTAGCACCAAGCAAGATTGTACATGTTGAGAAGTGTTGTATTATAGGCATTTTGGAGTTTTTAGCAACAAAGCAAATGTCATTTGTAGGCACATTTTGGAGTTTCATTTGCAAAGTGCTATTTCTCTCTCTGCACTCTGTTTGCTGGTCATGGAGACCACTGGCACATTTTCTGTAGTGTATACTCTATCCCACCACACATGCACCATGGGTGGCAGGTTGTGCATCCATCTTTTTGGTGTGTTTGAGAACGCGGTTTTTGTAGGTTTTTGGCGCACACAAGGGTTTTGCCGCAATTGTTGCTGTTTCTTGCACCCTAACTATCAGAGTGATGCCGCATAGCACAGCAAAGTGGGTCAATCAGCAGCTCTCTATAGAACTCTATTTCCTGAAGAAGGTGCTGTGGATACGTGAGTCTCGATTTGAGTATCTGCCCCACCGGGTGGCATTGGGCAAGACTCGTGGTGCAAGACCTGGCAAATAATCGGGATTGCTGACCCATACTCTTCCAATATTCCCCGGGTGGGATTATTAGATGGCAGGCTCACCCTGGTGAGGGCAATCAGGAAGCATTGGGAGACTTGTGGTGTAGTGACAGTGGGAGACTTATTGCAGGAGCAAAGGTTGATGGACTTCGATTCCCTCACGCAGTACGCGGGCATACAGGGGGGGACATTTCTAACATATGCAAGTTGGCTTAAAAAGATCAAAGCCAGGTGGCCAGATTTCAGCAGGGGCAGGTAGAGCGCCGGATACTGGAGGCCATGTATGACATGTCAGAAGGTCGGCCACGTGGTCTCCAGAATATATGAAGTGCTCTCAAAGAAACTGGAGAAACCTGTTTTGAAAGTGCATATGCAGTGGGAAGCAGATCTAGGGAGGACCTTCACGGAATGGGCCTGTAGCTTGAGGTACACTAAGAAGGTCTCCCAAAATGCCAGATTCAAACTATTGCAATTGAATGGTTCACATAGGACCTACATGACCCTGCATAGAATATCACAGTTCTGAGGAGCGGGTCAGAGGTAGTGCCCTAGATGTGAGAATGAAAAGGAAGACTTGATGCATATGCTTTGGACTTGCCCTGATATGATATGATACAGCATTTATAACGTGCCAATACACAAGAGGTCCAAGTGTTTTTGGGGAGCTGTTGCGGACAGGGCAGCAAAGGGTAGGAATGAGATGCAAAATTGGCCTCCAGAGGCCTGCCTCTTAGGAATGTTTCCAAGGGGGAAGAGACATGCTATACACCTCTCCAAGATGAAGGATCGTATTGGTGTACTGGCTAAGTGCTGGATTATGATGGCCTGGATGTTTAAGGAGCGACCCCTCATTGACGCTTGGTGGTGAGATCTGTATAGGTCAGTGATGGCCGAAACAGTGGTCTGGCATAGGGCGGTATATATAGGTTTGAGAGAGGTGAGCAACGATGTGATTGCATGGAACGCCTTGACGCAGGCACTGTTTGTTCCTTCGGATGATATGCCTCCATAGGCCTTTGATAATGTCGGATGTGCGATGGTACAATGCACCCATGCACTGGACTGATGAGCCAATATGCACTTTTATGAAAAAAGAATATGGGGGATGTTGGA
The DNA here is from genome assembly GCF_040938575.1 of Ambystoma mexicanum. Lineage (NCBI taxonomy): Eukaryota > Metazoa > Chordata > Amphibia > Caudata > Ambystomatidae > Ambystoma > Ambystoma mexicanum. Next base: position 1,401,452,326 of record NC_090933.1, read on the forward strand.
CTGCAACGACACAAGCAGGTGTTTTTGTTTAATAGTTTTTCTTTGACCGCTCCTGTTCTTCATGTCGGGGATATTCCTTCTTTTGAATGTATCATTTGTGATTGTAACCGAGGGTCAAGGTTGAACTGTGCAGTCATCAGTTGTATGTGTTGTATATTTCAGAAAACTTCATGAGCCTGTTTTTCCAAAATGAGTGCAAATGAAATGAGTGCAGAGAATACATTCATTTCATTTACGCTCATTGATTAAATGCTCAGGTCCCTTTATTCTCGATTGTGACATTTCAGGAGGGTCAGGAGGATAATAGTGCAAAGATGTGCTGCCCAGCCCCCTTGCTAACATTATTATTAGTGTTGGGAAGCGCTCCTGACACCAATGTATGACAGGCTCCCAGCAACCATGCTGGGAGCGCATTTCACAGAGACGCACCATTAAACGGCCTTTCACGGTGAACTGCTTGAGTAAAAAAAGGATTTCAATTAATTTGGGGGCTGGAAATGTAAGTGTCACAGCCGTGGTTTAAACCGTGGCTTGAACCACGACTGTCACACTTATAAAAAAAATAATGACAGGGTCAGAAATTACCTGGTCATGATTTGCGCCTCCCACTGTGCCTGTTTCAAAGGCGCAGGTGTGTAATAAAAATGGAAGTCCAGCGCGGTATGAAGGAACGCACTTATCAGCTGCGAGAGTAGCACTGTAAAAGGGGAGGGAGCCCTGAGTGATATATGTGCAATTAAATGCTTAATAAAACTAATCCATAAATGCTGGGGCACAGGTAAGCATAATCAAACTTAGTGGTAGAACGAACTGCGGTAAATTGGCCTTAAAAGCTTGCTTTTGCAGAAAACGCTGTGGCTGGTGATTTAGTGCAGAGTCTGCGATGCCTGGCCAGCACTGAGAGAAATACACAGTGGCTGGTATTTTTCAAGGTCACAGATCTGAACTCACATGTTCCGCCAATAAGTAGGTAAAACATGACCATTTTATAATTCAAAATCATTTCTGAAATGTGATTTTGTAATGGAGACGAAAAGAAACACAGCAATTTCAAATTGCCCCGTAGAACATTTTATTCCTGGGAAAAGCATTACATTGTCCCTGATATGTACATATGTACAACAGTATGTCCGTGGTTCAAGGCTCTGGTGGTGTCATGGTGGTAAGCAATTCTGATGAGAATCAGGATGAGGCAACCAGGACAGTTTTTTAAAGTTCTGCTGGTTGTCTGAAATGTTTCAATGACTTAACTTTGTGCTGTGGGAATTGAGGGTGGATTGTGACATCACAAGCTGTAATTGGGGGCATGTGGGAAGGTTTGTGGACCCAATTTAGGATTGTAATATATGTTTTTCTGTAAGGGTTCACAGTGCGAAGTCCAATCAGCTTTGTGTAGGGAGATTTTTTTCATGTTGCACGATCACAAGCAATCTGTTTGAATTTGCTGTCGCCCCAGCGTCTGGGGCCCTGAATAAAACTGTTACTTTTTGCACCTGCGTACACTCCAGCTCTGAGCTGGAGGTAAATTTGCCAGTTTTCTGTAAAATTTCGGCAGAATTACCGCTGTGGAATTACTGGAGCGATAATTCTGCTGAAAATGCCCCATTGAGTTCTGTGAACTCCAAATAAATGAGGATTTACACTGCCACCACCACTTGTAATCCGGCGGTAATAGCGACGGACCAAATGGTGGTAACGGTAATACAGTTTGGTGGTATCTGGCCGAATTTACCCCCCAGATACAACCAAACTCGCAATGAAGTCCAATGTCACTAGGTCAGAAAAGTCAGACATAGGTTGGCTCAGCACTCTGTCTAGTTGAGAGTAGTGCCACAGTGACAGTGTGTATGTTCTACATAAGGTATTAGCATGTTTTTGTGTATGACTTAGTTTGGAAGCCATTAGTGCATAAAGAGTCTTCTAGATGATGTATCCTCCTTTTATCACAAAACCCCTGGTGGCATGTGGAAGTCCTATTCCACTGATATGACCACAGAGCAGGGTAATACAGCATTTACTCTGCCTTTCTCTTTACAAAGCTGTATCCTCATGCTCTGACATAATGAAAATGGAATATGGATGTGTTAGGTAATTTATGAGCTAAATAACAGTATTTTCAATGTGTAGTTGAACATTTGACACTAACACTTAGAATTGAGGGATAAATACTATGGGTTAGAATACTTAGATCACAAAAATAGTGGCATAGCCACGGGTGTACGAACATAGAATGACTCAGAAAAATCCAAAACAATTTAGAAGCTGAACAGCAGTGCTTCGTGAAGGAAAGATTCATAGCGGACAGAGAAATTAACAGAAGCAAGATGATCCTTGGAAATAGACGCGCATTGTGCAGAGCAAGAAAGGGGAAGGAAGGATAAAGTGAGAAATGCAACATTAATAGGAGATTGTGCTAAGCGGAGCCCTGCTCAAAGTTCGCATAGGGGGTGAGGTGGGTGCTGGAAAGTTTTTGTGACCAGAGGTGACATCCCTAAAAAAGGCTGGGAAATATTAAAGAAATGTACAGAAATATATAGAGGAGGTGGTGTTGAATGAGGGGTTTAAAATAGAGGGAGAACAAAGCGGGGGATGGCGTTTCATTTGTCCGGAGCTTTGGCGAGGATCCTCTGCTGGGCTGCTAATCGGTGTAGCTGGGAATGGGAGCTGCAAAGGGAGTTTGTTGAAGGTTGTGATTTGTCTACGAGGCAGTGTCCTGGCAAAGACGAGCTGAGGCATACATAGACGCAGGAAGGGAGATTGCGAGCCAAGTGCAAGATGGTCTTTCTGAAAGACAATATAAGGTAAGACTCAATTGCATGGTGGGTTTAAACAGGTAGACAAATAAGCGGGACCTCCTGCAGGGTAATTGCCAGGGTGTCAGATTGGACACGAAAGGCAACACTTCCTTTATAATTAAGGTACCAATGATTAATGGAGTAGCCTGAGTTCAAAGTCTTAGGTGGGGGTTTGTCCTTTCACGCATAGGGGTGCCATAATTAGACAAACCATCCAATGGGAGAAAATCAGTCTACTGCAACCTTCAATGATTTTGTACTGTTTTAGTAACCTTGAGGTTAAAAAGAAAAATGCATACATTTGAAATGTCATGCTTATATAAAATGTGTTTTTGTACATGTGTCTTTTGATGAATGCTTCATTGTGTTTTGTATACGTACTCAATTAGCGACATAGAATTGACCGTCTCTTGCTGATGAGATAAAGTGGCTAAGTGTGAAAGGGAGTGTTTGTCTTTATTGCGTCCAGTAAGTAAATGAGTGATTAGCAAAAAGGGCACAGTGTGACACCTGACGATGCATAGCTATGGTCTAAAGGTATAATATGAGTGGCAGAAAGGTGCATTGGCCGGGAATCTTTTAGCTAGTGCATTAGTCATACTTGGCAATATTGTATTTGTCAATAGAGTGCTGTGCTGTGCAGATGTGGCAATATTGCATTCATCAATAGTGTGCTGAGTTTGAAGTGAATTCTAAGTTGAGGCATTGTGAATTGCATAGACAGGGTACATCATGTCTGAGGTTAGTGTAGCAAACGTGCGTGACTAAGCAGAATTGAAATGTTTTGCTCTCGTAACTTGGTCTTCCGATGCTATGAATGTGTGGCGAGAGCACATAGAGGCAGAGATTGAAAAGGAATCACCTAATAAATTATTTGATGAGGGCACAGAGTTCCACTTGTGTCTAGTCAGGCTATTTGACTGCGATGATAAGAAATTGCAGAACGATAGCATAATCCGGTTGGGTGCAAAGCTTTGGTTCATCCTACACAAGGTATTGGATTTTTGGGATCATAATAAACAAACCATGGAGATGTGTCAAAATGGATTGACAGAGTTATGTGAAAGGGTGATTCAGCTAAAAGGGCCTCAGGCGAAGGGGGAATGATGTTTTAACAGTTGCAAATTAGATGTAATGAGTTGATGGATGAATTTGCACATTTACAAGTGAGTACACAGATGTATTGCAAACGCAAACATACGCAAGAGTACACAGAACACATTGAGCAATTAAAGGTAGAAATAGATCAGGTTAAGGTGGAAAGGGACGACACCATAATATAAACTGAATGGGCAGTGGTCTCAATATGTTCAGTGTTTAGAAGATTAAATCACTAATTTAATGTCAGAGAGCGAAAGAAGTCTGAAAATAATCTCCTATAAGGGACTAGCCTCAGAAAAGAATACTTTATTCATAAGGCTAAAATTGATAACTTTCAGGATGAAACAAAAAGGTTGAATGCACAGATGAGGTAGTTAATGGCACAAAACACAGATTTAAGAAGACAAATGTTGTATTCCCGTCATTATGAACTGCAAAATATGTCAAGTAATGGACCTACGTCAGACCAGAATCTGGGAGCCGAGCCAGTAGAGGCGTGACTGCCAAGAAGTGGCATCACAGCCTCAGCAGGGAGAGACAGTGAAGCACTGTGGGCTGGCATAGGGAGGCAGAGAGGCTCTACGAGTCAGCTAAAAAGAAGGGTTTTCACTGAAGGGAGAGGGACAGGTACAAGAAAGCAGATGCCAGAAAGTGCTCACTGTTATGGGCTTTCACAAGAAAATACGGTGCTTATCGACTCAGTTAAGATTATGAAGTCACTTACGGAGATCATAAGGCCATTTAAAAAGGATTCTGATGGGATTCTGATGGGTCAATAGAGGAGCACTTTGATCAAGTTATACAGATTTATCAGACAGTCAATGTTCTCAAAGAACAGTACATTTGTTTCTTGCACTGGACGGTGGATCAGGCACATGTTTTTTTTTCATAGTTTAAATGAGCAGGCCATCTTATCATGGGAGGACTACCAACAAGAAGTAAGGAAGTATTTTCCACCTACAAATCAGTGCAGGAAGCGAAGAGAGCGGTTTATGCATTGTCAGCAGGCGCAGACAAATCACCTAGGCAATTTCTACAAACACTAAAAAGGGCGTTGTTATAATTTGATGAGGGCTGCAATGTTAATTTGATTGAGTTCAAAAATACATTCTTTCCAGCCGATTGTAGCGCAGTAAGCTTGTGAATTCTCAAATGAAAAAAGTATTCATTGGCTCCCGATCAAGCCATGATGATATGGGAAGTCATCTCGCACACTAGGAATAAAGGCAAAAAGCCAAAGCATAAAGGGAAAGAGGTGGTAGCTTACCCCACAGTAGCAGAAATTAAGTCAGGGAGAATATGGCGCTGGAGATGAGACAGCAAACAAATGACACAATACAGAATCAAAGGGGTTTGCCGATACAGGAAGGGCCCAGGCAGAAAGGCTGTCATCGCCAATGCCAGCATTTCAGTCCACCAATACTAGGGAACGATCTACATATGTGAGCCCCCCGTATCTTGGAAATTCATTTAGGGTAGGATATCGGTAGAGTGTAGCAGAATCAAATAGCAGCCCAAGTGACTTACCTCATGGACTGTACCAGGCATTTGGAGTGCAAAGTAGGTTTAATCATACAACGATGACATATGGGACAGTAATTAAATGCAACCAAGATATGGAGATAGATTCATTGAAACAGGTACCCAACAAAGGGAGCAATATGAGCCTAATGAAAGACATAATGTGACATATAGCCCACACTCCTATGCTCAAGCCACAGCACAAGGGAGTTATGGAAAAGGAGTAAAACCACGTTCCCCGCCTCCACTATCGCAGGAATTCTGGGGAAGTACTAACCGAATTCAGTCATCTGAAGGTAATCGGAGTAAACAAAACAGGCCAGGGCAATTTCAATCAACTCAATTGCCAGAGGTATCTTTAACTGCCCCTGGAGGTAGGCTCTGGTGGAACAATGATAAGAGGGAGGATTTACTGAGGAAGGCTGTTCAATTTGGTCCTCATGAACTGGAGGCTATCTTGTCGGTGACTGGGGACTGGGTAGCAGAATTCTATCTCCAAGGAGTTTGGGTTATTATTGTGCAACCTGTCATTGGTGTTTACCTGTGCAGTGGGTAAAAGAAGGTATGTACCAAGGACGGACTGGTTTGATCAGGATTGCACTGGAGCCAAGTTTCATTTACTTTTACTATTGAACATTTCTTTGGCCATCAAACACTCTATTATTTGTGCAAGGTCCCTTTTTAAGAAGGTTTTGGTCAGGCGAAAAGGACTCATTGAAAATGAGGCATGCGACACATGGGTCAGAACTTCCCATGTTAATGAATTAAAACCTTTTGAGGAAATTGCAAATCATGGCCCATTTTATACATTTAACCAGAAGGTCACGGTCTCTTATGTACCAGACCTGGCTTGGCTGGACCACTTCTCATTTCTATATAGCGCACATCAAGAGGAAGTGAATTTTAGCCCTGTTACCTTGGGCAGTATAGGGAACATGGAGGAGGGGAGCATTGCTGCAAAGATTGTTTTCTCTGTGGTGGAAATAACTTAAGCCATTGGATGTCAGTGCTGCAATCGGGCTCCTGGACCCGACAATATCCCGGCTGATTTATTTACCATGGCCCAGGAACTGTGGGCCCCGGTTCTGACTCAGGAGTTCAATGCTATCTATGCAGGGGGTGCGGTACCTCTATCATGCTCCTGTGCAACAAGCCAGCCAATATATAAAAATGGACAGCGGGATGTTCCCGCCTCATATAGGCTCATCTCACTGTTAAACTCACTCTTTTAAATCTTTGGCAGTGCTAATCTTGCAAGGCTAGAGGAGTGGGTTGTTGACAGTGGGGTCCTTTCACTGGTAGAGCTGGGATTTGGGCCAGGCCTGGGCACGGATGAGCAGTCTCTCAATCTCTATATGGTTATTTCTCATTCGATCTATATAAGGGGGGAGCAACTTTATCTGCCATTCATAGATCTGAGTACAGCTTTTGACAAGGTCAACTGAGCCCGGTTGTTGGCCGTGCTCAGATCCATGAATTGCCCCCTTGCCTTGGTGAGTCTCTTGGCACGATTGCATGACTTTGCACATGCCTGTGCCTGGGAGATGTACAGGTTTCTTCAAAGTGGAGTCAGGGGTGCGCCAGGGCTGTGTCCTGGCCCCTCTGCTCTTCTATTTGTACATTGATGGCTTGTATGATCATCTACTGATATCCTCACCTGATGTCTCCAGGATGGGCGGCCGGCCTTTGGCAGTCTTGGTGTACACGGATGACACTGTTTTAATGGCGTGTACCTAGATGGCCCTCCAGAAGCTTATTCTTGATTATGCTTACTTCGTGGGCAGCCAGGATCTGGTGGTTAATGCAGTGAAGTCAGCAGTGATGGCGGTATTACCCAAATTGTTCGAACACAATTGTTCGAATTACCGAATTGACCGAAAGTCGAGGGTCCGAATTGACCTTTGCACAATTGACCGCACATATATATATATATATATATATATAAATATATATATATATATATATATATATATATATATATATATATATATATATATATTGGTTTGGTAATATATATATATATATATATGTATATATATATATATTTATGTATATAATGGGGGGTTGTGGGGGTTTCCCCCCGCATATATGTAACAATTGACCTTCACAATTCGGTCAATTGTGCAAAGGTCAATTGTAATTCAAACAATTGTAGTTCAAACAATTCGTATACATCCGTGATGGCCTGTCGTAGAGGGAGGCACACCATGAAATTCAAGTCAATGGGCCTCATTACACGGTAGGCGGTAGCCATGGCGCTTTTTGCACCATGGCTACCCCCTACCGCCGTCGGAGTTCGGGTTCCCGGAATAGGGACTTACCGGTCTATTCCGACCTTTGCAGGAACGGTAAATCCCCATTCCGGGAACCATTCCCCATTCCGATTCGAGCCCCCATAGGGCTCAATGGGAATGGGGAAAGAGCTAATAACGGTACCACTGTTAGCAGTACCGTTATTTGCTCTGAAGTCCCTCAGTGGGTCCCTTCCTTAACGTGTGGTCTGACCACATGTTAAGGACGGGACCCGCTGAGGGACCTCGTAGTAGGGCGGTAGGGGATTACCGGCACCGGTGCCCTTACCGGTGCCGGTAATCCCCTACCGCCTACCGTGTAATGAGGCCCAATGTACTGTAGGGGCGTTCTGATCCCCAGGGTCGATCATATAAACTATCTGGGGGTCAGGTTCTCTTCCAATTGTAGCCCAAATTCACATGTGAGCAAACAGGCAGCTCATTCTAAGCAGGCAATGGGAGGTGTCAGCATGTCTATTGGTATGTTTAGACTGTATAACAAGGGGGGTGGTTGCCGCCGTGCAAAAGTTAAGCCATTCTGAAAATGTAGAATGTGATATTTCTAGGGAACTGTAGTGTTAACTAGTAATCACCCTATTCCAAACTTGCAAGAACTGAAACATGAACTTGCATTTCTCTATAGATCATAAAGCAGATTAAATCATTCTTTGTATGCCCTTATTACTCAGGGAACATGTATTTATTTACATATGGTAAAGAAGGAAAAAATCATATTCGCATCTTTAGGTAGAACAAACTTTTTATGTTACAATTTGCCATAGTATATAGAGCAACAAAATTCTAAACAATATTAGCCACTAGGATTGTCCATGTAAAGGAAGAAACAAAGGTTCTATTATAATCAACATTTGCATTTTAGTTTCAGGTGTGACTCTTGTGCATAAACTTATCTGCAGAGAAGAGTGTGTTCTTAATACAGCAAACTAAACTTGTTTCTTCAGAAAAAAATCTGTGTGTTGATGTTATTTCTGTGATTTACTGACAGAGTTCTAATCCTATCTAGTAAAATCCAACTATGTACTCATTGACCCGTTTTTGAAAGTACTCATAGCAATTGAGATGCATTTTTGTGGGCTCTGTTGTGTACAGAGCATTGGGGTCAAGGAAAAAGAAAAAAAAACAAATAAATAGGTCAAAATGAACAAACGAGCAAAAGCTCCCACACTTGACAAAACGTGTGGTAGCCAAGTCTTAATGTATTGTATTGAGGTCTTTTCACATCAAAGTAATAGTAGCCAATCCTTGGTCCTTGGTATGTTTAGAGCTAAACCGATTGACCTGTTGTTAAAATTGTATAATGGTAAAGCGCCTTCTGTCGCTAGATTTGGGATGGATTTGTGAGAATATTGTAATACTAACTCCATCCAAGTAGTGGAGACCCATTTTTTTTTTCAAGTATTCTGGGCCTGCCATGCTCTGCTCTGATTTTTGGGGTACTTTTAGAATTGGGCTGTCCATTAATTAGGGATGTTATTTCCCTGCAGCCCGTCTTTCATTGGCTCAGGTAATGGGGCAATGAGAAAGCTGTCCATGCCCATGAGCAGATCAACTTCATGATTGCCTAAGATATTGGTGGAAAGGCTGAATGAGCTACATTAAGAAGCAAATTTCGAACATTAATATCACACATTTGTATCCACCTCTTAATGTTGTATTGCGAGGGAAGATAAGATTGTTCAATAGCCGCTTTCATGATCATGTAGGGTCAATGAGAGAGAGAGCTCGGAGCTGTTGAAACCCAAGAACAGAGAGCTAATGACCCATCATGTCTTCTAGTATACAGAAGTATTTACTGTGGGCTAAGTCACCAGCGGAGCGAATCATGTTAACAAGGACAAGGTTTGACCATGTTTTGTTAAGGGCGGTGGTGGCAGCATGGTCTGGGGTGATTGGCAAACAGCCCTGTCCTTTGTGTGATGCACCATATGAGGATCTCACCCGTTTATTATTTTATTGCCTGGCCCATGGGAGAGTGGGAGGATCTTTGTTATTCCCTTTGCTGCGTGAACTGGGTTTTGTGCAATATCGACCTGCATTGACTTTTTTATTAAGGGTCGTTTCTCCACGTGTTGGGTGGACTCTCTTATCGTACCTAAAAATAGCACTTTATATTAGAAAGCGTCTGCTGAGGAATATGTGGCTTTGTTTGTTTTTATTTCTGGCATCTGTATTGTTATGTCACCTAACTTAAAAGTGTACTATTTTTATAGAAAGTTTTGTACATTTCCAAAATAAACACTATGTTGATGAGGAATATGGGCCCAGAGCACAGAGAGATGATTTTAGGGTTCAAGAATGATTTCAAAGCCTAGAAACACAAGTGACGATGCTTGCTGAGCAAGTGGGGAGACTGTGTGCTAGCCAAAGAAATCGCCAACAGATGGTGAATCAGAACGAAGAGAATAAGAGTGGCGTTGCTCAAGGAACTAGTAAGTGAATAGTTAGACAAACACCCCAAAACAACAGGTGCAAAATTACATACCATTAGATAAATGTACAGATAGGCACAGTAACTTAGATTTGAATGAATGAATAAACTTTATTGATCGGTTTTCTCCATTAACATACATCATTAAACACATCATAGCAAAAACGAAAAATGATACAAAATGTAAAATCAATTAAAAACACAATGGGCTTCATTACGAGTCGGGCGGTCCGGAAATAACAGTGGCGGTAAACCCACCGCCACTGTTAATTCTGGACGGCCCGATCCTGAGTCCTGCAGGCGGGAGGTGGTGTTCCCGCTAGGTCTGACCTGGCGGGTTTTACACCACCCGCCTGCAGGCGGACGAGGAAACACCGGCACCATCACGAGATGGTGCTGGTGTTTCCATGGTCCCCATTCCCATTGAGTCCAATAGGACTCAATGGGAATGGGGTTTACACCATTCCGCCTCCAGAATTCCTGGGTCACCGGGGTTGTAATGCCCCGGTAATTCCGGGAATCACGGAGGTGGAATGGTCAGACGAGTCTGGTGGTAACCGAGCCGGAAAAACTGGCAGGTTACCGCCGGACCCGTAATGAGGCCCACTGTTAAAAAGAGAATTCTTCCCACTGCAGTTTCAATCTAAAACTTTCATCGAACATCTTATCAGAGCCTTGCTCACGTAGGTACCCAAGATGAAAATAAAGTCAAGGGCCCTCATTACAACCCCGGCGCTAAACCATGGTGCTAGTAGCACCATGGTTGGTGCCGGTGTTGTAACGAGTCCGCCATGGTGGAATGGGGAAATACCGCCCCGCCAACCTTGGAATGGGGCGGTATTTCCCCATTCCAAGGTTGGTGGGGCGGTATTTCCCCATTTCACCATGGCCCTTCCCCATTCCCATTGAGACCTATGGGGGCTCAAATGGGAATGGGGAATGGTTTTCAAAATGGGGACTACTCAGAACCAGACCTGAGTTTGGAGGCAGCCATGGTGCTAATAGCACCATGGCTATAAGCACCATGGCTGCCTCCAAACTCGGAATGACCCCAATGTCTCTTTGCAGTCCCTTATCTGATTTTCCAAGAAGAAGGGCCTTAACAAATCTTTTCTCAAATCTAAGTACCAGCTACATATTAGCAAAAAATGCTTAAGATCCTCCCTTACTATTAGCTCACACGTACAGTTTTTCCAAGTGTCTCTCAGTCCCCGATTGGCGCGGCCCTTTAGTGGTAACATGTTTAAACCCACTAATAAGATAGAATGCCTACAGTTAGGCAAGGGGAAACTACATACACTGCACCCTGCTCGGCATTAAATCTCATAGCTGAAAACTGATTCAGAGAACCTAAGGCCTGAACAGCGTTCGATTCCTGAATCAGGTCCCTACTAAGTATCCTCTCTTTAACCCTTGATTTTAACTCTGTCAGGCTCAGGTCTCTCTCGAAACCACCTAAACTTTAAACAGAAACCCGAACCTGCCATCTCTGATAACAGATACTGAATAATGTTATTTTTCGTGGGTACCTGCAGAACCTTTGAAAAGAAGGCACCTTTTCTCAGTTTAGCCTGTGTGGCTGTCCTTGTGATCCCCAGCTCCAAACGCAGAGCGCAATTTGGGGTTCGCATTGGGACACCGTCAGCATTTTCATAATTTTATTTTGGGCAACCTCCAACTTCTCACAGTTAGAACACCCCCAGATTTCATTACCATACAGTAGTATATTCCCCACTTACACTTGTAGACCTCTATCGCCTTACCCAGCATGCGCCCACACAGATGTATGGTAGAATATAATTAGCCCATTTAACCTGGACCTGGCCTTTAGACATACCAAGTCCAAATGCTTTCCCCACTTCCCATTACTGTCAAAGGTCAGCCCCAAATGATAAAAGGAGTCCACAACCTTGATTCTATGACCATTAAGATACAATGAATAGTCTACCTTCTTCCTGCTATTACTAAAAACTACAATCTTTGTTTTATCCCTATTCAAGGTTAACTTATCAGCCTTAAAATCCTCAGTGGCATAGTCAAGACCAGCTTGTAGCCCCACAGGAGTCAGAATGATCAGAGCTGTGTCATCAGCATATAACAGTGCCTTGAATGACCTGCTTCCCAAATATGGTGGATTGGTCCTAGAACTGGTTTCTGCAGGGTTAAAATGGCTAAAAATAGGAGGAACAGCAACAGAGCCAGGGAGCAACCCTATTTAACTCCTTGGTTTGTAGGGAATTCCTCTGTTAACTGAACTTGGTTATTTACCCTTACAGTGGCAGTAGTATCTTGTTAACTGCATAAAATCAACTGCAAAAGGTTTAGAGGTATTTTCAGGTCCCTACGTTTCTTCCATAGCATTCCTCTGTTAATTTTATCAAACGCCTTCTCAAGGTCCAAAAAAGTTACATGCAGCCTACCCCCTCTTATCGAACAATACTTCTCAAATAGGATATGTCAAACCAAGCAGTGGTCCATAGTTGAAAACCCACTACGGAACCCTGCTTGGGAGGCAGGTAACACTCTGTGACTCTCTGCCCACTCTTCAACTCTCCTCCTTATACATTTATTAAAGATCTTACTAGAAATATATCTAGGAGCGAGATTGGGCGATAAAAATGGGCGTCGTTAGATGTACCCTTCTTAAAAATGGGGACAATTATAGCTTTCTTCCAATAACTGGGGACGATGTTAGAGTTCGCAATAGCATTAAAAGGTTTTCCTTAAATAGTGGCCCACCAAACAGGACTCCACTTCAAGAGGTCCGACTGAAGACCGTCAGAGCCAGCCGCCTTTCCCAATCTGAGATCGGCGATACACTCCAGGATCTCTGCCTGTGTAAATACTATATGCTCCCCCCATCACCCAGGTCACACTGCAGGAGAACACCCTCCCCTCCCACTTCCCGTAAGGTTTTAGTGTAGTGGGACACCCACTTATCACCTGAGATGCAGGAAGGATCTGCCATATTTGGAGTGTCAAACCCTCTACTAACTAAGCTCTAAAAGAGCTTATAGTTATTATTTACAACTGTTTGCTCTAACCTTTCCTACTGTTTCACTGTGTGTTCCATCCTCTTAGTGTTCAACAGCTTTCTATAGTCAGATTTAAGAGCATATCATTGACCAGAGTTCATGTCTCCACGTTTCGTTGCCCCATTAATCTTCCATTTCAGGGCCCTACAATCTTGATCGAACCAAACATCACCCCCACAGTTTGACCGCTCAGGCTGGTTCCTACTCAGGAGCAGTTTCCTACATTTGCCAACTAGTAACTCTATTCATTCTTTGTAGCTGTTAATACATGCTGAGCTATTCAATCGAGTGTCATAGAACTCTAGAAACTTGTCTACAACCCTAGGTACCCTCCGAGTCATCTCCCAGTGATCCTGCCTTATACGCGGTAGGCGCTGGCATGCCCTTCTACCATTTTCCTCCCCCAAATCAAGGGCCTGTCCAGAAAACTCCATAGCCTTAACCAGAGGCAAATGGTCACTGTCCAGGCAGGCTACCACCTCAAATCCTATTATACTTGCAAAGGAACAACCGTCTACCAAAGAGTAGTCTATAACAGAGCCATGTTTACCCCGACTACAGGTACGCTTTGGGGGGCAGTCTCCTTTGGATCTCCCATTTAACTCAACCAGGTGGTATTCCTTCATAAAAGCATTTAACTCTTTACCCCGGCTGTCTTCTCTAGTGTTCAATTGACATCTGTCCGGTATCCCATGCTCTAACTCCAGATGACAACAGTCCACCCTGTCACTTGCTGGTAATCCCTTTTTGATGTTAAAGTAGGAATATTACATGGGATTTCAGTCTGCGGAAGTTCCCCCAACGCCTTCCTCCAACAAACATTCCCTGATTGACAGTTTGTTGGTGGTATGTACACATTCACCACAAGCAGGTCCATTATACCTGGCCTGGTTTTCAGGAGAACAACCACTGCAAATCCATTGCCAACCTTCACCCTTTCAGCTGACCAGAGTGGGGACGTCCTAATGTAGGTAAGCACCCCCACTGCTCCTCCTCCGCCTCCCTCTACCTACAACTTTTACCTCTATTGCAAAACTAACGCAATTTCTAAGTGTCGGAGCAGCCTTAATCCATGTTTCTTGTAGGCAGATGTTATCATAACCAGAAATAAAAGTGACCCATTCCTTGTCGATAATTTTGCCGTTTAACGGGCCACATTCCAGGAAACAGTTTAAAATTGCTGCTCTCAACCCACGCTGTTAATCCTAGAGGCAGTTCTGCCTACCCCCTGTAAGGTAGAAATTGGCTGGGGCACACTGTCCTTGGATTTCCTAGAGATCATTATAACAGGTCTTGCATTAGCTGGAGGCCCCTGGTAAACCGGGAGGGCTTGGGTGGGCGGGGGGAAAGTGCAGCACTTGCTACTAACTGGTTTAGCGCAGTGCTCCTCTCAAAATCCCTCACCTCTCCATCTCCCTGTCCTACTCCATTCCAGTCCACCCCCGGTACAAAGGCCTCATGTCAAGTGTCGTGTCGATGGCATATATTGGCCATGGAGTCCAGAAAAATCTCGATACCCATGTCGGCCAGCCAATCTCTGCAATGGATCACGAAGATCTGATATATGGATTGTTAAATCCTATGCGCAAGTTGCATCCACCACAGAACATACAGTCTGACAAAATACGGGCATGGGAAAGGATTTTAAACGAGATACCTTCCACGCCCAGAACAGTCCCCAGTACTCCAACAAGTCGTCTCTTGTAGAGGTTTTTATTACTATGGGTCCTGCCTCTAAAAGTACAAATTAAATTCAACTGCCTCCAGTCCTCCAGCGGATCAGGCCTTACATTTTCATAATTTAGAGTTGCAGGGTGGACAGAAGGCTCCAGGGTAGGCTTTAAACGCAAAATTTGTTGGACCAAGAGAGTTGGTTGTGGAGTCGTAACCTCGGCTCTAAAAGCCCCTTGGATTGAGGGGATGAAACTTGCAAAAGTCTGATCCTCAGCTGGAACTACCCCCTTGTTCATTTGTTTCAGACTCAAGTCAGCCCTTTTCGGTCAAATACTGGCTGTAACATTGACTTGACCAATCGCTGCTACAAAACCCTGTCCTTCACGAGCAGGGTTTTTCCAGAGGTGTGTAGCAGTCGAATCCAAACCAGCCACTGGGCCGGGATTTACTCCTGGTTTTATTTGCTCTCCGCCTTGGGCTCCCTGGTGGTTCGAACTCTCACCATTCTGAGTTTCAGGCAGCCTGTAACTTAGATTTGGGGAAACAGATTTGTAATGTAATTGGAAGTAGGAACACAGACACAAAAAGGAGTGTGGTTAAACTTGTATTTAAACCAAAGCGAAGGCTCCATTAATGTGTGTGAGGAAAGTGAAAGACAAAGGAAAAATACACATGATTAAACTAGTTTGAGTGGTGAACCCAAGGAACCGAGGGAAAGAAAACAAACTAGAAAGAAGTACATTGCAAATAGTGAGGATAGAGTGAATACAGAAAAAAGTGATGGGGTCCATTACCCGATGAATCTATTACTGTTCATATCCCCACAGAGGTAAAAACTCCTCAAAGGACACATACAGGTGAGTCCCCAGACAAATATTTCGTGCCACAGATGTTCAATGAGGTGCAGTTAACGGGTAAAGTACAAGTGCAAGGTAGGTTCCAAACACAAAATGTTCATGTGTTACCACATGAAAAAGGAGTTCATGAAAACACAGTGAAATCGTGTACCATAGAAAAGGTACGTGATGATGCTGAAAACAATGTGGAAAAAAGTAGATAAGAAATTTGTTAAGAACTCAAACGGGTCCAATATGCAGGGAGGCCAGTCAATAGCAAAGCTTCGGATGGGATCACAGGACAGAAAAATAAACAAAGAAGATAGGAAAGTTGAAAATTAGACAATCAAAAAGGGGGGTAAGGTATCATTCCATATGCCCTTTTGTTAAGCAGGAAGTCAGGCGTCCTTAAGAAAAATTATTCCTGAGATCAGTACAACTCACAATTCCTATGTATACTAGAGGGATGGGAGCATCGATATTATGCCCCTATCACAGTAGAAGAGCAATGCAATGTGTTTGCAATGGTGGATACAGAAACCCAGGCTACTGTAATGTCAAGGAGAATGCTGGCTAGCGTAAATGAAGGAAACCAACAGCAAAACACTTTAGAATTAAGACAAATATAGGGCCCTGTGTATAATTTCAGTGGGGAGGATATACCCGTGGAAGGTGCTGCTGAGATTAACACCAATGTCTGATGTACTCTCCTGCTCTGCAATACACATTCCCTCCTCTGCTCCTCTCCCCTTGCTCTCATTCTCCTTCTACCTTTTGGCTATATCTTTTATCCACCACCTTTACCATCCAATTGGTAGTGTTACTTTTTGCCTCTCCTCTTTTCTCACATGCCTCCTCTTGTCCACAAAGTTTGGTCATTTTACTCCCCATATCTCCTCTCTGGCAACCATACACTTACGTCTTTGTTGCCACCACCTTCTTCACTTCTTTTACTACTTTCTGCTTAACTCCTTTTACACCCTCCTTCTTAGGCACCTATAAGTCCAGTGCTTCTTTCTTTGTGTCCTTGTCATCTCCTCTTCTTCAGCACCGCTGATTACCTCCTCCTTCTTCTTAGTTCCTTTGAGTACCTGAACCTTCTTTACAAACCCTCCTTTTCCTCAGCTCCTTTGACCACCTCTTCCTTCTACTTGTCACTTCAGAGAACCTCAGAGAACCTCATCCTTTTCCTAAACTCCTTTGAGCACCCCCTCCTCCTCTGCTCTTCTGAGTAGCTCCTCCTTCTCTTCAGAACCTTTCGGCACCGCTTTCTTTTTCTCAGCTCCTGAAGGCACCTCCTACTCTTCAGTTCCCATGAGATCCCCCTTCTTCTCAGCTCATCTGAGCACTCCTCCCCTTCCAAGCTTGTTTCAACAATTCCTCCTCCTGCACATGTTCCCAGCCACTTAGAGCTTTATCTCTCCAGCCTCCTGGGTCAACTTTCTTCGAGACTCCTAACTCTACTTGCCTACAGCCTCCTTGGTCTACTCTTACCCAGTCTCCCATCTCCTCCTGATTCCAACATCACCTGCCCCTGCTGGTTTCCTGTCTCTTGCTCCAGGCCCTTCCGCACTCTTTGCCAGCCGTTTTCAAATTAGCCTGTTCCATGGACACCCACAAGCGTTGCCACAAGCTTGTCATTTTAAAGGGTGTTGACCCTGCTTTCCAACCTCTCTCTGACTATCTGATCTATCGCCCTAGGCGGCTTGTATGGGAATTGGGAGGTGGTTCAGCCCCTATGGGAAGGTGTGTTGCCCTTTCTTTTTAGTTCTATTTCTTGGTTCAGGAGCCACTCTTTCTCTGTTTGCTTTATCTATAATTTCTGTACCCAAAGAGAAAGACGCTAAGAATACAAGCACTGCCAGCTGTGTGTGTTGCCACTCCTTGATTCCCTTAAAGGGACAGGAGCATCTAAATTGCCAATGAGATGAGCCCATGCCTCCTGCGAGTGGCATGGTGGGGATAGCCCTTGGATCCTTCCCTTTATTCCCCCAAGCCCACCATCAAATGTCTTGTGGCAATTATAGGCCAGCCTAGTGGCGACCTCATCATCAATCCGCCAAAAGGCTAGTCAGGGGGCGTAGTCACAGTAACTATTAACAGCAAAGTAAATGTATCCGTTAGGCTCAGAGTGACATCATCATATCATCATATAGAATTTTAGATGGGTAACTATCAAAAACCAAGATATATCTTCAACTGAGGGGCTTTGAGTAACTTCTGATATACATTTTGAGTGAAGCTAAAGGTGTCTATGATGTTAATTAGAGCCATCTTAGGAATTTATACAATTTTACGTTATGTATGAACACTTCAGCATCCCTTTTCCACCCCAGGGGAACAACCAGTGGTCGTGCTGCCTCCCTGACCTCCTTCCAGTTTCACCCTTCTTCATTCTCCACCGAAGACTAGAGGAAGATATCAAAACAATACATTGCAACTGTCGTGAGGTCACCAGTGGAATATGCCTTCAGTGTTGCACTACAATTATTACTTATCAAGATGGTACAGCATTCAGTAAAATCTTTATAAATTACGGGGGTCCTATGTAAGCAATAGACAACAGGCTTGCTGTTGATAGTTATATATCCACAAGTCTCTTTATTTTGGACTTGACTTTAAGGGCGTGCAAAGTGGGACAGGTTGGCTTTGGGCATTATCCTGCACATTGTGCTAGTTTTGATGTTTGCAGGCACATTATATGATAATGACAACACTTTTATTATATTGTGATGGTGTTGTGATTGTGTGTGTCCTTGTTGCTACCTTGACACTGCAGAATGAACTGCGGGTTTCATTGGGCCTCATTACGAGTCCAGCGGTAAACCTGCCAGTGTTTTTGGCGGCTTGCTGCCGAACCCGTAACATTTTACTGGCACCTAGCATTACAAGTCCCGGTGGAACTGGAAGCTGGGTGCCGAAAAATATTAGTCCCTATTCCTGAGGAGTCCCATAGGACTCCACGGGAATGGGTTCACGGGAGCATCGGCACTGTTACTAATGTTGCCGATGCTTCTGTGATGAGTCTGCCTACCGGGGCCGCTGCGCCCAGCATGGTCAGACCTGTCGGCCGCAGTGGCCCCGGCAGGCAAACTCGTAGTGTGGCGCCCCGGAAACAAGGGTCCAGACCACCACACTCGTAATGAGGCCCATTGTCTTTTGATGATTCAATGATCCACAAGTATTGACATATGTGCATTTACATTAAGGGGTGGGCACCATTGCAATTGTACTGCTCAAGAAACAACAACAAATATTTTACTTTATTTTGCTGCACCGAGAATAGGAGATGCGAAAACTCTCCATTTGACTTTGAGTGGAGAGCTTAGATATGTTGATGAGGGTCTATGGATACTGAATACACTGAAAATTCATATCATGGTCGTCCAACATATGTCATCTTTTACCAATATCCAGTGTCATGAGCCCACATTGTACACTAGTCAGATAAACTCTCTGCATATTGCTGCTGATTTTAGAAGCAGTATAACCTTTCCATCACAATACCTCCTTGCCAGAAGCCTAAATGTGCTGTATTTGCAAAGATAATACTGGAAAGTAGTATGTGTCTATATAGGCCCCAGATCGAGAGCTTCTTATTTACTTAATCACTTGATTGTTTTATGTTTTCCGAGGCCTATCATTTTGTGCACAAATACTCCACGTTTTCATGTCACTGTGGCCTAGGGTTTCCTGTATCTAGTTATAAAAGTTGGTATTATATCATATTTTTATGAATAGTGTTTCATGTCTGACTCCTCCTGCTTCTAAGCGTTGTAAAAATAGGTGTTATTTCTACCACATGTAATATTATTTAATTGATGAAGGCCTGATTTTGCCCTGCGAAGATATGGGCTTGGAAAGTGCAGGCTGGCCTATATCCGAGTTGAGCTTTTAACTCACTGAACTTTCCAATTGAGATACAAGTATGCTGTTTAATCAACTGTCCAGTTAAAAAGAAACATGTATTAGGATACCTACCAGCTACCCTCTCTTGTCTCCTCCAGTTCTTTTATAAAAAAGATAATGATTGCACTACAATGATCACATTTACTAGTGGGCCATTTAATGTTCCTACTGCTTCTCAGCACTGGAATATGTGTTATATTAGTACAACATGTAATCCCCAGAGCCAATGCATTACCAAATGCTGTAGTATGCACATTGAAGGAAGAATAACTGGTAAGATAGCTCTGTGGGTTAAGTGCGAACTGCCAGAATGTTTGTATGGTCAGCAAGTAATAAGTTTGAATCTTAGAAATGTCTACTCAAACTTTTATCCGTCTGAGGTCCACACGTGATTATTGGTTGTCGGGTAATAATAATTTTATATGACTGTTTTAAGTAAAGTGCTGTGGTGAAATTGCTTTATAAGTAATGGATTATTATAAATGCCTAAATGTTAGCATCAATCTAAGCATAGGCTCAAAATATTGTCATAGTCTTAAATCAGTGTCGCTTTAAGTGTATAAAAATAATATCCATGTGTTTGTTTTCTTGCTAAAGATGTCTGAATCTTATTTTAGTCTGAAGCTAAATGAGACAGGTTTAAAAGCAGCAGCGAGATGTTGGTGCTTTCCCACAGCCTGCTCGGAACAAAAATCAGGATGATACCAATTTATAAATTGGTATTTACACATATGTATATATATTCACTGAAACAACTTTTCACTTTTGCACTTTGCAAGTCCTGCAAAATAATGCAGTAAGAATCATCAAACAAATACCTAGGAACCAGCACATTAGCGAAGCCAGGAAAGAACTTCATTGGTTAAAAATAGAAGAAAGAGTCCAATTTAAGTCGCTCACGCTCACACACAGATGTATATATGGCAAAGCTCCAGCTTACATGAGAAGTAAAATCATCCCATATAAGCCCTCCAGAGAGCTAAGATCAGCCGAACAAGGACTGATTACGACAGCTCCTTTCAGACTCAAAAACGGAGCGGGCAAATCCTTCCCTGTCACCGTAGCAGGCCTCTGGAACAACCTTTCGGGCCAGATAAGGATGGAAGCCAACTACCAACGCTTCCGTAAACAATTGAAAACTTACATCTTTAAGTAAAACATATACATTTTTCTGGCCCAGTTCCATATCTTCTATATCTGTCTTGTGCTTCGTGTATATTATCTGTCACTTGTCTCTCGTGTTCCTGTCTCTGCGCCCCGAAGCTTGCGAGCTACCGGCGCAATATAAATAAATAAATAAATAAATAAATAAATAAATAAATAAATAAATTTGTGCAGATTTAACCCAACAAACCCTGAAAATCAGTGGATGTGGGAAATCCTGACCAGCTTAACTCGGCGCGCTCCCCTTGCATTGCAAAGTCCATGAGCACATATATATTATAACGGAAGGGAGTCACAATGGGTTACAAAATGGCATAGCATTATGAGGGACATCAACAGTGATGCGCCGGCCTAAGATTGTCGTGACTTCCCACATCCACTGAATTTCAAGGGTTTTGTTGCGTTGTACAACTTAACTACACATTAACTAAAGTATTTTCAGTGAATTTGAAGGGTTTTGTTATACCATAGTTTTTTTTACAGGCCACTAGCCATGGCCTTTGGCCATGCCCACTGGCCATGGCCTTCAGGTGTGTCCACTGTACATGTTCCCCAATATCATTCTTTTGGACCCACTAGCTGGCCACGGAATTGGCCGTGGCCTCAATACATGTCTATAGGCTCCACTAGCCATAGCCTTTGTTCCTGGCCAGTGAGCACAGCCTTCGGCCGTGCCCAGTGTATCTTTTAAACACTAACTTTCTTTCCCGCTCACTAGCCATGGCCTTCACCCATGACCATTGGCCGGCATTCGACTATGTCCCATTTACATGTTGCCCCAATAGCTTTCTTCCGGTCCCACTAGCCATGCCTTCGGCCGTGGTCACTGTAAATATTGCTTCAATAGGTTTCCTAAACGGGCTATACATTTTTATAGGTCACTGCACTATGGTTAAGTTGAGTATCGAGATACATAGGAAACCCAAAAATGTAATTGCTAATAACTTTTGACTTTCATGATTGACTTGGCTGAAATTTTGCAAACAAAAAGTTTGCCACGCATACCCAAGATTGGACATTTTGGGAAATATCTGTTACAAAAATAAAAAAGTAATTAAGAAAGTAACAAACCGCAGTTTCGGCCTACTCCCCATTCAATTTCCCATAGACAGAAAGTCAAAGTTTTGCCCCAGCGTACATTCAAAACCGCTGGACAGAATTGGAGCAGGTACGATACAACTTGGATACGAATTTCCAGGGGGGGCTGGGATTATTCCATCCAGTGATGTTTAAAATATTGGGGACAGGGGTGCCCCTTTCTCCCGAAATTATAGCTATATCTCCCTTTGTGATTTGCAGCAGTGATGCTGACAGGCTTGTCAGAAATGAAAAAGCAGCAATTTTCCCCCAAAATTCTATTGTTAATAACTTTTCACTTGCTGGATGGATTTGGATGAAATGTTTGAACCATAATATTTGTCCAGGCACCCACCCCCTCCGCCCCACCTATCGCCCCAAACAAACTGCATATTTTGGGAACAAAATGTAGATTGAAAAAGTTATTAAGAAAATAAAACCACACTTTCACTGTGTACAGCTCATTTATTTTCCCATTGAGAAAAAGTGCCATTTCTGAACAGCCACAGCATGAAAACCGCCAAGCAGATTTGGACCAAATAAGAAATAACTTCGGCACAAAGCTTTGACTTAAATTGATTGAGTGGTATGGGGTAAATCCATGTGGAAGATTTAAAGATATTTGACAGAGAAGGGTGTGCCCCTTCTCCTTACAACCTTTATAGCGGCCTTGGTGCTTTTTACAGCAGAGAGGCTGAGCAAGGCTAATTACCATTGACTTGCTGGATGGATTTGGATGACAACTTCCAAATCAACAGTTTGTCAAGAGCTCCACTAAAATGGAAATGTCTAGAACAATTTGTTAGAAAATGAAAAAGTTATTAAGAAAACATCAAAACACTGTTTTCAGCCTATAGAGAAAAAGTGCAGTTTTTGAACATCCGTAACATGAAAACCACTTGGCAGATTTGCACCAAATGAGAAACAATTTAGGAACAGAGCAATGACTTAATTTCCTTGACTGTTTTGGGGTAAATCCATTGTGTAGTTTTTAAAATATTCGACAGAGAAAGTGGTCCCCGCTGTGCCTTAAAACCTTTACATCCGTCTTGATGCACTGCAGCAGAGAGGCTGAGAGAGGCTAATAACATTTGACTTACTTGGTGTATTTTGATGACATTTTCTAGACCAAAGGTTTGTTTCATTAATAGAGAAAAATAGCTGTTTTTGAACAGCCCTAGCGCAAAACTCGCTGGGCAGATTTGGACCAAACTTTGGAGTGAACTCCCCTACGACCGTATAGAGTCTATAATGTTCTCGATAACAGAAAGAGACTCAAAACGCTTTGGTTTATGTAGTCACTCCAAGGGGAACACTGATTGTTTTGGCCGACTGCAATTAGATGCCCTGGCCGTAGGCGCTTTATAAATACCAATACAATAGCAATAGCAATCACATCAGGCTAGAGGTCAAGAGTGGGAAAGAAGACACCATGTGAAGTTGGGGTTTTGGGGGTCGGGTTTGGGAGACAGTTATGGGTAAAAAATGTACCGTTTATCAGGGGAATGCCGCCTGAATCTCACAAAATTACAGCAGCAACGCACCAAGGCACACTCAGAAAATAATGTGTGTCAGGTGAAGCAATGAGTGATATGGTAATGGTAATGGTGGTAATGGCAGTGGGTTAAGCACGGAAAAAGCTATTGACTGGAGTGAAGGGAGCTGGAAGATAGAAGGGGTAAACAAGATGAGTGCCTTTGAGGACATGGAAGACTTTATTTGTGAGGAATTTTTCCCGTTATCGGGGGAATCAGCAAACTGCTACTCTACTGCAGGAATTTCTGTTATTGTAAATTATTACTGTGAAATTATCATGGGAATTGGCCCCAAAAGAAAGATATTGGTACAACACGTAAGGGGCTAGGGCCGAAGGCCATAACTAGTGAGACTGCAAGAAACTATGCAACATGGCTGGACATGGCCACTGGCTGAAGGCCATGGCTAGTGGGCCAAAATAAAACTATTGGTACAACATGTACAGTGGCCAGAGCAGAAGGCCATGGCTAGTGGGCCCTGAGGAAACTAAGGTATAACCCTTGAAATTCAGTGAAAGACTATTTGTTAAGAGAGAGTTAATGTGATCAGATTTAACAAAACAAAAATGTCAATCAAGTCCACCTCAGAGAAGAAAACTAATCACACAAATCAAACAATGTTAGTGGGTAATGGCCAGAAGAAGGCCAGGGAGGAAAAAAGCAATTGAGGGAAGTGGGAGGACCATGGAAAGAGGAGAGGGCACTTAGTGAGTGCCTGTGAGGACAAGGAAGAGTTTGGGATTTTCAAGCATTATTGGTGGAATACTGGGGGAATACCAAGGGCATGGGTAGTTCTATGGCACTGTATGCGTAGTTTGTTGCCATCATCAGGGGAATATAGAGCGATTCCTGGAGGAATGGGGAGAAAGTGAAATAAATAAAAGTAATTTTCCATCTGCTGTGATTGAATTTCCTAGGCAGGGGGCAATGGGTCTCTGGGGCAAAGGTCATGCCTAGTCCCCAAAGAAACCTAAAGGTGAAACATGTACAGAGGCCATGGCCAAAGGCAGTGGCCACTGGCCATGGCTAGTGGGCCCCAATAAAACTATTGATGTAACATGTACAGTGTCAACGGCCGAAGGCCATGGCCAAAGGCCATAGCTAGAGGGGCCCAAAGAAACCTATTGGTGCAACATGTACAGTAGCCACAGCCAAAAGCCGAGGCAACTGGCCATGGCTGAAGACCATGGCTAGTGGGCCCGAAAAAGAAAGCTATCGGTTCAACAGGTACAGTGTTAACGGCCAAAGTCTATGGCCACTGTCTATAGCTCAAAACCTGGCCACTGGCCATGGCCAAAGGTCATGGTTAGTAGGCCCCAAAGAAACCTATTGGTGTAATATGTATAGTGGCCATGGTTAAAGGCCATGGCTTGTGGGTCGAAAGAAACCTATTGGTGCATGATGTACAGGGCCACAGTTGCAGGCCATGGCTAGTGGGCCCTGAAGAAACTATAGTATAACAAAACCCTTGAATTTCTGTGAAAAACCATTCATTAGGAGACAGTTAAGGTGATCAGATTTAATGTGAAAATGACATAGCCACAAAACCTTTGTAACTCAGTGAATACAACCTTGGTTAAGAAAGAGTTAAAGTGATCAGATTGAATGCAACAAAACCCCTGATATTCAGCAATCGCATTTCGAGCATACGTAGCTATACGACCCGTTGTGCAGCATATGATCACAATGATGGCACCATAGATGACATCACACATACATGACATCACTGGTGACATCATACATGACATCACTGATGGCATCGGCATCACTAATTACATCATGAATGACATCACTGATGTCACTTGTTTGATTAATTACATTTTGAAATATGACAACTCTTTTTTGACATAACATATGTGTACATACTTAGACAGTACAATGTATTCTGCCCTTGTTTCTTTAAATGTATCGAACGGTATACAATGTTGTAGCATAAGTAACTAATTTTGTTTTTTATATTGACCAAACTCTGAATTCTCAGATTATATATTATCACAATGCACACGGGAAAGTACTTTCTTTTGTATATGATTATTTTTTATGTTATGTTATTGGGACTTATAGCACGAACCGCTGCCACTTTCATGGTCTCTTGACGCCCTGGAAGATCTGAAAAGGAAGGAGGAGTGGGAGGGCTTTGTTAGTGGGATTGAGAGGGAAAAGCTCAAGTGAGCTTTGATGTGCTGTTGGTAGCTTCAGTTCGGAATAAACAGTCACTGTGTGCTGGTTTGTTTGTATAAAACTTAGAAAAGAATGTGTCATGTAATGTTGTAACAGTGAGGAGAATTGTAAACTTAAATGTGAACATTGACTATTTTCATGACACTTACTATTAAACCTGTTTCTACTTCTATCTATTCTTATTTCTTTTTTTTCACTACTACATATACATTTTATATTATGCTTGAAATACCTGAAATAGATTTATCAGCATCAGGTACTTTCCCTACAACAAAGTTTTGTAATTCTTTACTAATACATGAAATGCAAACTATTTGCATAACTTTAGATTTTTTTATTTCAAAGTTTGAGTTGATAAGAATTACAAATGAATGCACCACACGTAATCATATCATACTTTTGTATCAGTGTATTGTTCCATGTCATGGTATTATTAACTGGAATAACATAAAATAGGTATCAAAAGAGGTCAACAAAAATATTGTAACTTATTTAATCAGTAATGTGATATCTGATGCAATTATTGATCGCATCACTTATGTCATGTATGGTGTAATTATTGATGTCACCAGTGATGTCATCATTGTGGAAATACACTGCATAACAGGGGGTGCATAGTAAAGGTGGACTCGCTCGAAATACAATTGCTGAATTTCAGGGGGTGGTTTGTGTCACTTTAATCCTCTCTTAACCAAGGTTTTTTCACTGAATATATATATATATATATATATATATATATATATATATATATATATATATATATATATATATATATATATATATATATATATATATATATAATGTAAGCCCCTCAACCCCTCCAGATATATAACTCCTGGACACACCACTGTTCTGCCTTAACCCATCTGGTGGCAATGAAACATATGAGAAATTGAGAAATACCTACCAAATAACTCCCCATGGCACATTTATTCCTGGAAACCACATAAGGCTGTTGGTGTAGGTGGGGGGGTGTCACAGACAGGAATAAGGCCAGAGATCAGGTCCTTCAAGCAAGATGCAGAGAGTCCAGGTGACAGGGAGCTATTCTCTGTGTGTATAACACAGTGGAGAGAAGGGCACAATGGGAGCTGCATTTACACTCATTTTGAAGCCAGCCTGCCCCCTGCCTTGTCCCTGATAGAGGGTAATGAAGGGTGCTAAAGCAGAGGAAGAGCACAGTAGTCTGATAGCACCAGGAAGTGAATGTATCCCTTTGAGTGTATCCCAGCTAAAGCACGGATAGATTCAGAGGTTGGTGTTATGGAATGCAGTTTGTCGGGACAAGGAGGAGAGAATGGGGCCCCCTGCAAGGATCCTCTTGATAGAGGGGCCTGAGAAGGTTTGTCCCACCGCCCCCCACCCACTTCAAGTTTTACAAAACAGAGTGTAAAATGATGGAGTGAAGGAGATTTTGTATGGTGCATGTTTTTAATCTTGCATTTAACACTCCAATTTGTAAAAATGTAAAACTACATGCAGGGGACCCAACAGCACATATGTACTAATGCTAGTGTTTCCCAGCCTGCAATGAACAATTTATGGAGAATGACCCCCTCTGATGGTGGCAGTGCTCTCTTTCACATAGGCAGTCATTTTACAGTGAATGTAAATTGCATGCAGGGGACAGCCTTTTTTGGTGCTTAAGTGCTCTTGGTCCCCTGCATGCAGTTTTAAACTAGATGAAATCACATGTACACTTAACTTCTACTGTAGGTTTTGTTAAAATGTTAAATACGCTTTTCAGACGGCATTTACAAATGTCTTTCCTGTGCAGACTGCTTGCTTTTACCAAGAGCTAAATGGAGGCACATCCCCTAGGAATACATTCCTTTGGCTCTTCCATGAAGATCTCAAGCAGTCGTAAAATGAACCGCACTTTCAAGATGGAGGGGGAAAGAAAGCACGGCAGAGATGTTCATTCTGCTTGGTTCCCCCTCTTTGCCGTGAAAGCAATTGATATGCCATCATTTATCACTCCTCAATTATAAAATGACCCCCCCCCCACAGAATGCAACACTTAAAATTGGTCATCATTATTCTCTCAATTTTACATTTTACAGGTAGCAGTTTGGCCCTGTTTTACTTTTGCTTTGCGTAGTTCAAGCCAGGCAGATGCAAAATAAATCTCTCTCCTGACCCCATGAACACATCAATTGACCTAAAGCAACTCAGCTGTTTTAATATTTGCTTGCCATTCCTGTCATGTTTCAAATGTTAATGTGTGACATAACTTCAGTACAGTGCCTAATAGATGCTTCACACATGAATTCATTATAATGTATAGACCGCTGCTATCACCGGGAAACCAGCTTTAGAGAACTTTTCAACTGATCATGTATGCTTACTGTGGGATGTTTTTACCCATGCATCCAAGCCCTGCTACAAATGGCAATGCTGATTGCCAAAAGCAACCCAGAGCTGTTGGGAATTCATTTTCTTAAGGTCAAGAATTTGCTAAAATCATGGGCACAAGACCACTCAAAGATTCAACCTTCTTGTGGGGGGTTCCACATCACCACTCTACTGTAAGGATGCCCATCAAAACAATAGCAAAATTCTCCTGTTAAATTCAAGACAACTCCCAAAAATGGGTGCAGTACCGGCTTTGGAAACAAGCCGGCGCTAGCGGTCTAAACTCCGACAGGAGTGAAGCCTGGCTTAAAGAGAGTGAATTCTGCCCGGCAACAACCCCTGATCAAACTGCATTCCCAGGCCTGGCTGCCTCCTGCTTCCCCACCAAAAGGAGATGACACCTCTCTGATTAGATTCGGGGAGGGGTACCTGCAGAGGGCAGAGACACAGAACAATGCACTGTCCTGGGCCCAGGCAAATGTTATATTGGGGGGGCCGTAAAATAGCTTCCTCTTGGGAGAAGTGGGAGGAGAAGTGCCTCTGGGAGCCACCTGAGCTGGAGGCGGGGACAGACAGAAGCTTCCCCCATGTGCTTTGGAACCTAAACCACACCCATCTGGGCCAGAGCATAATTTTAAAAAAGATGGATAATTCATAGTACGGACTTGTCAGAATTATATAAGTAATATCATTATTCTTGTGATTTTTCTGTGCACGTTTTAAGAGGTGTTAGGACCCTGTGGTGTATTCTGGGGGGTTGCTAGCAGAAAATAGGGTCTTACTCCAAATGTCTGCATGTTAAAAATGTGACACTTCATCAATTAATGTCCATACTCCTTGCGCACATTTGTGTAATTTTTGGTAAATGTCCGATATTGGTAAACCGACCAAAAAGCGCAAAATGTTGTCATTTCTGAATCCCAGCTCGCAGGAACATGGGGCTTGAACAGAGACCTGTCTTAATTCATCTGTAATATGTACATGTAATGTCAACCACTTGTGTATCTGATAAATATGTATTTGGGTCAGAAATAGATTTGTGTGCAAATTGACCAGGGGAGGATCCTCTTACCCATAAACAGACCTCATCATGATGACAATCCATTTCCTTCCCCCAATCATGGGAGAGGGGAGAATTGGGCCAATGACAAGTAGAGAGGGGCAGGCTTATCTAGTCCCAGGCACACACCCATTTTCAAAACACATAAAAAGAGACTGCTGGGACAGGTGGAGACATTCATTTTCCATTTCTGCGGAGCATTTTGACGGCCGACATTCCATCCAGACAGAGACCAGAACCAGGGACCCATAGACTACAGAACTTTGAACCTAGAAGGCCCACTGCAAGCAAAAGTATTCTCAGCAGGCCTTCACAATCCAGCAAACCTAACCAAACTATTCAACAGCCGGAACTTTTGCCGGAACCGCAGACCAGACCCAGACCGCTGTGAGCAGAACCAGAGATCCGGATCGCTGTGAGCAGAACCGGTTGTCACGACTCGCTCCCTTCGCTCCCGTTCCCGCCACTTGGGGGCATGTTTTGGGGCTTATTCCTTGCTGGACATTTCCTCCGAACCTAATGCCACAGTGCTGTAATGAATTGGGAGCGCTAAATCCCTATTTTCCAAACTACTTCCCTTCCGGATCCATTCCAGGTTTTTGGCAGCCAGCATGCTTCTTTAACCAAATGATTGTGCTTCCTAGAATGCCTGGCCCACTGCTCCACCTCCACCCTTGCAGGACAAGGTTGGGTGGAGGATAGGCAACACCTGTGGCTGCAGGTGCAGCAGTCAGCACACCAGGGCGTGTGCTCGTTAAACAGCTTTAAAAGCCTCAGTCTCACTTCAGTCCAGCGCTGGTCATCGTTTGCAGTGTTCCTGTTTTTGACTAGTCCCTGGTTCCTGGTTCCTTGCCTTTGTACCTACTTCCTTGTTCCTGTTTTCTTGTTTCCTCCGCCCTGAATTTCGGATTCATGAGCTAATTGATTTCTGCTCCCTTGATTTCCCTTTTTGTCTTCCTCTGTTTGCAGGCAGCAATTCTCAGTGCTTTCCCCTTTTAGATGCAGCCCAGTTTGTCTATGTTCTATATTTCTTTGACTCTGTCCTTTGCTGCTGTTACCCATTTGCCTTAGCCTTCCTCTTAGTTTAGTTTCCTGTCTTTTCCTTGGAGGGGTAGGGAGAAGTTGCATAGGTTAGTTCGTTTTTCCCTGCTCCTGATCCTTACTTTCTAGAGGATCCATTCCATGTTTTCCACTGCACTTCTGCATTTATTTTCCCTTTGATTATTAGGTGTGGTGTGCGGTAGTAGCTAGCTCCTGTGTGAATGCTTATGTTTTCCTCACTATTTTGTAGACACTATTCCCACTTAGGTATTTAGTTTTCCTTCCATTGCTGTTCTAGCCTTTCGGGGTCCCAGTTTCTTCAACAGGATTCGTGGGCTAGCTGACATTCAAGAGGTTTATCTCGTCCTCGTGAGTACAGTTCTTAAGTTCCCTTCTGTAATACCATCAAGAGTGTTAGTACACAGATCCTGTCATTGCTTGCCCTCCACGTGGGTTTAGCGCTGTCAGTACCTGTAACAGCAATTGGGGGTAAGGCGCTTGCCGACTTTCCTCGCGGTCAGGTGCTTACCCCACATCCCTTTTCATATATTGGTTTTGATGT
This sequence comes from Ambystoma mexicanum, assembly GCF_040938575.1. Classification (NCBI taxonomy): domain Eukaryota; kingdom Metazoa; phylum Chordata; class Amphibia; order Caudata; family Ambystomatidae; genus Ambystoma; species Ambystoma mexicanum. The sequence goes on from NC_090933.1 coordinate 1,401,482,912, forward strand.
CACACTCTATTTGCACTCCTGGGTTCTAGCATACCTGAGTCGTAGTTCCTGGGTGCACATTTCCCTTGCCATATTCGCTGCCTTTGTACTCGCCTGACTAATCCTGACAGAATGACCAGCCCAAAATTCCCATTGAATATGGCAAGTTTAAGAAAGAAAGGCAGCAAGGCCTCTAACAAGTTAGTACAGAAAGCTTCCCCTACATTTACCTGTGACAATCAAATCCCTAGTCTTGGCTTAAATGAACTCCTTGTCACGAATGGGCATTTACGAGCAAAGTATTTTTCCCATAGGATGGCACATCCTACATTGCCTGATCCTAGTTCGATCTTTTGTTCTGATCCCGATTCTATGTCAGCGCAAGCCTTAGCCGCAGAAAACAACACACTGTTAGACTTATTATACAAGAGTACCTCTGTTGTTGAACCCCATGATTCCAGTTGTGCTTCACCTCAGATAGAACAGTTTCATGGTACAAACATAACGAATGGAGGGGTTCCTTGCATAACTTCAGTTTTCTACCCTCAGTCCAAATACTTCTTTGCACAAGTACATACGGTAGTCCCTAATGTCAAGAGGTCTAAGGTCAATAGATTGCTTAAGGGTAATACAGACCAAGTTAGTATGAGAAAGTATAAATCTCAGAACCTGAAAGCAGTTGAGGACAATGCACAATCGGTGTACATCCAGATTGCTAGTGCAGGATCCAGCCCTGATGCCACTATGCCTCCCCCTGTGCCTACTGATAGTGATGTACAGTTAATGCAGGGCATGCTAAGAGCTAAGCTTGAGGAGTTAACACAAGAATTCATTTCTTTACAAGAGGAGAATAAGATCTTGCACGCATTCCTGAATACACCTCAGACTTTATCCATTGATGTTGATGAAGTGAACACAGTTCAGCCCCTGAGTGCAGAGACTTTGGTAAACCATGATAATTGCCAATATGTTAGATCTATTGGAAGTGAAAGTCTTTCTTCTAGCACAGCGCTCAATCTGGGCACAGTTTCTAACAATTGTTCTGCTGATTGTCAGGGATTGCAGTTAGCTGAAGATTTACAAGCCACTCCTTTACCTAAAGTTTCCTGTGTAGCAGTCTGTCATAATTCTGAGCTAGCACACATACAAGCTTCTGATTTCCAAACACAATACACAAAGGTGGCATACACAGATTCAGTCACTACAGTAGGCTTAGGTCCTGCTCTTGATACAGCTGCTGAGACTGAAGTAGATGTTAAAGCTGATGTGGAAGACAATCTTACCTCTGGGTTCACTCTTCCTTCTGCCAATTCTGATCAATACGAACAGTCAGAGACAGTACAGATTTCATGTTCTGATGAACTCATTCCACAGTATACAGAACCAAAAGACCAGCAGGCGATTCCTGAACTGTTGATTGTTAATCTGCCTCTTTCAGAAGCTAAGACAGAGGAATGGACAATTGACGAAATCCTGATTAACAGAGACTTTACTATGGTGATTCCACTGGTTGATTTTGACTTCCACAAAGAAAGAGACTCTGTGTCACCCACTAAAGAAAAGGAATGCAAGGGTACAGTTCAGTCCTTGGTTACTGGAGCCAAGGAGTCTAATGCCCTAAAGGTGCCCTCCATTCCTGAGCCACTAATGTGTCTATCAACTTCTGAGACTTCTGTGTGTCCTCCTACAACCATTGACTCTTCTATGATCCAATCCACAGCCCTGCAGTCATCTTTGGTACACGTGTCTTCAATCAATGAACCGCTGCCATGTCTGCCATTTAATCAAGAGCCTCCACCATGCACGGGGTTAGTCCCAAAGACCCTGACATGTTTGGATTCAGCTACCGAGATGGCTCCAACTCGCATGCCTTCAGCTTCAAAGTTTCCTCTAGCCTGCCTGTCTTCAGCTACAGTGACTCATCCAGAAGATCATCCTTCAGCCAGAGAGCCTCCGGTAGTCCATCATATGTGCATGTCTTCAGTTCCAGAGTTTATTGCTTGTTTGCCTTCAGTTCATGATACACCGGTATCCTGCTTAACTTCGCTTCCAACATCAGAGGTATACCTGTCTACACCATCAGATCCTGCTATATTTTCTACTGCTCCAGACAGTCCTCCTGAATCCAAAACATTTACTGTCGATGAACGTTTAGATTGCCTTTCTTTTGCTTCAGGAGGAGCACCAGAATGCCTGCCTTTTCCACAAGACGATTCTCCCAACTGCTTCACTTTAGCATCAGAGCCTCCTAAAGATGCAGCATCAGAGTTTGAGACTTTTGCCAGCTCCCGCTTCAGAGTCATCAAGCTGGACCAAGTGGTGAGTCAGAACCACTCACCTGGGTGTGCACAGGGGGTGGTGCAGACCGGCGTATTACCTACAGAACTTGTGCAACAGAATTCCGCCAAGAAGCACCAGTTGGGTGCTAGTAGCCAAAGGAAGGGAATGACTGCTGCAGTTCAAGATGTGTCTGTTATTGCTCCTTCTGCGAGTGTGCCTGAAATACCAAGTACTGTGTCTATCACTCCTATCAGTATGCCAAACGTCCCTGCTGTTGTATCCAACGTGCAACAAAGTGGCTACACGACTGTCACCAGGAGTACCAGCCTCGTACAACCCATGGGACTTCCAGGCATCCAAGGCGTAGAATATGTGCAGTCAAACCTTAATCATTTTCAACCACAAGCCTTTTCCCAGATGGATGACAGAAGAAGATCTGAACCTCTACCTCAGCCGCCACCTTCTCTAATGGCTGAACATGAACATTCCCTGAAGCCAGCAACTTCCTCACCTCCCGCATGTCCGCTCTCGGCAGAAAGGCTAACAGAACTTCTACCATCGTCTAAGGCAAGTTGCACCAGCCTGCCTCCCTCCTCAAAGACTTACAAGGGTCCACTCCCAGTGACTGAGCTTCCTGGACCTTCCAACTCTGCTCCAGGTCCTGCAAGTTCTTCATGCTTTTCTTCGAACCATGAGTCTCTTCCTCACCAGAAGTCACCGTTTCCATCAGTATCACCTCCAAAGACAACACACTCCTATCATGGAAGCCCATCTGCCTTTGCCCACAAGCCACCATTTCCATCAGTGCCTCCTCCAAAGAAAAAGCACTCCCATCATGGAAAGAAGAAGTCTCGTACGGGTGGCGGGCACCCGAAGAGGGCCGTAGGAGGGGGTATACTGTCACGACTCGCTCCCTTCGCTCCCGTTCCCGCCACTTGGGGGCATGTTTTGGGGCTTATTCCTTGCTGGACATTTCCTCCGAACCTAATGCCACAGTGCTGTAATGAATTGGGAGCGCTAAATCCCTATTTTCCAAACTACTTCCCTTCCGGATCCATTCCAGGTTTTTGGCAGCCAGCATGCTTCTTTAACCAAATGACTGTGCTTCCCAGAATGCCTGGCCCACTGCTCCACCTCCACCCTTGCAGGACAAGGTTGGGTGGAGGATAGGCAACACCTGTGGCTGCAGGTGCAGCAGTCAGCACACCAGGGCGTGTGCTCGTTAAACAGCTTTAAAAGCCTCAGTCTCACTTCAGTCCAGCGCTGGTCATCGTTTGCAGTGTTCCTGTTTTTGACTAGTCCCTGGTTCCTGGTTCCTTGCCTTTGTACCTACTTCCTTGTTCCTGTTTTCTTGTTTCCTCCGCCCTGAATTTCGGATTCATGAGCTAATTGATTTCTGCTCCCTTGATTTCCCTTTTTGTCTTCCTCTGTTTGCAGGCAGCAATTCTCAGTGCTTTCCCCTTTTAGATGCAGCCCAGTTTGTCTATGTTCTATATTTCTTTGACTCTGTCCTTTGCTGCTGTTACCCATTTGCCTTAGCCTTCCTCTTAGTTTAGTTTCCTGTCTTTTCCTTGGAGGGGTAGGGAGAAGTTGCATAGGTTAGTTCGTTTTTCCCTGCTCCTGATCCTTACTTTCTAGAGGATCCATTCCATGTTTTCCACTGCACTTCTGCATTTATTTTCCCTTTGATTATTAGGTGTGGTGTGCGGTAGTAGCTAGCTCCTGTGTGAATGCTTATGTTTTCCTCACTATTTTGTAGACACTATTCCCACTTAGGTATTTAGTTTTCCTTCCATTGCTGTTCTAGCCTTTCGGGGTCCCAGTTTCTTCAACAGGATTCGTGGGCTAGCTGACATTCAAGAGGTTTATCTCGTCCTCGTGAGTACAGTTCTTAAGTTCCCTTCTGTAATACCATCAAGAGTGTTAGTACACAGATCCTGTCATTGCTTGCCCTCCACGTGGGTTTAGCGCTGTCAGTACCTGTAACAGCAATTGGGGGTAAGGCGCTTGCCGACTTTCCTCGCGGTCAGGTGCTTACCCCACATCCCTTTTCATATATTGGTTTTGATGTCACACTCTATTTGCACTCCTGGGTTCTAGCATACCTGAGTCGTAGTTCCTGGGTGCACATTTCCCTTGCCATATTCGCTGCCTTTGTACTCGCCTGACTAATCCTGACACCGGTGCCTGATTGACCCGCCGAGCAGAGAGAACCGCCGCTGGACGTGTTGGCCAGATCCGTGACGAGGCCTATTTCAAATTTATATTGTGAGTACCTAGCAGAACTGTGCAGAACCAATCTCTTAGTTAAAATAATCTAATTCAAACTATTTTAGCCTATTAGAACTGCCTCCTAGAATCGTGTCATTCTGTCATCTTTAAAACTGATAGTGCCTCCGTAATCGCGCTCGACGCACACGACTAAATTTGCCGCGATTTGACATTTTGACATTTTGCTCAATTTCAGCCACGTGTAAAAATATTTGTCCTTGCTTTGCTTGCTGAAATTCGTGTGCAACCTGACAATCATTCATAGAGCATTGCTAAAGTGATCCTGAACTGATTCAAAGTATCTATCAACTACCCTGAACCCCCTATAGGGAATTAAAAGCCTTTTTAGCGTATTTTTCACTTAATTGCAACCACATCAAAGTATCTTGCCTGTGTTTTAAAATCATACCTGTTTTTCTCTAAGCTTGCTAGGGGGGAACTGCATTTCGTAGTGCATTTTTGTTGGGATTCTTGAAGACTGTGTGCTCTCCTTCCATTTCTTACATTGAATGGGGGGGTGAATTGCCAGAGAAAAAGTGATTATCTTATCTTTTGCTAAAATCATATCAAGTTATTTTTGTACTGCAATTTATTCCTCATTGCTTTTCCCTTGAAACCATAAAAGTATTTTTGCTACCTTATCCATCCTATACTAACTCCTCATTGATTGTAAAGAAGTGTGCTAGTGCCAGATTACCCATTGTTGATCAACATTATATCCATAAGTGTGATATCAATTATTAATTTATTATAAAAGTGTGATATATATCTTGTTAATTTTTCAAATAAACCTTTTAATTTGCAAAACAAACCTACTTCTTGGCTCAGTGGGGTCAGGGGGATTCTGAGAGGGGGATGTTATACAAGGGTTGTCATCCAGAGTACTGAACTGGACATACAAATACATCAATAAGGGTTTTCCTCAGCATCCCAGACTAGGCATTGACTTAGCTGTAGTGCTGATTGAATATCGCTTACAAAGTGGGGGCTCGTAGCCGGGATATTCTGGATTAGATTTATCACTTGTGCAGCTAATTACAGTGTGCTAACTGACGGGATACATACATCCGGTCGGATCATCACGCTAAGGAGACGCTCTGTTTTGCAAAATAAAATACAAACTTAAGGCGTCAGGAAGGAAATCAAATTCCAGAATGACGTCACTGGTAGACATCAAAACAGCCAGGGAACACTTCTTACATAAGCTATTTGTGAGAGGTGAATGGACTCATCAGGACCAGACGGTCTGGTTGCAGGCAATCGCGCAACAGGTCACTGAAACAGGGGCAGACATATGGAGAGATCAGGGTCCATTACATGTGGCTCTGAGTGAATTATATTTGGCCCCTAAAGCCAAAGATGAACACAATAAGATTGTTAGGATAGCGGCATATTTGTATCTATATATGGGAGCCATGCAGGATAAATGTGCTGAAGGCCAAGATCTGGCAAATAGGCGACAGATTGCGTTAGAGAAGTGCCCAATCTGATCTGGACTCTTCTGAGCAGAGGCTGCTCAGGAGCCAGGAGTCAGAAAATGACAGCAGACAGTACATCACTAAAATAAAGGAGGATATGGATATGCTGCAACAGGAAAAGGCTGACCAGGATACCAGATTTCTGGCCTTGCAGACGGAGTACCAAGAAGGTTTGGACTCCCTACTGCAGAGCCAGAAAAAGCTGGAGCAACAACTGGACTTCAACAGGGCATGCACAGAGCAGGTAGCCACCCTGCAAATTCAATTCGATTAGACAGAGAGAAAGAGGAAAGCAATAAATTGATTCTGAAAGACCTGGATACCCAGGCAGAGTTTGATCAGGAGCTCCAGAAAGCTGGTGCCTTCCAAAGGCAAAGGGACGACCTGAAGGCACAGATGCAGACTCTTAGTCAGGAAAGGGACACCTTAGGCCAGGAAGTTTGCCATTTAAAAAGAAAAACTGCAGAAAATCACGTGGCCCTCCAGGGGCTGGGTGACCTCCAAAAAGAGCATCAGAACTTGGTAGAGCACACCAGGAGGATGGAAGAGGCTCTGGCAAGAAAGGAGCAGGCCAGTAGGGATGGGACTCAGGAGGTAACCCTCCTGCAGCAAAGACTGGCCCAGTACTTCAGGACCAATCAGAAGGCACAGAGAGAGAATGAGGCTCTCTGCCAGCACAATGATAGGCTCCAGCAACGGGTAGCGATGCAGGAGAGACTGATAGAGTCTAGTAAGGCCTTAACTGAGGAACTGAAGGTGCAGGCCCTTGCATTGAAACAGGGAGCAGGGGCTGACAGAGATGAAGTTTGCTCGGAAAGGGAAACGCCTGAGCATAACCCCAGGAGCCCTAGTACCGGAGGCCTTCATCTCTCTCAGTCCCAGGACTCTGCCACCCCCCATGTCCCCTGGCACACATGAGCACAGGGCCACGGGGATGGCAGATTACTATCCAGCCAAAAGTATGGGCTCATAGGCCAGTACCACCCAGGAATGGAGGGGCGGGCATCCGGGTATGGGCACCCAAGCACAGTGCAATCTAGTGGGGAACCCCAGGAGAGTAGGCCCATTAAGAGCTTCCTGAAAACCTCTGCCCAGTTAGGTCAGTGGGGGGGTACCCATCAAATCCTGGCAGCAAGGAGGGATCTGAAGACTCCTCTGAGCGTTACAGGACACAGGAGACCAGGTCCCCACATTCAGCCAGCCATTCCCAGGCTTGCAGAATCCGGGAAAACCTGGAAGATCAGATGGGCACCTCTGGGAGCAGTGCTTCGGAGTCAGAGGATGAATGAACCAGGGTGACCCGAACCAAAAAGGCCAATAAGGCAAAAAGGGCCTTGCTTAAGGACCCATTGAAACAAATAAAGCCTTTGATTAACTAAATGCAGGAAGGGGGGAGAATTACTGTATTCCTCTCACCTCTCTTCCTGGACAACTGCAGAACTTTGGGAAGGAAATTCCTGTCGAGGGGACTGCAGATTTGGACCTCAAAATTGGGCGACACAAGGTGAAACACCCGGTCATAGTAGTGACTCCAGAGGGCACCCCCTGTTTACTAGGGAATGACCTCCTGAGAAGGTTGTCACCCCTAATAGATTGCGTGAACAAGGTCCTCTGGACTCAGACTAGCCGACCAATAAAATTAAAACAGAGTGTCAACCATGTTGGTTTAAACGGCACCTGCCACATGGTTGAACAAAAATCTGACCAAGTAGAATTTCACTTCCAGAACAACCAAATTCCAGACGTGACAGTAATAGCAGTAGGGCAACAGACTGGTGATGGGGGGTCCTCTCTATTTCTGAAAATCAACCTTCCTTCCAGTTTAAGGTGGTATTCCACACTGGAAGGAAATACTCTGAAATTCTTTACCAATCCACAATCAGACACTCCCACTCCTATAGTCCAGAAAGATGTGAAATCAGCTCAGAGCCTGGCTGATATTCAGCAAATTGGTGAGCAGTTGTTCATCCCTGTTCAGTTAAATGATGGGAAGGACTCTGTTCTGGCTCGAGTGTGTGTGAACAACGGTAAGAGCTTCATCAGTGAAGCCATGTTCCGCCAACTCCCAAAAGATCTAGCCATTCCCACATTCAAACTGATAGACAAATGGGAAATGGATCTGGAAACACCCAATTCCAAACATCTCCTGCCAAGCAGGTGTATGCTCAAAATCTCCAATGGCAACAAGAGCATAGTCCATAATTGTAGGGTCGTGCGAGACGTCACTGCCGCCTTTTACTTAGGCAGTGACATTCTCAATCGCTTCGCCATTAGTTTGGACCTAATAAACTTCAAAGCTAGGTCCCGATTAGCGGATAATCCCATGGGCTTTGATGATTCAGAAAAAGCATTTAGGTCAGCTCAATTGCTACCTTATGCAGTTGAAATTCAGATTAAAGAGGAAGTCACCATCCCAGAAAGGACCCGACAATTCTCCCTGGAAGTGAAAGTTAAAAGAGGACAAAAATTGAAAAACCCTGATGCTTACATTCATCTAAATGCTTCTCTCCAACAGCAAGGGTTAGAGGTAAACCCAACACCATTAGTCAACATAGAACATGACACCATTCCAATAGAGGTTGATAACAGCGACTTAAAGAGTATTACTCTAGCCACAGGCACCATTATTGGAATGGCGGTTGATGACCGACATTTTTCCATTGATCTAGTAAATGACCTGTTAGGACCAATCCCCAAGGACTGTTTTGACAGTGATAGCGATGACAATACAACACCAGACAGGATCTTCACCCGGCATGGGGGGAACTTCCTGGTGTACACTTCCTGCCCTTATGGTAAGGAAGATGTGACTTGTGACTTCAGAAGGGATGAGGTGGTTTTCCAGGTCCATGAGGGCTGCCTTCCCCACCTGAAGCCGCCAGTCCAAATCAGCACTCTGACCAGGGACTTCTCCACCCAGCTGGAGGAGGCTGCTGAGATAGCCAAACCAGAAGTCTTTCCAGGCTTCAGGCAGATGGTGGAAGAGAGGGTCAACCTAGCTGATGCATGTGTGACTCTGGAACAAAAGCAAAAGTTGAAACAAGTTTTCTTGGATTTCCAAGATCTCTTTGCGGTAGACTCATATGACTGTGGTCGCACTGCCATCCACACAACAACAATTCCCACGGATCCTGGAATGACTCCAGTGTTTGTGAAGCAATATCGTTTGCCTCTCGCATCCATGGAGTCCCTTACTGAAATAATTAAGAACCTTGAGTCCCGCGGAATAATCCGTCCAGTACACAGCACCTTCAATAATCCGGTGCTGGGAATATTGAAGCCAAACGGCCAGTGGAGACTCTGTGCCGACCTTAGGGAGCTCAACAAACGGGTCCATACTTCCCGATGGCCTCTCTACATTGACCAAGGGCTGGCCCAGATCCAGGGGTCACGGGTATTCACTGCAATAGACCTGACCAATGGATACTGGACCGTGCCAGTCAGTAGGGAGGACCAATACAAACTGGCTTTTACCTTTGGTGGCCAGCAGTACACATGGACCCGGACTCCCTTCGGACACCTCAACTCCAGCAATGAATTCAACATTTTCCTACACAAGGCCATGCCCGACCTGGGTGCGAGGGGTAACCTGGATTATGTAGATGATGTCCTCATCAAAAGTTCATCTGTGAAGGAACACATAGCGGAGATCCGTTATGTTCTGACACAGTTGAGGGCCGCCGGAGCAAAACTTTCCTTTCAGAAAGCACAGTGGTGTAGAACCCGTGTTAATTTCTTGGGGCATGAGATTACTCCTCAGGGTCTCTGTCCCCAAGAAAAGAAAGTGGAAGCACTCCAAAAACTGAAGGATCCCACAACTCTGCGGGAACTAAGGAGCCTCCTTGATATGATATGATATGATATGATATGGTATTTGTAACGCGCCTATACACAAGTGTTTCAAGGCGCGACGAGGCAGGGAGGGAGGGAAACAAGGGGAAGACAGACAAACGATCCTACTAGGCCAGGTATCATTCAGATCGCGCAAGTGCAGAGGTAAGGGGAAAAGGAGGAAGTGCAGGGGGAGGAGGTGGGGGGGAAGTGCAGTACAAGGTAAGTAGCGTAAAAAAAAATAATAAATAATAAATAATAAATAAAAAGGGCCAGCTGGTGGCAAGTGCGAGGTAAGTGCAGAGCAAGTGCTGGGAAGGGGGCTGTAGGGATACAGTGACAGTCCCACAGTGCAGGGGGAGCCATGGAGGCAGTGCAAGTGGAGAGTGGCTGGGCCCTGGACCGAGGTTGCTGAGAGTGGCCCAGATGCAGGTTTAGTGCTGAATTCAGTGGGGAGTTAAGCAGGATTAGCAGGGGAGAGGGAGAGAGAAGGCAGAAGCGAAGAGGAAGGTTTTGAGGTGCTTCCGGAACCGGAGATGGTTCTCCTCAAGTTTCAGGGAGGCAGGAAGGCTGTTCCAGAGGGAGGCCCCTGCTGCGGAGAGAGATCTACCCCCAGCTCGTTGCTTCGAGAAGCGGCTGACCATGAGGGAGTTGGAGACGGATGAGCGAAGGGCTCGTGAAGGAAGATATTTAGGAAGAGAGAGTTGAAGGTATTTAGGTCCCAGGCCCCAGAAGGCCTTGTGGACAATGCAGAGGGTTTTGAACTTAATCCTCGCAGCCACTGGGAGCCAGTGAAGAGATTTCAGTCCTGGAGAGATACGGTCCCTGGGCTTGAGGCCAAGGACAAGTCTCGCAGTTCTGTTCTGGATAAGTTGCAGAGGGCGGAGAGTGGAGGCAGGCAGATTAAGATAGAGGCTGTTACAGTAGTCCAGCCTAGAGAGAACCAGGGCTCGGGAGACAGTGAGCTTCTGGGGGAAGGAGAGGAAGGGAAGAATACCTCTGAGGAGGTGCAGCTGGTAGTGTGACTTCTTAGAGACGTCAGATATATGAGGAGAGAAGGAGAGTGTGGAGTCGAAGATGACCCCGAGGTTTTTAGCCTTGCAGGTAGGGGCAGGAAGGGGGCCAAGGGAAGCCGGCCAGAGAGCTGCAGGGAAGGAGGGAGTGGGTGTGCCGATGAGTAGAATCTCAGTCTTACTGGCATTGAGGCAGAGGTCATTGGCAGCACACCATTCCTGGATAGCAGACAGACAGTCGGAGATGAGGGAAGGAGAGGAGGAGGCCGAGGGTAGCCTGAAAATGAGCTGGGTATCGTCTGCATTGCACTGGAAGTAGGGGCAGAGAGCGGCGATGCGGTGGGCAAGGAGTGCCAGATACTGGTTGAAAAGCCAGGGAGAGAGGTTGGATCCCTGGGGGACACCACAGGTGGAGAAAAAGATGTCAGAGAGCAAGGAGCCCATTTGGACCTGGGAGGGTCGACCAGAGAGGAAAGAAGTCAGCCAGGCCAGAGCCTGACCAGTGATACCCAGGTTATCACGGAGACAGTTGAGCAGGATGGCATGGTTGACAGTGTCAAAGGCAGAGGAGAGATCGAGCAGAATGAGAACACAGGGAGTTTTGGAATCGAGGTTCAGGAGCAGGTCCTCACGGATGTTCAGGAGAGCAGTTTCCGTGCTTCTGGCCGGTCTGAAGCCGGATTGATGGTCATGAAGATTACCAACAGATTCAGCATGGAGGTTAAGCTGGGAGATGGCCAGTTTCTCCAGGAGCTTACCCAGGAAGGGAGTAATGGAGATTGGGCGATAATTGGCCGGGCAGGAGGGGTCGGCAGAGGGTTTCTTGAGGAGGGGGTGCACAAGGGAGTGCTTGAGGGGGGATGGGAAGACTCCAGAGGCGAATGGTGGTTGCAAAAGTCAGCCAGGGAAGGAGCCAGGGAGTCGATGTGGTCCTTGATGGTTTTGGAGGAACAGGGGTGAACCTGTTTAGACGAGGCTTTCATAGATCGGACTTGTCTGGAAACCTCATCAGCAGAAAAAGGTGGAAAAGCAGAGAAGGAGGGTGGAGGGGCGGCTGCAAGAGAGCAAGAGGAAGAGCCGGGAAGAGAGGGAGGGAGGAGAGAGGAGGAGAGCGAGGACAGGATGTCCTGAGTTTTTGAGATGAAGTGCGAGGCCAGTGCAGTGCAGAGGGCCTGGGAGGGGACAGGAGAGGTAGAGACTGCAGCGGGGTTGGCCAGCTCCTTGCAGATTTTAAAGAGTTCGGCCGAGTTGTTAGATGCCTCAGAGATGCGGGCTTGGATAAGGGCTCTCTTCTTGGTGAGAACGGAGAGCCGGTATTGCCTTTGGAGCAGGCGACAGGCCAGTTTGTCAGAGGATGAACATGAAGCACGCCATTTCCTCTCTGCCACCCTACACTTGCGTTTTAGGGTGACGAGATCCGAGTCATACCAGGAGTTACATTTGGCTTTGGGCTTCAGGCGGATTCTCATGACGGGGGCAAGGATATCGAGAGTCTCAGATATAGAAGAATAGAGCATGGAGAGGGCTGTGTCAGGGTGGGAGTCAGCCGAGGGGGGAGGAGGCGGCGAGAAGGTAGCAGCGAAAGCCTCAACTGACACGCGCTTCATGGGTCGGATGACCGAGAAGGTGGGTGGCAGTGAAGAGGGTGGCTTTGCCTGTGGGGTAGGGAGGGAGAGGTGGGAGGATAGGAGAAAGTGATCGCTCCAGGAGAGAGGAGTGGAGAGAGGAAGGGAGAGGGGAAGGTCAGAAGAGATCAGAGCATCAAGAGTGTGCCCTGCAGAGTGAGTAGGCCCAGATGGGAGAATAGAGAGTGAGAGAGAGTTACAGAGTTCGTGAAAGAGACCAGTGGGGGGACAGGAGGCATCGAGGTGGATGTTGAAGTCACCGAGAAAGAGGAGTTGGGTGGTTGAGGACAGGAGTGAGGAGGAGAGGTCAGCCCATTCAGAGAGGAAGGAGGAAATTTGACCAGGTGGCCGATATATAGTAGCCACGGTAAGGGAATGGCTAGGAGAGAGAGAGAGTCGACAGACAAGGCATTCAAAAGAGGAGTAGGTCTGCGTAGGAGTGACAGAGGCAGGAATCCACTCAGGGAAGATAAGGGCAACACCACCCCCTGAACGGTTGGGCCTGGGCACGGAGAGGATCTTGTAACCGTCAGGTAGGAGTGTGTCGAAGCTGGTGGCAGAGCTGGCTGTGAACCATGTCTCAATGAGACCGAGGACGTCGAGGTCCAGTTCCTCAAGAAGGCGACAGATATCAGAGGAGTGCTTGATGGCAGAGCGAGCATTTAGAGTGGCAATGTGGAGAAGGTTGCCACCTTTGAAAAACTTCCAGGGAGGGGTACAGATCAGAGGTATGCCCTGCGGAGGTGTTGGAGAAGGAGTTGAAGAGGGAGCAAGAGAAGGGGCAGGGAGGGAGGGGAGAGGCAAGGTAGCCGAGGACAGAGGAAGGGGGACAGCGGGAGCGGAGAGGAAGTTGATGAGGCGTGGGAGGCGTCTATCAAAGAGGTGAAGGTTGGCCTGAGGGCCTTGGACCAAGACGGTCCCGTTAGCATAGACATTAATGATGGCCTTAGAGGAGTGGAAAGGGGCCAAGAGGACATCCCAACGGGTGCCACCATTAATGGGAGAGGAGGAGAAAGGAGAGAGCACAGAGACCATGTGAAGGGTCCATAGGTCAGGTGAAGGCACGAAAAAGAGAATGTCAGTGAGAGTTTCCTTGGAGCAGGCGCTCGTGTAGGTGTCAGCGATAGGGAGGCCTGGGTTGGAGACCAGGATGTCCTTTTTAAACTTTTTCCTACCGGATTTAGTGAGGAGAGCAGGATAGTCAATAGAGAAGCAGTTAGAGTAGATAGGCGAGATAGAGAGCACCATGGAGTAGGAGGGGAGGCGGACGACACGAGTATGCAGACAGGAATTGAGTGGAGGGCACTAGTTTAACACGATACAGAGCAAACAGTAATGCGTAGTAGGTCAGGGCCACCTAAGTTTGAGAATCCTGCGAGGGGAGAAAAAGCACCCTAGCTTAACACAATGCAGAGCAAACAGTAATGCGTAGTAGGTCAGGGCCACCTAAGTTTGAGAATCCTGCGAGGGGAGAAAAAGCACCCTAGTTTAACACAATGCAGAGCAAACAGTAATGCGTAGTAGGTCAGGGCCACCTAAGTTTGAGAATCCTGCGAGGGGAGAAAAAGCACCCTAGTTTAACACAATGCAGAGCAAACAGTAATGCGTAGTAGGTCAGGGCCACCTAAGTTTGAGAATCCTGCGATGGGAGAAAAGCACCCTAGTTTAACAGTAAATTGGAAAAGGGGGGGCGAGGCAACATGCGGATGAGGTGGGCAAGGTGAGGAGGGGTGGGCCGGAGAGCAGAGGAGCTGGTGCCTGGCGTCCCCTGCGGACACCTGCAGACACACAGGGAGCCGCAGCTGAGGAGTCGCCCTTGGCCTAGGGCCCTTAGCCGCAGGGGGCTGCCGGGCAGAGGGCTGCCCAGGAGGGGGGAGGTTATAGGCAGAAGGAGAGGAAGGGGAGGGGGGTGTGGGCGGGCAGGGTGGCGGGAGGGAGAGGAGGACCAGGAAGTGGGAGGGGGGCAGCAGGAGCAGGCTCACAACGCGCTCGGAGCGCGAAATCAAGTTAAACAACAATACATTTAAAACAAATCCACTCACAGGGCCCAGGCAGGGCTACCTAGCCTGCTGTTCCCTCCGGGCTACCGGCGACCGCTCTCCCACACACCGCAGAGCTAAGAAAGCGGGTGGGGGGAACGGCCGTCGAGTAGGCCAGAAGGGGACAGTCAGGCAGCCAATCAGAGGGGGGGTGGGCGCGCAGGGAGGCGGGAGGGAGAGGAGGACCAGGAAGTGGGAGGGGGGGCAGCAGGAGCAGGCTCACAACGCGCTCGGAGCGCGAAATCAAGTTAAACAACAATAAATTTAAAACAAATCCACTCACAGGGCCCAGGCAGGGCTACCTAGCCTGCTGTTCCCTCCGGGCTACCGGCGACCGCTCTCCCACGCACCGCAGAGCTAAGAAAGCGGGCGGGGGGAACGGCCGTCGAGTAGGCCAGAAGGGGACAGTCAGGCAGCCAATCAGAAGGGGGGTGGACGGACAGGGAGGCGGGAGGGAGAGGAGGACCAGGAAGTGGGAGGGGGCAGCAGGAGCAGGCTCACAACGCGCTCGGAGCGCGAAATCAAGTTAAACAACAATAAATTTAAAACAAATCCACTCACAGGGCCCAGGCAGGGCTACCTAGCCTGCTGTTCCCTCCGGGCTACCGGCGACCGCTCTCCCACGCACCGCAGAGCTAAGAAAGCGGGCGGGGGGAACGGCCGTCGAGTAGGCCAGAAGGGGACAGTCAGGCAGCCAATCAGAGGGGGGGTGGGCGGGCAGGGAGGCGGGAGGGAGAGGAGGACCAGGAAGTGGGAGGGGGGGCAGCAGGAGCAGGCTCACAACGCGCTCGGAGCGCGAAATCAAGTTAAACAACAATAAATTTAAAACAAATCCACTCACAGGGCCCAGGCAGGGCTACCTAGCCTGCTGTTCCCTCCGGGCTACCGGCGACCGCTCTCCCACGCACCGCAGAGCTAGGAAAGCGGGCGGGGGGAACGGCCGTCGAGTAGGCCAGAAGGGGACAGTCAGGCAGCCAATCAGAGGGGAGGTGGGCGGGCAGGGAGGCGGGAGGGAGAGGAGGACCAGGAAGTGGGAGGGGGGCAGCAGGAGCAGGCTCACAACGCGCTCGGAGCGCGAAATCAAGTTAAACAACAATAAATTTAAAACAAATCCACTCACAGGGCCCAGGCAGGGCTACCTAGCCTGCTGTTCCCTCCGGGCTACCGGCGACCGCTCTCCCACGCACCGCAGAGCTAAGAAAGCGGGCGGGGGGAACGGCCGTCGAGTAGGCCAGAAGGGGACAGTCAGGCAGCCAATCAGAGGGGGGGTGGGCGGGCAGGGAGGCGGGAGGGAGAGGAGGACCAGGAAGTGGGAGGGGGGCAGCAGGAGCAGGCTCACAACGCGCTCGGAGCGCGAAATCAAGTTAAACAACAATAAATTTAAAACAAATCCACTCACAGGGCCCAGGCAGGGCTACCTAGCCTGCTGTTCCCTCCGGGCTACCGGCGACCGCTCTCCCACGCACCGCAGAGCTAAGAAAGCGGGCGGGGGGAACGGCCGTCGAGTAGGCCAGAAGGGGACAGTCAGGCAGCCAATCAGAGGGGGGGTGGGCGGGCAGGGAGGCGGGAGGGAGAGGAGGACCAGGAAGTGGGAGGGGGGCAGCAGGAGCAGGCTCACAACGCGCTCGGAGCGCGAAATCAAGTTAAACAACAATTGGACTGACTAATTACAGCAGAAAGTTCATTGAGGGCTACGCAGTGATCACCAGACCCCTGATTCATCTCCTGAAGGGGGGGGTCAAGTGGGAATGGGGTCCAGAACAATCCGAGGCAGTAAGACAACTCAAGAGAAGCCTCTCACAAACGCCTTGCCTAGCTTACCCTGTCAGAAACAAGGAGTTCTTCCTGGAGACAGGGTTCTCTAATACGTGCTTGACTGCAGTATTATACCAAAAGCATGACAAGCTCAATAAAGTAATCTCCTATGCGAGCAAAACTTTATCCTCTGTGGAGGAAAAATTCAACGATTGTGAGAAGGCACTCCTGGCAACGGTGTGGGCATTGAGGAATTACCACCCGTTCATCCAGGGGGAACACATCATAGTGGAGACTCCACACCAGCCTCTGCAATATCTCCAAAGTGACAGAATCCGGGCCGGAAATGTGAGTAATTCCCGAATTACTTCCTGGATTCTGTCAATGCAAGGCTTTCCTGTGGAGGTCAGATATGGCCAAAACAAGAAGAGTCCCCTCGCGCAAGGTCTGGCTGACTTGCATGATTGTGCCAGAGAAAACTGTCTTGAGGACGAAAGTCTAAAAATCAAGGACAACATGGAGGCATACCTTAATTCCCCACACAAAGTCTTTGAAGAAGACAAGTGTGAGGGAATGCCCACTGTCTATGTGGATGGATGCTCTTATCATGTTGACAACAACGGGGAGAAAGAACTGGTGGCCGGCTTAGGGAATGCATGGGTGAAGGAGTTTCCAGAACCCTCCGCTGGATACAAAATTGGTCCCCGAAGTAGTCAGGTGGCAGAATTGATGGCTGTGCATCAGGCCATCCTCACTGCTGTCCAACATCAACTCCACGAACTGGTCATAATCACAGATTCGGATTATGTACGGAACGGGTTCGTGGAGCACCTGGTCAATTGGAAAACCAGAGGCATGTTATGTGCTAATAACAAACCCCTGAAACATGGCAAGCTAATCCAAAATATTGATGATCTGGTCACATCGAATGGGATGACCATCTACTGGAAAAAGATCAAGGGTCATTCCAAAGTAGAGGGACCAGACAAAACTGGAAATGACTTAGCTGATCAGCTGGCCAAAACCGGGGCCATCCACGGGGATCTAATAGAAATAGAGTCCCTGTTGGGGGAAATCCAGGTAACTGCTATCACTAGGTCCCAGACAAATGCTCACAATGATCTTTCAACTGCACAATGGAGTAAGGAGACCCCTGATGCTGATTTGATTACAGCTCAGAAGGGGGACCCAATAATTGGTAAGTTTTACCAACACATTGAGGACCCTGAGAACTTTCCCCTGACGGATACCGATTACATTGGGAAAGAGGACCTAAGAGTGTTGATGAAATGTCCAAAAAGGTTCCAAATCCAAGACGGTTTGTTGGTAAGGAAATCCCAAGCTGGCCATGATCAGTGGGTGGTCCCTACCTCATTCCGAAGCCTGATGTTAAGTCACGCCCATGATGCGGCCACCGCCGGTCATAGGGGGTTTCACACAACACTTGAGATCTTAAGAGAGGTTGCACACTGGCCACACATGGGGCAGGAGCTCGACCAATACTTGAAGGGGTGTCTTGTGTGTGCACAATTTCAGCCATCATCCCTCACACACCGTGCGCCTCTCCAAAAGAGGGGGATGACACTGCCATGGTCAGATTTGCAAATTGACTTTGTAGGCCCCGCGATTCGCTCGTCTAGGGGAAATAAGTACATGTTGACCGTGACATGCTTATTTACAAAATGGGTGGAATGTCTCCCAGCCCCAAACTGCAAGGCATAAACTGCAGCTGCCCTTATGATAAACCACATCTTCTCTCGGTTTGGTCTACCTCAAAGGATTGAGTCAGACAGAGGTAGCCATTTCCCCAGCGAAGTAATGAATAAGATGTGGGAGATACTGGGGGTCAAAAGAAAGCTACACATTGCTTACCGACCAGCTTCTTCTGGGGCAGTAGAACGCTACAACAAAACCATTGTGAGCATCTTAAAGAAGTTTGTGGCAGATTCTGGGCCAAGTTGGGATATCCGATTACCTCTGGTCCTAATGGCCATCAGATCTACCCCTTCATCTGCAACCAAAATGTCACCATTTGAGTTGATGACTGGACGCAAGATGGTGATTCCTCAACATTTGCACTACAGGACCCAAGAGCAGATATTGATAAATGCCTCAACAACTCATGAGTATGTGGAGAATTTGAGGAAACACCTCCAACATGCTTTTGCGTATGCTCAGCAGAATCTAGAAAGATCAGCTGATAGCATGAAAACCCACTACGACCTGAAAACCACCAGGAAAGTATACGAGGTGGGGGACCGGGTCTATCTATACAATTTCCAAAGGAACCAGGCCAAACAGCGAAAATGTGTGCCTACATGGAAGGGACCCTTTGAAATTATAGACAAAATCTCCCCTGTAGCTTACAAGATCCGCATCCCCAAAGGCAATTTGGCGGAAGGGGAAGATAAGTGGGTCCATATTAATCAGCTGAAGTGTTGCCATCCCAGGCACACTCTGCAGCAACTGGAGGAGTCCTCTGCAATACCAGAGGGGGCCGCTCCAGAGTAAGTCAGTTCAAACTCTAAAATATTCCACATATCAAAAATATAGTAACGTAATGCAAATGTTCCCTGTTATATATTGTTTTTAAAATCAGACTGCAAAATGCATTCGGATGTATAAAATGTACATGTTCGCCACACCATTAATAGTGGTGGAAAAATGTCTAGGAATGTGTATTGCCGCTTTTGCTTTATCATCCTAGGAGAGATGAAACCATGGAGACTGGCCAAGGAGAACGACCTGGGGA
Organism: Ambystoma mexicanum; assembly: GCF_040938575.1. NCBI lineage: Eukaryota > Metazoa > Chordata > Amphibia > Caudata > Ambystomatidae > Ambystoma > Ambystoma mexicanum. Next base: position 1,401,501,935 of record NC_090933.1, read on the forward strand.
CTGGGAGCAAGGATCCGAGGGGCCCGGGGTACCGCCCAATACTCCCATCATGACCGGCGAGGAGAACCGATCGATCCACCCTGATGGAGGAGAAGATGCTGAACTGTGCCATCTACGAATTGTAAGAAGAAGAGGCGAACATCCCAGATCTTGCAAGTTCCATCAGTGAAAGATCAGAATGGCCATCGCAAGAAGGGGGGCTTGTGGGATGTTTTTACCCATGCATCCAAGCCCTGCTACAAATGGCAATGCTGATTGCCAAAAGCAACCCAGAGCTGTTGGGAATTCATTTTCTTAAGGTCAAGAATTTGCTAAAATCATGGGCACAAGACCACTCAAAGATTCAACCTTCTTGTGGGGGGTTCCAAATCACCACTCTACTGTAAGGATGCCCATCAAAACAATAGCAAAATTCTCCTGTTAAATTCAAGACAACTCCCAAAACTGGGTGCAGTACCGGCTTTGGACACAAGCCGGCGCTAGCGGTCTAAACTCTGACAGGAGTGAAGCCTGGCTTAAAGAGAGTGAATTCTGCCCGGCAACAACCCCCGACAGGAGTTGAAACTTGATCAAACTGCATTCCCAGGCCTGGCTGCCTCCTGCTTCCCCACCAAAAGGAGATGACACCTCTCTGATTAGATTAGGGGAGGGGCACCTGCAGTGGGCAGAGACACAGAACAATGCACTGTCCTGGGCTCAGGCAAATGCTATATTGGGGGGGGGCCGTAAAATAGCTTCCTCTTGGGAGAAGTGGGAGGAGAAGTGCCTCTGGGTGCCACCTGAGCTGGAGGCGGGGACAGACAGAAGCTTCCCCCATGTGCTTTGGAACCTAAACCACACCCATCTGGGCCAGAGCATAATTTTAAAAAAGACGGATAATTCATAGTACGGACTTGTCAGAATTATATAAGTAATATCATTATTCTTGTGATTTTTCTGTGCACGTTTTAAGAGGTGTTAGGACCCTGTGGTGTATTCTGGGGGGTTGCTAGCAGAAAATAGGTTCTTACTCCAAATGTCTGCATGTTAAAAATCTGACACTTCATCAATTAATGTCCATACTCCTTGCGCACATTTGTGTAATTTTTGGTAAATGTCCGATATTGGTAAACCGACCAAAAAGCGCAAAATTTTGTCATTTCTGAATCCCAGCTCGCAGGAACATGGGGCTTGAACAGAGACCTGTCTTAATTCATCTGTAATATGTACATGTAATGTCAACCACTTGTGTATCTGATAAATATGTATTTGGGTCAGAAATAGGTTTGTGTGTAAATTGACCAGGGGAGGATCCTCTGACCCATAAACAGACCTCATCATGATGACAATCTATTTCCTTCCCCCAATCATGGGGAGGGGAGAATTGGGCCAATGACAAGTAGAGAGGGGCAGGCTTCGCTAGGCTCAGGCACACACCCATTTTCAAAACACATAAAAAGAGACTGCTGGGACAGGTGGAGACATTCATTTTCCATTTCTGCGGAGCATTTTGACAGCTAAGATCCCATCCAGACAGAGACCAGAACCAGGGACCCATAGACTACAGAACGTTGAACCTAGAAGGCCCACTGCAAGCAAAAGTATTCTCAGCAGGCCTTCAGAATCCAGCAAACCTAACCAAACTATTCAACAGCCGGGCGAGCTGTTTGAATTCTTTGCCAAGAACTTTTGCCGGAACCGCAGACCAGACCCAGACCGCTGTGAGCAGAACCAGAGATCCGGATCGCTGTGAGCAGAACCGGTGCCTGATTGACCCGCCGAGCATTGAGAACCGCCGCTGGATGTGTTGACCAGATCCGTGACAAGGCCTATTTCAGCTAAGATTCTAAGCTTTTCAATGAGCCTAGAACCGACTTCCTACTCCTTATAGTGCCTCCGTAATCGCGCTCGACGCACGGGACTAAATTTGCCGCAATTTGACATTTTGCTCAATTTCAGCCACGTGTAAAAATATTTGTCCTTGCTTTGCTTGATGAAATTCGTGTGCAACCTGACAATCATTCATAGAGCATTGCTAAAGTGATCCTGAACTGATTCAAAGTATCTATCAACTACCCTGAACCCCCTATAGGAAATTAAAAGCCTTTTTAGCGTATTTTTCACTTAATTGCAACCACATCAAAGTATCTTGCCTGTGTTTTAAAATCATACCTGTTTTTCTCTAAGCTTGCTAGGGGGTAAACTGCATTTCGTAGTGCATTTTTGTTGGGATTCTTGAAGACTGTGTGCTCTCCTTCCATTTCTTACATTGCATAGGGGGGGGTGAATTGCCAGAGAAAAAGTGATTATCTTATCTTTTGCTAAAATCATATCAAGTTATTTCTGAACTGCATTTTATTCCTCATTGCTTTTCCCTTGAAACCATAAAAGTATTTTTGCTACCTTATCCATCCTATACTAACTCCTCATTGATTGTAAAGAAGTGTGCTAGTGCCAGATTACCCATTGTTGATCAACATTATATCCATAAGTGTGATATCAATTATTAATTTATTATAAAAGTGTGATATATATCTTGTTAATTTTTGTAATAAACCTTTTAATTTGCAAAACAAACCTACTTCTTGGCTCAGTGGGGTCAGGGGGATTCTGAGAGGGGGGTGTTATACAAGGGTTGTCATCCAGAGTACTGAACTGGACATAAAAATACATCAATAAGGGTTTTCCTCAGCATCCCAGACTAGGCATTGACTTAGCTGTAGTGTTGATTGAATATCGCTTACATAACATCGGTATTACTGACAATGTGATTTGAGTTGTGCCAACCAGGACATTTTTTATTTAATGTTATTGTTCATTTATAACACTCAGCGAGTGGTTTCTAAGCACAGGATGATTGTCTTCTTTCCAAGAAGAAAGGCTTTGCCCCCTAAGCTATCCTCCCTCCTGGCACATGGCAGCCGTGATTCATAGCTGTGTCTTGTCCCCAGGATAGGACTTTGCGTATGACAGCTTGAGCTGTCCTCATGTCTAATTAATTAAAGAAACGTATTATTGGTAAATCGGAGAGCAAGCTAGCAACCTCCTGCCTCTACAAGAAGACACAATAGGCACGTTGCAGTGTTATTGCACATTATTCACTGTTTTTACCCAAAATGTTTGCCCTTAAGTCACTGTTAAACTTCTTAATTGTACAACTGCTTCTCAATTTGGATTTCCGCAAAGCATTGCAAACATGCTGCTCTACACACAAATTAGTCGCATTAACACTTACATTTTTACTGGATGAGAGAGAACGTTTTATTTTGAGGTATTTCCGTCATACAGTACCTGGATCTCTGGCACCACGGTGGAGGAAACTTGAAGTAGCTGCTCCTCGTTCACAGCCTCAGGCGTCTGCTGGTCAGTGTACGTAGTCTTGCTGCTGGTCAACTGAACATCATAAGAACCAGAATAGTAGTAGTAGTATTCTTCAAAGTACAGCTCAAAGTAATACCTGTGAAACATAATGTGTGATATTTATCACTTTGCTTTAATTCACAATGAAAATACCGGATACACCGGCATCAGCAGCAGTTCCCTTCAATGTATATGATATGCAAATGAGCTAAATAATAGCACCTTTAACACACAAGAACAGAAACCAACGACAGGTTGATGCATTGGAAACATGCAATTTATTGTGTGTTCTTCTGGTGGAATACATCTTTGTAAGCTTTAGTGGTTCACTTCATCGATGACTATCACTAATATAATGCTACTCCTAGTGCAACAATCCCATTCAGCAGTCTGGGACAAGACACAAACGGTTTTCATCTGAATATTTTTATTTTATATAAAATAATAAATCCAGGAATGAAAGCGTTCCCCTAACTTACAATGCTAGGGAAGTTGCCCACAATACTTAACATGACTACAAGCACCTTTTATACAGAAAGGAAAACAAAACTTTTCTGCTGTTCTCTCATTAATGTTTTTATTCAAAATAGGCAACTAATGTTTCTTAATCACACCATCATCCATACATTGAAGAACAAATATGAATGGTTATTTTAGACAATTGATTCAATTACTTAATGTTAGCACCCTGGGCGGGGGCTCCAACCAGTCAGGCAGCTTGGAACGGGGACTGGTTTCTATGGTATGAGCCTGTTTTCATAGTTAACTGACTGCTGACCATCGCCTGTCCTGTGTCTCCCTTGCTCTCCTCCACATTGCTTTTAACACCCGTGAGTAATCACACGCGGGTGCTAAAGGCTGAGGAAAAATAATGTAAAAAAAGGAAAATTTACCATTCTGCAATCCTGCAACGCCATGTCTGATACAGGAGCCCGCCTTCAGTGTTGATTATGTCATTGTAGTCAACACTGAAAAGGTACACCTTCTGCAGACGTAGCGCTGCAGATGCAACATCGGAAGACTAAAGAACAATACTTACACCTGGTAACTTTCTTTCGACAGGATGTCCCACCCACGTATTCCTCATCTTTTGATATATAGCCTTTCCAGCTTTAGCTGATTTGGAAAATATTTACGGCAGAGGCCGGTCCCTCGAGGGCCTCTGTCTAAAGGTCAACATCATCACCAGTATAGGTACCACACGCAACACCAGTTGGCTTCAGTTCTGTTTATCCCCTGTTTTCCTTTGCAGAATTACCCGCTTAGCAACATACTGGATCAGACACTAAAAGATTGTAAAGTGTAATATCTGGAAATTCTACAGCAGTATAGGTTGGGAGAGGATTGTGTCCTCCAACGTATTCCTCATCCTTTGATAGACACCCAAAGCAGTGTTGGTTTTGGAGGCAGGAGTACACATTTTTCAGAATGAATATTAGTCACAAACCGAATGAAGGACTGCCTTCCCAAATCCTCCTTTCTGAGATGAAGATGAGTCTAGACAGTAATGCTTTACAAAAGGTATGGATGGTAGTCCAAGTGGCTGCTGCACAGACGTCCCTTATCGGCACCCCTTTTTGTAGGGCAGAAGATGTTGCCATCGCCCTCGTAGAACAGGCCCTTAGGCCTTCTGGAGGGTCCTTCCCAGCTAATCTGTAGCATTCTCCAAAGCTCAGAATAATCCATCTGGACAGGGTCTGTTGTGTTACTGCTAGTCCTAATTTATAACCCATGTATCCAATGAAGAGCTGATCATCTTGGCGAATCTTTTCCATTCGCGAAATATGGAAACTCGGAGCTCTTCTTGGGTCAAGTCTATGTAGCCTCTCCTCTTCCTTTCTAGGATGAGGGGGCAGGTAAAAAGTTGGTAAAACAATTTTTCAGATACATGGAATTCAGAGACTATTTTAGGTAGAAACAAAGTTGTAAAAAGTTGTAAAACAGGGTTTACAAGATAACGCCTGCAACTCGCTCACCCTGCGGGCTGATGTTAGAGCTACCAGTAAAATGATCTTAAATGTCAGAAGTTTTAATGGACACGAATGAAGAGGCTCAAAAGAAGCACACATATGACATTTTATAACAAGATTCAAATCCCAATCCGGCACTTGAAAAGGAGTTGGGAGAAACACATTGGTTAGCCCCTTGAGAAATTGTATAATTAAAGGAATTTTAAAGTAAGACGGAGCACTTCAAAATTGAAAGCGCTGCCAAATAACCCTTAATGGTTCAAATATGGAGCCCCAGATTCGCCAAATGTAGCTAGAAAGACAGCACCATAGGTATATTACATTGACATGGGACCACAGTCTTATCTCTGCACCAGTTGCAGAACCTTTTCCAATGGCAACGGTTTAGTTGCTGGCCTTCTGGCGGAAACAAAATCTCCATTATGTCATCTGGGAGGTCCTGATCCTTATATCTCAACCTCTTAGAAACCATGCGTGAAGGTTCAGGTTCTTGACCTCTGGATGGAGAACCCGGCCCTCCTATTGCGAGAAAAGGTCCTCTCTTTGTGGACAATGCATTGGAGGGCAGATGGACATGTCCAGAAAGTCTGGGTACCACATCCTACTGGCCCAATCCAGAGCAATTAGGATCATGGATTTTCCGAACCTTCTCAACCTCCTGATCATATGAGGAATAACAGGGACTGGAGGAAACACGTACAGGAGTGGAAATTTCCAGTCCACTACGAAAGCGTCCCCTAAAGCTGCTCTTGGGGGAAATTCCCTGGAGCCCTACTGTTCGCACTTCCGGTTGGTACTGGTCGCGGACAGATCTACTTGAGGCGAAGATCTCATGAAGAACTTCCTGAGCTAGTTCCCACTCGTGGGAGACTGTGCTCTGCCTGCTCAGAGCGCAGAGCGTCTGCCGCTATGTTCTCCTCTCTGTGAACCGCTGACAGTGAGATTCCTTCTCGAATTGCCTAGAACCAGAGCTACATTGCCTCGCTGCACAGTGGTAGTGACCTTATGCCTCCTCTTTTGTTGAGGTAGTACATGACCACTGTGTTGTCTGTCATTATCAGCACATTATTTTGCTGTACAGAGGACAGAAAGGCCTTCAGTGCTAGTCTGATTGCCCTCAGCTCCAAAAGATTGATGTATAGTTTGGACTCCCATAGAGACCAACGACCACTGATTGTCAGATCATTGGCATGGGCTCCCCACCCCGTGAGTGAGGCGTCGGTCACTATTGTTATCTTCGGCCATGGTTGCCAAAAAGTTTCTCCCTTCACAATATTGTCCTCGCATGTCCACCACAGAAGGTCCTGTGCAACTCTGCTCAGAACCTGAAGAATGTCTGACAATTTAGCAATTTAAACGATTCAAGAGCAGTGGATATTCAGGTGAATAGTTTAAGTGGAGGGCCATTAATGTCTCCCAAAAATTAGTGAGAATGACCAAGCATAGTGAGAAGTATAATATAGGGTGGTTCTCCAACTGAGAATGTGTTTAAAACAAATGCTGCAATTTACAAAATAAGCTTTGGTAAAAAGTCATTCAATTTATAATTTTCTATGGTAATGCATCCAGTAGATATCATGTCATCAACAGTACAGGGGAGATTTATACAACATTTTCATTATGCCTGTGTCCGCAACATATGCCAGCAATGCCAATGTAAATACTTTTCCTGCAGCTGCGTTCATGATATATGCCAGCATTGCAACTTAAATCAATTGCTCAGAGGGTAGCCAGCTAACCAGTGCAGTTTCAGTTTCGGCCAGGAGAAGATCAGCAGGGGAGAGGAGGAGAGAAAGCAGAAGCAAAGAGGAAGGTCTTGGGGTGCTTCAGGAACCTCAAGATTCAGAGAGGCAGGGAAGCTGTTCCAGAGGGAGGCCCCAGCAGAAGAAAGAGATCTACCACCAACTCATTGCTTGGAGAAGCGATTGACCCTGAGGGAGTTGGAGGCGGATGAGCGAAGAACTCAAGAAGGAAGATATTTAGGAAGAAAGAGTTGAAGGTATTAAGGCCCCTAGCCCCAGAAGGCCTTGTGGACAATCCTCGCCACCACTGGGAGCCAGTGCAGAGATTTCCATCATGGAGAAATACGATCCCTGGGCTTGAGGCCAAGGACAAGTCTTGCAGTCCTGTTTTGGATGAGCTGCAGAGGGCGGAGAGTAGAGGCAAGCAGATTTAGAAAGCGGCTGTTGCAGTAGTCCAGCCTAGAGAGAACCAGAGCTCTGGAGACAGTGAACTTCTGGGGGAAGGAGAGGAAAGGAAGAATACCTCTGAGGAGATGCAGCTGGTAGTGTGACTTCTTAGAGACGTCAGAGATGTGAGGAGAGAAGGAGAGTGTGGAGTCGAAGATGACCCTGAGGTTTTTAGCCTCATAGGTGGGAGCAGGAAGAGGAACAAGAGAGGCCGGCCAGAGAGTGACAGGAAAGGAGGGAGCAGGTGTGCCAATGAGGAGAATCTTGGTCTTACTGGCATTAAGGCAGAGATCATTGGCAGCACACCACTCCTGTATAGCAGACAGACGGTCAGAGATGAGAGAAGGAGAAGAGGTGGCAGAAGGGAGCCTGAAAATGAGTTGCGTGTCACCCGTATAGCACTGAAATAGCAGAGAGCGGCAATGCGGTGGGCAAGAAGTGCCAGGTATTGGTTGAACAGATAGGGAGAAAGGTTAGAACCCTGGGGAACATCGCAGGTAGAGACAGAGGAGAGGAAGGACCCAATTTCGACCTGGGAGGGTCAATCGGAGAGGAAAGAAGTCAGCCAAGCCAGGGACTGAACAGTGATACCCATGTTACCCAAAATCTCCTCTGCCTTGGGAGAAAAAAATCTCCTCTGCCTTGGGAGAAAAAAATCTCTCCCAAATATTTCTCCCAAGGCAGAGGAGATTTCTTTGATAAGAACATACAATTATAGTGTGTCCATAGAGTGTGTTTTGATTGCACAATATCTAACAGTTGATGTTCAGATGCATACTCAAACAATCAGGGAAACAGATGTTTTTTGTGTGAACCATTAGGGTTCGTTTTATATGTATCACTTGTGTTTTATAGTTTTTTATGACTGTGATAGACATTAAAATATGTGTTATTTTTTAAAAAGTCTTGTGTGTCTGCCCATACATTGGATGGGTAGCATGTATGTGTAGTGACCAGTTGTTATATACAAACCCATAGCCTAATAGGAAGGAAGCCGTTTTTTGTGGGATTTTGTTTATTGTGATAGTTTTAGTCCTCACCCACACGGCCCCTAAAAAGAGGACCACATAGCTCGGTTTAGCTAATACACTGTCAAAAACTTCCAAGAAGCTGCATCCATAATCTATGCCAGTGTGGTCACTAAAAAACATTTTCATGATGCTGCTTCCACAATATATATATTTATATGCAAAAATAATGGATAAGAATGACCAAATTTGAAACCTTATAGTGACTGACTCATCTTCCTTTCTACTGTTCAGGCCTGAAAAAATGGACCCAGTAGTGAATACATAAAATCACAATATCGATATGTTTTTCATGTATCTTAATTCAACATAATGCAAATCTAAAACATTACTATAAAAACATTTATCTAAGAACACCCACCAGCTAGATTACAACAACAAAAATCAGAGCATCAGAAACATCTACACATTACTAACACAACAGAGTTTACAACATCATACAAAGACACAATAGGACAAACAAGTAATTGAACATTGATCCAATTATGTATCCACATTTATAAAGCCGAACATGCTTCTGTCCCTAACACCAAATAGGATGGACATTCATCAGGGGCTGTCCTCTGTCAATCTTTAATGGGTTTCTGATTCTTGTATCTTGGGTGTAGTTCACATCAAGGGTACTTTCTGAAAAAATTATCCCCACATACATACATATAATCAAGGAAATAAAAAAGGAAGAGAGAAAAAATCAAACGTCACCAATCAATTAATTTCAGATATTAATTCATATATATATATATATATATATATACACCAACAATCGAACCATATATATTCCATCTGGTGTGAGTTTGTGGAGTTTGTGGAACCACAAACATAACTTGAAAGGGTACCTGCTCTTTATGCAAAGTAAACACCCATGTTTTGAAGAAAATTCCACACTCATGTTCAGTAGGAGACAAATTTCATCATGACCTCCAACGTCTAACTCAACTTCAATAATACTATGAACACACACCAAGTGCACCTCGCCAGGATAGAATGTACTACGGCATTTACACCTCGTACACAGCGCAGGGCTTATTTTACACAGGTCTGACTTCCGTGTAAACAGAAATGACGGACTACTTCACCACATTACATTCAAGCACTCCCTGTAACGCATGGCGGCCATCTTATACTGCCTATTTGGCATAGGGTAATTACATTACCAAGTCGTACCGAAATTAAAGGGCATCCGTTCATCCCTCATCAATTTATTGCAATACCTCATACCAGTGCAAACCATATTCATTGCAAATACGAAGGAGTATTCTGGAACATTCTTAGTGACCAGCATACATTTCCAACTCGTTACAGTTGCACCGTGTGTGGCAAAAATGTGATTGTAATTCAGAGTACAGATCTAACAGTCTATTTCACATAACATATTAGGTGTATTCTGGTATTTAATGTTCATACTCTATTGCTAGAATCCAATACCTTGTAGTCAATTAATGAATGCTACATTCTAGTGTCCAATACATCTATAGCCATGTTCAGTTCAAAATAAAAAAATGTTCTACAAGACTTTGAGCTACAATGGACACAGTACCAACACTCCCTGTCTGAGGCCCACAGATGAATTAAGTACACTTTTATATTGCCGGGTACAATACATATGGAACCCCCCACATTTATCAAGCATTGTCCAGCAACACATTGAGCACCCCAGATGATAGCTTGGCCATAAGAGCAGAGAACCGCTTGATCAATCTACGTGGAATTGACATTGTGCCACTCAATCTCTTCATTTAGCCCGAGCACATAACTCTGAGTTCTAAAAATAATTTTTTGTTCAAAAGTGAGAAGTTTGCAATTAAATTCTTCCTTTTCGGCACCATGGATCTTCTTAGGGATGACCCATGTAAAATCCTCATGGCTATGACCCTTTTCAACAAAATGTTCCACCATGGGTGCCTGTATAATTTTGCCTTTGATACAGCTGCAGTGCTTGATAAGTCTGGTCTTACAATTTTGGTTTGTCATTCCTATATAGTGTAGCCCACATGGGCACACTATATAGGAATGACAAACCAAAAGTGGCTATAGATGTATTGGACACTAGAATGTCTCACTATTGCAGTTGCTCAATTCTTTTAAATACCATTTAGCCTGTAGCCCAATGTCTACTTCACTAGTTTTCATTGTGTATTTGCACATTACACATTGGCCACATGGAAAATGGCCCATCACAGGAGCCGTACCCCACAGTGTTATCTGTCTAAGCAACCCCTGATGTTTTTTTGTTATGTCATTCCTGACTAGAATGTTCCTCAAGTTCTGGCTTCTCTTATACGTTACCAACGGGGCTGGCTTCCCATTGTTGTAGATTTTTCTCCAACTTTTAGCAATCACTGTTTGAATTTTGTAAGCCAGGTTTGAACAGGTATTAACAAACACTGACCCTGTCTTTTTTCTTATTCTCTATGGCGCTTTTTCAAGGAGCGCTTCTCGTTTTTTGTTATAAGCCTGTTTTGCCGACTCTGTAACCAATGTTCTGGGGTACACTCTCCCCAGAAACTTTTTTTTCAATGTGTTGGAAATGTTCTCATAATGTTCCTTCATGCTACTATTTCACTTTAATCTCAACAATAGACCAAATGGTAAATTGGTTTTGATATGTTTATCATGGTGGCTAGAGAAATGCAACAGAGCATTTCTATCCATCGCCTTGCCGTAAGGCTTAAACCATAAACTTCCTCCCTGATGGAAAATTGTTATATCCAGTACATTTTTTTCAAGTTCTTTTATTCCTCTGGTGAATTTTAGAAAGGCATTTTGTTGATTGAGCCACACCATAAAGCTCTCTGTTCCTCTCTTATCCTTCCACACAATGAAGCTATCATCAATAGATCTAAGCCATTGTTTGAGGTGAGATTTAAAGGGATTATTATCAGGATACACTGTTGTTTTTTGAACATTTTAACATATACATTGGCCAAATTTGGGGCCATTGCTTCACCCAAAGAGGTCCCTTCCACTTGTTGGTAGAAAACACCCTGAAATTGAAAAAAGTTTCTACTAAGTGCAAACTCAGTGCACCATAAAATGAAGCCATTTCTCACAGGATGATCATCATTACGACCCATTAATAGCTTTTCAATCACCTCTAATGTGGCTTTCTGGGGGATCATAGTATAAAGGGACTGAATGTTCAAACATATCAGTGAATGGGTACCTGGAGTGAAAGCTAGACCATCAATCTTGTTAATAACGTCAGTTGTATCTCTCAGGTAACTCGTCATCTGTTGTACAAAAGGTCTCAAATAATAATCAGCCAATTTGTATAAGGGTTCCAAAATAGAACTCACTCCTGAAACAAATGGACGGCCCGGTGGGCTCAATGGATTCTTATGGATTTTTGGCCAATATATAAAACACTGGGACTCTTCTTTTTCTCTCATCACATATTCTGCTTCTTGTTTCCCAATCATCCAGTGATCTAACGCTCGTGTCACCTTGTCTCTAACGGCCCGGACCATAGCTTCTATGAGATTGTCATTTAACACACAGTACCTTTTCCATCTGATAGAAGTTTGTTGCACTCCTTGATATAATCTGTGCAGTTTAGTAGAACAATGGAACCACCCTTATCTGCCTGTCGTATGATCACCTCATGACTCCTGGCTAGTTTAAGCATAAAATCCCTTTGACACTTGCTGAAGTTAGAGTGGGTCTCCCTCTCCATATTTTCTAGTCTGCCAACCTCCTCTAGTACCCTTTTCCCAAAATGCAATAGATTCAGGGGAATGGCTGTGCACGGGAGGATTAAAGGTGGAAAGGTACATAATCCACTGCAATTAACCACATCAAAAGGGGGTTGATTTTCAAAGGACTCGCTACGATGAATTTTTCGCTACCGCAATATATGCCAATATTGTCAGTGTAAATGACTTTCATGAAGCCCCAGCCACAATCTAGTCCAATAATAGTTTATGGGTGCATTTGGTGAGATACACATCGTTCTGAACAGAACCCACAGCAGTGGAACAAAGAAAGGATCCATTGGGGAGACATACATGCAAGCACGCACGCACACACTGAGGCATGCACTCATTCAAACACATTCAAAATGCATGCATATGTTCATGGATGCCAAAAGAATACCAATACTCCAGAAGATAATCCAAGGGTTTTTATTTTCCAGAATCCAAATTTGGCTGAAGCTTGATGGAATGTGAGGACAGTGGGACACACTAAAGGTCATCCCTCTCTCATCTCCTATGGGCTTCCCACCACCCTAGCTTAGACTTTCCTATCCACTTGGGTTGGTAACTAGAGATCAGTATCCCCTACTGTCAGAAATACTGACTAAAGTGATAGCCCAAATGCCCCAGCCTTCCTTTTCTCAATCCCTCTGGGTTTCATCTAGCCAGTGATGTACGGTTCTCACAATGGGATGTGGTGCCTTCTCAAATGCTCAGTTTCAAGTATTCACCACATTTGACATCTTTGCATTCCCTCCCAGATGTTTTCTCCTTCACTTCCCCAGTGTCACTCCTTCTTCCAGAAACTCTCTACTCTCACTCTCCCTCTCTGTTTCCTTCATCTGCCCCTCTGAGAATGACACAACTCCCTTCCACTTTCCCTTTGTCTTGTGCTCTACCTTTCTCACTCTGGTCATCTCTCCCTACTACTCTACTTTCTTCTCTAGTCTCCTTTCCTTTCCCTTCAACTCTCCACACTCTGCTCCTCTCACCTTTACTCTCCACTCTCCTCTTCCCTCTACTTTCTACTATCCACTCTCCTCTCCCCTCTACTCCACATCTCCTATCCACCGCCCTCCATACCAGATTCTCATATCCACTCCCCTCTGCTCCCCACTCTCCTCTTCCTTCTAATCTCACTTTCAATCATCCCTTTCACTCTTGCATACGCAATGCTCACTCTCACCCACCTATTCTCCTACTCTTACACTAACCCTCACTCACCATACACACATTCTTACACACATGCACCAAAGCCAATACCTCAACTTTAATAAACCTGTTCTCAGTATCCTTCATGCTCCACTCCACCATCCTTCTTCTGCCTGGTCTCTTGGTCTGCTTCCTCTCCACCGGACCTCACCAGACAGACTACACTGAACAATGTTTTTCACTCATTTTTATAGCACCCTTTGGGTAATTCGTCCCCCTTCCCCCCTTTCCATTTGCTGGAGTGCTCACCTGTTCATATGGACCAATCTACACCTGACTTTTCCCCAGGGCTGGATTACACCAGTGCAATGTTATTAAATGTGTTTTAAGCCGCCCCCTTGTTGTTCTGTGATGGATGCACAAAAGCGGAATCACTGTTGGTTTAGTTATTATTCTGCCATGGTTAAGTGACTGGTTTGCTGGTGCAAGGTAAGATATTTTCGGCAGACTCTGGATTCCTTTCCACATTTCTCTCTTGTGGGTCGCATAACTCATCATTCGTGGTAGGGGTGTCTAGTGGTTTGAGATCTGAAAAGGAAAAGAGAGAGTTATGGCCAGCATGTGGTACGGCAGGAATTGGCCGACTGACATTGGTACTTTCCACTTGTAACTAGGCCCATACAAAGCGAGCGATACTGAAGCCCTCCCAATTCTGTCACCCCGCCTCTGGGGCAGGACTGACCCTGGTAGGCCTCCTGCCCCAGGTTGAGTGGGGTGTATCCCCCTGACTGGGTCAGGGCACTGTACGGGTGTGTACACAAATACACACGCATACGCTATTACATTCAAGCATGCATACACACCAATACTTTCAAACAAGCATACAAACACTTTTTTGTACAAATTAGCTTACGTTTACAAGCGGTCATCGCACCTGCTAGGGAAGCATGAGTGAATGGACAGCATGGGCAGTGCGCCATAAGGATTGGAACATTTGTTGCTGCTTTTGCCTTCCAGGCAGTAGGACAGCGTGTGACACTGCCGGCACCATTCACACCTCAATTCTGTGTGCATTATTTTTATTTGTTTTAATTGAAGTGCTCATTATCTGGGTGCCAGCCCTGCAAGAGGCAGGGGAGTACAGCATGCATGGAGAAGAGACTATGGGGATGAGGGGGTGAAAGTCCTCCATTCAACTTGGCTCCATCACTGTCCCCTCTTTCTCACTTTTTTCCCTCACAGAGCTTTGAAGTGGAATTGACATGATGTGTGCACTCTCTTATTCTAGTAACAACATATTTTGTACAGTGTGTTAGGGAAAATTCTCAAGAATGGCTAATTTCCCTTACCTACTGAGCCCCTCAGCAGCTTTGCTGGATTTCTAGGATTTATTGTTTTCACCTGGTAAGAGTGTGAGCCCTTTTTCCCACTCTTACATGTGTTTTACTGTGAGTGTTTAACATTTTTGTGTTCATAGACTGTGGAGCCTCACCTACTCCACAGGCATCATCTTTTTATTATGTGTTACACAGTACCTTCAGTGCAGTGACACAGGGTTATATTTTAGACTTCCCAACTCAGACTCCATTTTCTGGGACTGACTACTGTCTCACAGAACATGTAAAGTTGCCATTGACGTTATTAGTCTTTTAAAACCACAGACCCAGTACACAGCATCTGCCATGGAGTACTGGAAAGGGTTAATACTTATCCCTGTTTGTCTGTTTCTCTTGGAGCCTTGTTTGCTCCTTTTTCATTAAGACTTGGCTGGTGGCAGTGGTAACTACCCTATTTTTCCTACAGCGGTTATCTTAAATAACCCTGGTATTGTTTTAGGCTATCTTGGTAGCCTCGAACTTAAACCCGCTTGACCATATTGTTTTTAATATTGTTCCGGCTGGGTTTATTCGCCATTTCATTTTGAAAATGTCTTTCTCGTGTTTTTCTCTGCATGTCAAACCAGGTTTGGTTCCTTTGTTCACCGTCTTTTCACTGGCTTCTACGCCTCTATGTCTGGGGGGAACAGGATGTGAGGGAGGGGTTTAGGGCTCCCTGCACAGGGTCTCCTTGGAGACCCATGTCACACTCTGACATGGTTGGCTGTCGTGACTGTCCCGGCGGGACAGCCACCCTGCTGTGTGATTGACAGCCAGGCTGTGTGAATGGGGGAAAACTGCATAAAAAGCCGGTCTCTGGGTCTGGAAAGGCAGAGTCGTCACTGGAACGAAAGAGCCGATGAGGAGCTGATGGAAGAGGACCCCCACCACGACTGAACCACCTGGTGAAGCCCTGCTGCAGGTCCGAATCTTCGAACTACAACAACAGAGCAGATCCTCCAGGAACTTTTTTCCCCTGAGCTGGTGGGACCAACCAGTTCGCCCAAACTGCAAGCCAGGACTCCCTCCTCTGGTCGATTTCGCTGTACTCAGCTACAGTGGGCCGGATAACCAGGAAGGTCGGACCCTGCTTGGGTTTTAAAGAGCGCACCTTTTATTTGTTGCTTTGCTCTGCTGCTGGTTTCTTCCCTGGGTAGTGCAGGATCCTCCAGTCTTCCTACTTCGTGTCTGTCCGACAGTCGCTTCACGAACTGTGAGCCTGCAGGAACTACCAGGAACGTCTGCCTCAGCTATAGCTTCTTCTCCATTGAAAGGTACTGTGCCTATGCGGTTGTTCGTTTCGTTCAGCCACGGTGAAAGTGTGTGAAATCTTTCTCCAATCCGAGGCTTGTCCTTCTCTACTCTTTAAACTAACTTTTCTGCCGACCAACTTCGTCCTGAACTCTTGGCAAAGACTTAACGGCGAACTACCCTGAACTGGGTGATCTTGAGCAAAATACTTTTGTCCTATTGACGTTGGCCCTAAGCCTATTTGATTTGATTCTATCACTGTAGTTCCTCTTTCTGGATTGCCCTGCTTACTTACCTGTTGATGCTGCTCAATTTCTGCCTAACTTTGTCTTTCCCTCCCTTTTGAATTACATTTTGCTCCCACTTCATTTTGTGAGCTTAACTTGTCTGGAAACTATTGGGAGTGGTGTGGTGTATTAAGAGTGTGATTTTTTAACTGATTTGCTCTAGTGAAATGTTATATAACTGATGTGTAAATAATACATATTCTTTTGCTCAGAAACCTTGAGTTAGTGTTTGCCTGATTCATAGTAATTGCTGTCCTTTGTGTAACTATTGATACTGCTCACTTGCTCTTAAGATAAGTCTGGCTGCTCAGCCATTGCTACCACTTTTACTGTGTAGTACAGGCTTGTACCAAAGGTGAATTTGTGCTGCCACTTGTAGACCTTCTTGTGTGTGGTGTTCCCAAAGGGTGCTGCATATAATTCTGCCTAACACAGTGTATGCCATTACCAGAACTGAATCTCAGCACAGGCAATGAGGCATATTTGTTGGCAGCAGCAGTTGTGTGCCATGCCATTTGATATTGCCATGCAGTGCTATTCGGACATGCTTCTCCCATCTGTGATGAATCCCAAGGTATTGTCACTGCTTTAGATGGGGAAGCCCCTTTCCATGAGGCAAGGGTGGTGGGGTGCTACCAGATAGTCTCCTTGGGGGTGGCACTCAACGGGAGGATCTCATGGGCAGGGAGGACCACATTGAGAGTAATGACCACTTCGGGAGAGCACAGTATCCCCTTAAACCTACCACCTTCCCTCAAGACCCCTCCATTACCTGTTACTTCAATGTGCTGTACTAACATATCCCAAGTGAGAACAACTGGGACGAGGAAGAGGAAATGAGGAATGATGATCACTCACCAGAACCAGCACACGCGTTCTAGTTTTCTAGACGCTCCAATTGGCCAGCTGTCATATAAAACTGCACAGAGAAGAGAACAATGGTGTCTACAACCTCGGTCCAATCCGGACCGAGAACACGGCACAGCCCGCATGGATCCCGAGTGCAGAATGGCAGACTGTGTCCTGGAGGTCCGCGATGCAGAAGGCAGACTGGAGGCAAGGCAAGGCGCCTGCCAGTAACTGAAGCTGCCGTCAGTCAGACTGCTGGAAAGCTGTAGAGAAGGGACGTGGAAGACCAGAGAAGGTCCCAAGAAGCCAGGAGATCTGCCAAAGCTCTTGGGAGAAACGCGAACAGCTTGAACATGATGGCCAAGACCCTCCAGATACAAGAGTCGCAAACCACTGGGTTATGGAGACCCATAGAGTACAGGGGGACCAGAAGTAAGGCAGAATGGCAATATTCATTGAGACAGAGTAATCAAGTGAAGGGGGTCTGGGACCCACATAATGAAGTCATACCCCTAACAGTAACAAAGGGGGATGCAAAGTTTACAAATATAAGAGGTGCTCACAGATCTTGGCAGAAGAGTAAACCACATATGTGGGTTGAAGGAAGGTCAGGCCAAGAGAAAGTTGTGAACCATCACGTGAAGGGAGTCTGGGACCCACATAAGGAAAGCATACCCGAACAGGAAGAGAGGGCAATATGAACTTTACATATAGGAGTAACATTCACAGACTCTACCAGGAGAGTAAACCAAGGCTGTGGAACCAAAAGAGAACAGATAAAGAGAATATTGTGAACAACCACATGAAGGGGTTTTGGGACCGAGCCTGGGGAAGTATACCCCAAATTGTGAGTCAGAGGAATACAGCTTGTGTGTACAAGTGACACTCAGGAACCTTGGCAGGAGAGTTAACCAAGGTCTTGGGTGAATGTAAATACAGATAGAGAGAACTGTGAATCCAGGAATGTTGAATACCCAACTTGGCAGGAGAGCATCCCAAGAGGAGGGGTACTAAGAATAGGGTCTGTAGCCCTCAACCATGCTTGGCAAAGGTGTCCAGGCCATTCTTTGTTATTGCAAGACCTGGAAGTCAGGGTCATCAAGTAAAGATAAAACGTGTCTTGAATGTTAAAGACACTGATACTTGTTGGAACATTTTGGTTTTGAACTGTAAAGCAGAGCTGCAGATCATTTTGGAAAGACTCTGGGGAAAGTGAAGCAACCCCTTGAGGATTGTGGAACATTGGTTTTCTTTTCTACACCTTTTGCAACATATGTTTGTATTGCAAAGCTGGGCTGCAAGCCAGTAGCCAAAAGACATTCCCATGTCACATTAAATTAGGTTTAGCTTCTGAGGGATAGGTTATTATTTGGACACAGGAAGGCAAACTTTACTTTGCACATTCTGACACAGACAGTTTCATTATTTAGTTTTGTTGAGGCAGGGACACCCCTCTTAGCGATAGGCCTAGTTCGGATTTCCTCAATCCCCACCATTTTTGTTGTCAATAAAAGTGTTTGCCAATCAACATGCAACCTTTGTGTCCCTCTCCTACTCCTAGACCCTCACACATCATAAGAAATGCCAAATTGCTACATCAAAATGCCCCCTCCATAAACAAAGAGGCTCCGGCATGATCAAGAACTCCTACAACCCAGCAAACAAACATTGTATGTGCTTCGAAACCTCCCCAGCTCAACACCTGCGCATAAAAAGAAAGTCCTTGTGGTATGACCCAATACCAAAGCCATGGCCCAATGTTTACAGCACCTAGCACTACACAAGTACTTTGAATGTCATGTACAGTGCCCTTTTAGGTACTCTAAAAGACCAAAATTCCTCTGGCCTTTTTAAGTGCAAAATGCATACAAAAGCAGCTGTGAAAAATGCATATGCTACACAAAAACAGTGCCAAGCCAGCAGGTCCATGGAATTTCCGTAACAGTGGCCCATTGTTATGGCAAACAGAGGCCTAGTTCAAACTGTATACTGCTTCTGGTCCATGGAACTTTGAAAGCATGGCATTGGGTTAAGTCACAATCATGCAGGTAGCTTGTTTGGTAAATGAAACTAAGTGTGCCGTGGTCTAGTATGTTTGGCCTCTCTTTGACAATGGCCAATGGATTGCTGTTTAGTTTGGCATATTAAACAGCCATGTTTTTACTGCTTTCCTGAACGTTAGGTGTTCCTCTATTGTGAGTTTTTAATTGTGGTTCCAGAGTTTTGTTGAGATGTTTGAAAATGCTGATTAACCATATTTCATTTTCTAAACAAGTTTGGGTTCAAGGCGCATTGCTAGACCTCAGGGTATGTTTGGTAATCTTGCAAGAATTCTACTCCTTAAATGTGAATTGCCCTTTGAACAATGCAGAGGGTTGACTGGTAGCCAGTGTAGTGATCTTAGCAGTGGCATGATGTGTTCTCACCTGTTGAGTCTTAGAGGGAGTCTTGATGATGCCTTTTTGATTTGTTGTGGTTATTTGGTACGGTAGACAAGCATGCCAATGTAAATGTTGTTGGCATAGCCTATTCTTGAAATGACAAGTGAGATAACTGCGAGTGTTCTGTGTGGCAAAGAGAGAAATGGTAATAACCGTCTGAGAGATCAGAGGTGGAAGAAGTTATTTACTACTGTGGTAGTTTGAGGTTCAAGTGTTAGCTAATTGTCCTTCAGAATTCCGAGATTTGTATCCACTTTGGAGGCTTTTGGTCTGGTTCCCATTTCCTTAGGCCATGGTATGCACGGTTGCATAGAAGGGTTGTTGGGCATGATCAGGATTTAAGTTTTATCCGGGTCAAGTTTAAGGTTGTTGCTGCTCAACAATGAATGGATTTGTGAGAGGGAGTTGACAATGGCTTGGTCTATGTCCTTGCGGGTGGCGGTTTTGTAAATGATTTGAATGTAAGCTGCGTAGTTGTATCGTGTAAGTCCATGTCGTTTGATACGTTTCACAAGAGGAAATGGCAATCAACGTTAGAACTGAATTCTGATTATACTGAACCGTAATTCTTTTCTGTTATTGATTACCTATCTTATGACTCAGCAACAATTTTATATTTCTTAGTTATAAACACATCAGTGTATTTTGATATTCAACTCCATCAGAGTTTACTAGTAATATTGTCAAAGAGATTATGTTGTACTCATAATCATACAAGTTACAATCACTTCATGATTGCATTAAAAACCCATACATTCGAAGCATATTGGATAACGATTCATAACCTCAAAAACAAAAAAGCTCAATGCGTTTCGAGAAAATAACTCTCTTCTTCAGGAGCAAAAACTTGCTACATTCTACCATCAGCAGTTGATTTCTTCCTTCTTCTATCTCAATAGATGTATTCTCAAACTTCCCATGTTTTACCAATGTGAAGTAATATGCACAGACGCTTAAATGTGTTGATGACTGGGATGTTCTAATTCCTGTAAAGTATAGAACCAAATTAATGTGCTGCTATATTTTATAATTTCTTTTGTCAGGGTTTGGACAGTTTCTTCAGTGCTTCAAGAACCAAGGGCTTCTGTGATCCATTTTTGGAGTGCCTCCATTATTTCTTGTGGTGGAGGTGTGTCTACGACAGGGTTGTTTGGTTTTGTGGATTCCAATATGGTGTTAAGTTCCGCTATGTTGAGGGATTTCCATTTTCTTTTCTCAATTGGAGCTAGATTTTTGTGGGCGGCACATAACTGGATGCTCAAGAAAATGTGCACTGGGGAAGCAGTTGAAGTTAGGCTTTTTTGCAGAAAATTGCATCCAATGTGTGTCCAGCAGCATGGATTGCCACCATTTGTTGTAGGTGTATGCTTGCTATGTGGAAAAGTAGTGATTTGGTAGAGTTGCTGTTCTCCTCTTGAACTAGATGTTACAATCTAGTATGATCAGGTGTTGTTGTTCTACTGGGATGTTGTTATGCTATCTGCACATGTCTCTGTAAAGGTCAGGTTCTATGTGGGTGGTTTGTAGGAAGGATAGATTGGTTTCATCGTCAAATGCTAGGTGGAGGAATTGGGATCACAGATCGGGATGGTTAGCGATGGTGCCGCAGTGATTTTTAGGCATTCTTCGTAAGCTATGGCTAGGCCTCACTTTCCCTCTCAGTTGGCTTGCCTGACCTTGACGTTGCTAGGAGGGATCAGCTGCCTTAAAATCATCCATTTGGTAGGTTTCTGTGAGGAAAAGCATGTCAGTCTCCCCCATTGCTGAATAGCTTGTGTGTCTCATAAGTAGGGCTCACTGTGTTATTGTATTTGTTTTGTCAACATTTCCATCAGTATTTATCCATATATATATACAACTAGTAGTTTGTCTGCATTCATACGAATTAGAAATGTAGCACTTCACTGCCTGGAATGCAAAGCTCATAGAAGTCGCTCTGTGCACTTCAAGCCAAGATACATTTTCACTTTAAAAATGAACAGCTGCTCCTTATGCTAATATCGCTGTAGCACTTTGACTAATAATGTATTTTGATACTTTTCATAGCCATTGGCCTCCAAGGCATAACTGATAACCCAAAGAGCTAATCAAAACACATCAATTTACGCTTTTTTTCCTGTTTTTCCCAAATAAACACTGAACGGAATCAAAGTGATTTCCGTCTGTATGTATAAAAACCAATATAAACGAAAACTGGGGTGTCTAACCATAATGTAGTGGATTTGATACATCTGCGCCACGATCATATGAAATGCAAAAGTGACGTGAAAACTAGCTTGGTTGATCAGCAGTTTCACCCAGCTGAGCAGACATTTTGCAATGAGGTTTGTCCTGAATTACCAGTGCAAAAATGGAATGGGACTTAGTGACCAGTGCAGAAACGCTAGTTGGGTTGAGTGACGAGTGCAAAAACTACATCTTGTATTCTGCTCTGTGCAAATATTGCTGCTAAATTGCTAATCCTGTAATCATTATTTGATTGAATGTGATGCGAGGTCAGAATAATACTCAACAAAACAAATACCAAGTAATTAATGTTAAACAGCCAAAACAAAGTAAAAACAAAATTCGCCATTCATACTTCTCTAATGAAAGTGTGTTATGCTTATAGGCTATACATGAATGAAATATGTAAACTGAATGTGCTTCTGCGTGTGTGCTGCCATGTTCTATAACGAAAATGACAATGTAAAGTTATTTCCGAATGTTAGAATTTGTATTGTAAATCACACCAGCTATATTAATAGAGAAACCTGTTTGATTGTTATTTCAAGTAAAAAGATTTAAATTGGGAATGTGTATGTTACATGGAACAGAATATTCTTATGCTTGAATGTCCTATCCCGGCTGCAGGACTGTTCGGTAATTTCACATGACAAAAAAAACCCATGCCAAATGCACAAGATGAAGGATCTGGTGTATCTTCTGGCCAAGCACAGAATTGCCATGTCCTGGAAATCCCCAACAAGCCCTAGAATTGAAGACTGGTGGCGTGCTCTACATAAATGGGCCCTGGCCAAATCAGTGGTATGGCTTTGGGCAGCACACACTGAGCAGTCCGAAACCACGATATAGTGACTTGTAATAGACTGGTGCAAACCTTATTCGCCCCGGAGCTCTCAGTCGATGCACCAGCAAGCCCGTCTGTGCTAGCACCCACGCGAATCGAAGCTCACGAGCACCCAATGGCTAACACTCCCATCTTTACAGCTTTGGAGGCATAAGCAAACACAGTTGTAGATGGGTGGGAGGGAATCTGCTGGGCATGTTTGCAAGTATTGTTCAATCTGTTTTAGCTCTAATTGCGCAATTTCTTCTGAACACCCATGCAGTCAAAATGTGCCTACATGGTCTGACATTCTGGTTGTAACAATGGTAGAAATAAAAACAATAAAGTTTTAAAAAAAACAAATATATATATTCTTATTATGCTGCATTTACATTCTGTGAATTTTCAATCACCTGAAACCATGTGTCCATGCAGAAACAACCATAAATTAGTCTGTCTTGAAAAGTCAGAATGTCCAGGCTACATTCATATTTTATTTACATCAAGAGAACATTGACCATAGAGCAGTGTGTATTTAAGAAAGACAAAGGCCCTGTTTTAAACTTTAAATGTGACATTAAATACGGTTTTATATTGGAAACTCTGGCTTGATCATGGTCTATAAAACGACCCTGGCAATAGATTGATGGGACACACACATACCCGTGAAAAACATGGTAGGACCAAGACAGATGAGAAGTGTAAAGGTTTATGACAATTTAAAACTGTAGAAATGGTTTGGATGTCAAACAGGAGCATTAAAGCACTAGACGTACAATATTGGGCATGATGTCTGTTCCTTCCTTCATGCCAGAGACTTGACCCACGTCTGAGAGAGCCTTTTCCTCTGTTTATGAACGCTTAACATCAGAAGTCGCTTTTGAAATTGACAGTTAATTAACAAACCTATTCCAATGGTGCTCTGGTTATAAACAAGAAAGCATTACCCTTTCAGTGGGGTCTCTTGAAGGAGTTTTGGCGTGAGGTATGTTGGTCTTGGAGATCTCGTCTCAGGTGGAAGCATCATCCAAGCACACTGGTTTTGCCATTAACGAAGAGCGAGAGCAGGCCTCATCTAAGGCTACTATTATGGAGGAGGTGTAATAGGACCTTTCCGCACGGGGCTGCTTGAAGATCAAACTGTAAACTGTGCTGTTTGAACCATTGACATCACAACACACCGACCCGTCAATAATAATTTGATGGTTCTCAGTCTGCCTTTCAGGAATGAAGAAATGTACAATATACCAGAACGTAGTATTGCAGAGTAGATGTGCTTGGGAAACCACCACCAGCAAACTGTAAGCTACCATCAGACTCGCCAATGTTTTACTCTGCACAGATTGTATGCTTTTGGACACTCTTTAAATCAAATTCAAGCGTGCTATTCCCTGGTTATCCTTTCTTTCTTCCTTTTTTACCAAAACCCCAAACTAGAAAGTCTACAAGTAAGATGTTGTTCCACCTTGTTGCAAGTCCGATCTCTTCAATTCCTCAGTACCTAAAGCGCACAAGTTCTGAGATTAATAACGTTTCCCCCTTCACGCAAACCACCTCACCCATGGCTTATCCTTTCTTTACTTGCTCTTCAATCTTCTCTTCGGAAACTTGAAGTCTCAGTCCTCTCATGATTTACAACTTCTTTCATGTGCCCATTGTTCTTATGAATCTCTTCTTCTCGGTAACAAAAAGCAATATTTTCTTCTCTTCTTTGGCTCATCACCCTCGTAGTCTTTATCAGCTTCTCAATAATATTCTTTCTCCCCATCCACCTCATCCCTCTTATTCCTCCTCAAGTTCTGCTACTGATCTTGCTGATTATTTTACCACTAAAGTCTTTAATCTTAATGCTTCTTTTGCTCCTTCATCTTCATCTGTTTCCCCTCCTTCCTCTTCTCTTCCTTTACCCTACTTGCTACTTTTTCTGCTTTTTCCCCTCTTACTGACTCTGATACTGCATATTTCCTTGCTCGTTCCCATACTAAAGCATCCCTTCTCACTCGATTCCATCGGTTTACCATGAGATTCTCTCCTACCTCACTACCTTTATCAATCTTTCTCTTTGTCTTCTGTTTTCTATTGTTTCAAACATGCTACTGCTATTACCATTCTAAAAAAAACCTCACTTGATCCTTCTCCTCTGTCAACTTTTGTCCTATCACTTTGATCCCTTTGCTTTCCAAACTCTATTCTCAAATGTCATCCTATCTTCATCTTTATTCCCTTCTTCCCCTGCTTCAATATGGCTTTAGGCCTGTTCATTCCACTCCTGCATGTTTCTGATTCTATTCTTTCTGCACAACACAATAAACGTTCCTCTATTTTGATTTTACTTGATCTATCTGTGGCCCTTGATACTGTTGATCACCCTAGCTTACCATCCTCTCTCTCCCTTCCTTGGGGTTTTCTGCCTCTCCCCTTGTTTGGTTGAAATCTTATCTCTCTGGACGCTCTTACTCTGTATCCAGGTTTCTTCCCCACTTTCACTTCTTTACTGTGTTCCCCAAGGCTCTGTTCTCTGTCCCCTTCTGTTATCATTGTTCCCTATTTCTCTCTCTTTTCTCATTGCTTCCTTTACTCTCTCCTGTCACTTTTACACTGATGACTCTCAAATCGTGTTCTCCTTTTCTGAGTTTTGTGACTCTGTTCACTCTCAAGTTTCAGCCTGTCTTGCTTCCATCCAAACATGGAAGGCTTCTCACTTTCTTGACCTTAACCCATCCAAAACCGAGGTTCTTTTCTTCCCTCCTTCTTCTCCTGATCCTTCTTCCCCTCCTGGTGTTGTCTCACAGTGTTGTCTCACGGCCTTACAGGGCGCATTTCTCCCAATGATAGTAAGTAATTGCAACAGTGAAGGGACAAGGGGAAGCTTCTGTGAGAAGTGGCCATGCAGACTCATCTCGTCTTAATGATCTGGGCCTATTCGAGTCCTTCAAGGGAGCTAAAGTTGAGCCGCACTGCCATGCAAACTGTGTGCCTGCCATAACTAAAAAAATGACGTTCTGATCTATGTGCATGCTAAATCTATGCATCTACTATTCTCACTCCATTATAGCCGTTCAGAGTTTCTTAGCACAAGTCTTCTCCGCCCTTACACACTACACAACCTCATACGGGATTGCCTCACCTTAAAGCGCCTACGGGGGTGGGATAGACTCATTTCCATCCCAACATTCCCACCTTTTTGTTATTTCTACAGTAACAAATTCGTACCCATATTTGTGCTCATTTCCCGGCCTCATTGCAGCCTCACAGGGGGGTGTTCCCTTTATCGGCATTCATGCTCTACACACATGTCTCAAGCTTTCTCCTGCTTGCGCATACTCCTCGGGTGTACGTGTCATACAAATGCACCTGCCATCCCCAGCAAGGTCAACCTATACTACTTTGTAATTTTCGGGGTCGGTGGGTGGGACAATGGTTGTGTGATACAAGCAGTCAACTATGTCTCCAACAGGGATTTGGACCATGTGGTGAATGGTGTGGTCAGTTTGCACGTCTATTTCTCTTGTATTGCGAGGTACCTTTGGACTGCCAATAGAGAACATCATCACTGCACTGTTAGGCAGCGCTTTGGCACAACACCGGAGACACAACTGGCACGTGCAGAAGATGACCAAGAAAAACACGATGACGGGCACTAGCATTTTCAACACTGTTCCAAGCCATGAGGGGCCCAACTAAACACGAATGAGATCCAATCTTCTTCCTGGATGCCAGCTTGTACTCGTCATTTGTGCGAGCAATTCGGAAGAGCCTTTTGATGTGTAATTCAATACTCTTTTCCTACTTCGCAGTTGTTCATACGGCTCTTTCACTGAACAATGTGAAAGTTTGGTGGTGGCAA
The DNA here is from genome assembly GCF_040938575.1 of Ambystoma mexicanum. Lineage (NCBI taxonomy): Eukaryota > Metazoa > Chordata > Amphibia > Caudata > Ambystomatidae > Ambystoma > Ambystoma mexicanum. Next base: position 1,401,528,405 of record NC_090933.1, read on the forward strand.
TGTGTGCAGTGCTTCGATTGTTTGAGGCACTTGGGTGCTTTGTCAGACAAGGGCCCCCCTTTCAGGTGTTTTTCTGGGACTGCTAACAGGGCTGAGTGCAGCGTAGCTAGCAAACAGTAGCCCCTCCATGAGGCTGTGAGGTGCAAGTACGCCTGTTGGCTGTACACTCAGTAGTAGTCCATCAGCGCTGCAGCGCCTGTCTTGAGGTCTGGAATCAGCAATGTCCTGTTACAACATTCATTTGATCTGACAGAAATAGATCCCTCACTAAAAAAGCACAGTTCATACGTCTTTTCTTGCTGTACTTTTACTGGCTTCTCCATGGCTGCAACACATGTCAGTTTTGTGACGTGCTCTGTCCATATTTGTGAGCATGTTGCACTCTCTAGGGTCACTCTTTCTTCCAGAAATCCTAAAAGTCCTAAAAGTGAGAGTCATCTCTTGCCATTTGTTAATCACATACTTCGCTCCTTCAAGCACCAGGTTTGGCTGTTCTGGACAGTTGATGTTGGTCTGACTTGTTTTTCATTTTTGGGTGTTTTTGAGCCTACACAACGCAATATGTATTAGGCATTGTGCATCTATGATTGGTACTTTTTGTGGTACTAGAACCTTAGGTGCCCAAGATACGTGCAGTATTAAGTAACACACAAAGCAACTACTATTAGGTGTCCTCATTCCGTCTGTCAGAATACCAACTGTTGCAGTGCTCGGAATGACGGATATCTTCAACCACATCCAGGCCTAGGCCATGGTATGTGTCATACGTGGCTTTGCGTGTTTGAATTTTCATTCTGTTGTAGCGTCATATTTGTCTGTTTGTAAACCTGCTTCTGCTATTTGTTATATTTACACCATTGCTTAGATTACAAAAAAGCTTTTTGAAATTTGGAAGTACTATTTCAAACATTTTGCTTGTGCACACAGTATCATGGACGCTGCTATCATTTGCAGGGGTCATATTATACATAGTTCTGCTCCTGTGTTCTGGTTCTGTTACATTAAAGGGTGTGCTTTCATTCATTCTTTCATTCCGATACCGGCTTGGGGACAGTTCAGTTAAATTAAGAATAAGAAGTTACTTAGCCATGGTAACGTTCTTTCGACTGGATGTTCCTCCCACGTATTCCTCATCTTTGACAGTTGTTGTCCAGCTTCAGGTTGCTTAGGAAATGTATTTTCGGCAGAGGGCGCTGTGCGTCGATGGCGTTGAGTCGATGTCCCTCAAAGGCCTCTGTAAACGGTGATGTCATCAAAGGTATATATAGCACGTGCAGCGCCGTTGGCCTCAGTTCTGTTTTTCCCCTTTTAACAGCAGAGAAAACCGCTAAACACAGGAGTGACCGTACTCAGCCTTGATGGAACGGTAGGTGTAACAGCATGTGAAATTCAACTGAGGGGTAGGATGAGAGGGCGATGTGGAATACGTGGGAGGAACATCGAGTTGAAAGAACATTACCGGGAGTAAGTAACTTGTTCTTCGAATGGATTGTGTCCTCCCATGTATTCATCATCTTTGACAGACTCCTACAGCAGTATTAGGTTTGGAGTATGAAGTAGAATTTGAATTTATATATTATCATGAACGGAGTGCAGGACTGCTTTGCAAAAAGTACTATCCTAACCAACGGAAGATTGCAGGGAATAATGCTTAGTAAATGTGTGGATGGAAGACCACGTTGCCGCTTCAAAAATGTTTTTAATTGGTACACCCCTTTGCAGGGCTGTAGAGGTAGCCATGCCCTTGGTGGAATGGGCCCTAAGCCTTCAGGAGGTTCTTTCCCTGCTAGCCGGTAACATTATGAGATTGCCATAATTATCCATCTAGATAAGGTCTGTTTAGTAACAGCTTGACTCATCTAATGTCTTGTATATGCAATGTCATTAATATGTAACTTAGACATTCTTGATATATAAAAGCTTAACGCTCTCCTAGAGTCTAACCTATGAAGTCTTTCCTCCACTTTGCCCGGTTGAGGTGGGGGATAGAAAGATGGTAGAACCATTTTCTGACCTATATGAACATCCTATATGAAAATCAGAAATGAGTTTGGGCAAAAATAAAGGTCTGAGTCTTCAAATAACCTTATCCTTGTGGAAGATAGTAAAGGGTGGCATGGACAAAAGTGCCTGCAACTCGTTCACTCTACGAGCTGAAGTTAGAGCTAGCAATAGAATGGTTTTAAAGGTTAACAACCTTTTTTGTAAATTTGTTTTTATTTTAACAAGACAAACAAACCAATTTATCATCATTGATACATTATTCAGCAGTCTCACGTGTTCTCCCATCTCCCCAGCCCCCTCCCAAGACCACAGTCTGTCCATTGAGTCTATCGTTACAGGGCTCCGATTGCAAGCTGCCTGCTTCATCCGTGGTAGTGTCTTCTTTCCTTGAATTGAATAAAGGCAACGTGAGCGCCACCCATTGTTGCAGATCTTCACTGTTGTCTAGTTTCTGTTCCCGTAGTGTGTTTTCACAGGCCCCAGATTCCGCCATTACCCATTTTTGGAGGTCTCCCCACCACAGTACCACACTTTTGTGGTGTTTTTCCACCCCATGGCGATGCTTCTTTTTGCTAATATGTACATCAAATCATTTAGCTTGTTCAGTGGTTTGTTCTTTCGACTTCTCTTATATCTGCCCAAAATCTACCTCAGCTACATTTGTAGCTATCTGTGTCCAAAAAAGTTGTATTTCTCGGCACCCCCAAAACATGTGAGTCATTCCAGCACCTGTTTCTTTGCATATAGGGCATTCCTTAGCTCCTGCCGCCTTGAACTTAGAGAGTATGGGCCTCATTACGACCCAGGCGGTAAGGGATTACCGGTACAGGTAAGGGCACTGGTGCCGGTAATCCCTGACCGCCCAATTACGAGGTCCCTTTGCGGGTCCCTACCATAATGGCTGGTTTCACCAGCCGTTAAGGAAGGGACCCGCAAAGGGACCTAGGAGGTAATTACGGTACCGCAATTTGCAGTACCGTAATTACCGCCTTCCCCATTCCCATTGAGCCCTATGGGGAAAAAATGGGAATGCGGAAGGGCCAATGGTGAATGGGGAATTACCTCCCCTCCAACCTTGGAATGGGGGGGTAATTCCACCACTAACCATGGCGGATTCCGGCGTCAACCATGGCGCTAATGGCGCCATTGGTTAACGAGTGGGTCGTAATGACCCCCTATGTTGGGTGTTAAAGGTTAACAACCTTAAAGGAAATGAGTGCAAGGATTCAAAAGGGGGACACTTTAGGAATTTCAGAACCAGATTAAGGTCCCAAATTGGAACCTGGAAAGGAGATGTGGGCAACACATTGGTGAGTCCTTTTAGAAATTGTGTCACCCGTGGAATTTTGAAGTAGGAACATTCCTTTGAGGAGCGCTTAAAGATGGCCAGCGTTGCTAAGTAGCCTTTAACAGTATCAATATGGAGCCCCAGATTGGGTAAAGACAGAAGAAAGGGTAAGACATCTGGTGTTGTACACAGAAAAGGATCTACATTATTTTGCCTGCACCAGTTGCAGAATTGATTCCAATGGCAACGGTACAGAGACTTTGTTGCTGGCCTTCTGGCCGGAAGCAAAACATCCATTACGTCATCCAATCCTTATGTCTCAGCCTTTCAGAAACCAAGCGTGAAGGTTGAGTGTCTTGATCTCTGGATGGAGAACCCAACCCTCCTCATACAAGAGAAGGTCCTCTCTTTGTGGAAGACGCATCGGAGGACAGATGGACATGTCCAGAAGTTCTGGGTACCACATTCTCCTGGCCCAATCCAGGGCAATTAGGATGTGTTTCTCAAACCTCCTCAACCTCTTGATCACATGAGGAATGACAGGGACTGGAGGATATGTGTACAAGAGTGGCAATTCCCAGTCCACTAAAAACATGTCTCTTAGAGCTCCTCTTGGGGGAAATTCCCTGGGGCAATACCTTTGGCACTTCCGGTTGACCTTGGTCGTGAACAGATCTACTTGAGGGGTTTCCCAAAGGGTGAAGATCTCTTGAAGGACTTCCCGAGCTAGCTCCTACTCATGAGAGACTGTGCTCTGCCTGCTCAGAGCGTCCGCTGCCGTGTTCTCCTCTCCTGCTAGGCGAACTGCCAATAGGGAGATTCCTTCTTGAATTGCCCAATACCAGAGCTGCATGACCCTACACCTCCTCTCTTGTTGAGGTAGTACATGGCCACTGTGCTGTCCGTCATTATCAAGACATTCTTTCCCCATACAGAGGGCAGAAAGGCTTTCAGAGCTAGTCTGATTGCCCTCAGCTCCAAAAGTATGATATGTAGTATGGACCATGTCCTTCCTGAGGAACTTGTTCAAGTATCTTAAGTCCAAGATGGGCCTCAGTCCTCCGTTCTTGTTGGGTATTAAAAAATGAAAGAAAGGCAGTAACCGTGGGCTATGGTTTTGAGAGCCCAAGCATCCAATGTAATGTCTTGCCATTCTTCCAGATGCTGAGACAGTCTACCCCCAATGGTAAATTGCGATTCAAGACCTCAGAGCAGTTTTGTGGAGGCTGATGTAGTAGCCGATGGTAAGGAGGCTGCTGTTGGAGCTGGCTTTGCACCTCTACCTCATCCACCATGAGGAAACTTTCTCTGGCCCTTTGACTGGCCATTCCTCTCGCCCTTCCAACTGAGGAATAGTAGCGAAAAGATCTACCCCTCCAAAGCTGCCCACTAGGACTAAAAGGCTGAGGTTGCCTTATAGCGGCGCCTAAACATCTGGCTGCCGCCTTTGAGCTCTGCAACTTCTCAAGGCTCTCATCAGCCTTGTTGCCAAAAAGGTGAGACCTGTCAAAAGGCATGCTGAAAAGCCTAGATTGCACATTAAGTGGCAAAACCGACTTTCTCAACCACGCAAATCTGCGCCTAATGGTGCTGGTAGCCATGATTCTGCTGATGCTATCCCCAGAATCCAAACCTGACTGAAGAGACTCACACATGGCCCCTTGGCCGTCTCTAACAATAGCTAGGAAGCCGTCTCTTTCATCTTCTTTGGGAATGTGCTCTGCCTCCATGGAAATGCAATCCCATAGAGTGAACGGAAACTTTGCGAGGGCACAAGGGGAGTTGGCAAATTTTAGTGCCATTCTCCCTGCAGAGAAGACCTGCTTTGCCCATCCAGCTACGTGTTTGTCATCCCTATCAGGAGGGGTGGTATGGTACACTGCTTGTTTTGATGTTGCAGTAGCTGCCTGCACCACCAGGCTCTCGGGGTCACTACTGGAAGAGTGGTATTTTTTAGTTAAATTTTTATCAACTGGTCTCCCTTTTTGCCAAGGCTACATGGAAAGGCAAGATGGGATCTGATTGTGGACCTTTGTCAAGAATGTCGGTAAGGTCGTCCTGTTCATGTTGCCTGTTTTGCTTGATTCTTCTACCCTGCTCCCCCCCGCCTCGAGCCTACTTCTGCAGGAGTCTGTCCCGATACATACTGGGTTCTTTCTTAGGCAGTGGAACATAGGTCTTTTCTGGAATTACAGGTTTTAGCATAATTGGCTTCGACGCCGAGAAGTGGTTGTCAAGGTTTTCTTTATGGTCGCCATTGGTTTAGGAGGGGCAGTCGGTGTTCACGGCACAGCCGGCAAAGATGGCACAGCTGGCGTCGAAGTTTTCAGCATCGATGTCGACGTTGACATCGAGAGTTGTGCGTGTGTCTCGAGTGATCCTTCGATGAAACATCGGATCGAGGTCTAGAAGGCTCACGATGTGGATCAGGCCTTTTTCCCGGGCTCGAGGGTGTGCGAGAAGACAAGACCTTTCCTTTCTGGCTTCTTTTGAAGGCTCGGTAGGAGCATGGCTAGGTTTTTGTTTTTCAAAAATCTTAAGCTTTTTGGCACTGAAGGCTTCCCACTCGGCCGAGTGGATTTTTTGGTCAGGCAAGCGACTCTTTCGGGGGAAGCATCCGACGACAAAGTCGACGAAGGAGACCTATGGTGCCTTTTCCATTTCTTTGAGGACGAAGAAGAGTGGTCTGAACCACTCCCCCACCTGGACCGCTTGGCCTTCTTCCTCCGAGGAGAGTCTCCTCTCGACTGGTCTGCCGAAGGATTTACAGATTGGGTAGGGGATTTTCTAGGGGTTTTGCCTACCTTCAGCTTCCCCTTACGCTCCCTCAAGGCTTTTCCAGTCATGGACTGGCACTTCGAGCAGTCGGAGGTGGCATGGCCTGCTCTGAGGCACCACAAGTAGATACGGTGCGGATCCGTCAGGGACATTTTCGATCCGCAATCCCGAAATGTTTTAAAATCGTACTTCGGAGCCGTCAGTTTCGATGATGATGACATATTCTTTGAAGATTTGAAAAGAGACGTCACAAGATGTGAGGCATGCCAAATTTCGTCCCTGTCACGGAAAAATTGAACTGAGGCCAACGGGCACTGGGTGTGCTATTTTTTTTTTTTTTATTGTTGTGTTTGATGGAACATCTTTACAACATATAATTTAAACAATTCAGTTAAACAAAACAATTCAAGCTTTACAAAACATCTTTTTCAACCAATACAACACTAAAACAACACATGTGTGATAAAAAAAATCAATAAAAGAATCAGACAAACATGTCCAATGTAAAAAAGTTCGATTTTCACAATTCAAGTTTAGGCTTCCAAATAAATTATTATCACGCATTTGATATTCAAAATTATGATAGGGATGAACAGGAACATTTTATTCCCTTTTCAGACTAGAGGCTATAACTAAATTTCATTACAACCATAGTTTCATTTCTTCTTTTTCAGTCAGCATTTACCATGCCTAATTTTTTTTCTATAATTTGAAGCAGACGTACCAAAGCAAGTACAACCGGCACCCTAGATTCCCACATACATTGAACCCACAAGGATTCATAGGCAACGCCAGTATCTTAGCGGAAAATATATATCACCCTCTCTGATTCCAAGGCTGTACAGTATAATACAAGATGTTTCAGGGTTTCCTGAGCACCTGTCATGCATAATCTGCAATAATTCATGTCTATTTGTTCAATGTTATTCTTCCAGCTTTTCATGCGATCTTTAGTCAATACAAGGTTAAAACTAAATCGCATAAAAGAAATTCTCACCCATTTGCTGGGTACTTGTGTAAGATATAAAAGAAGAGGTTGCTGCTTATGGCGGAATTTCGCATATTCCTTATAATTGCTGTATTGTCCAATCTTATCAGCGGTGTTAGCCCAATCACACACGTAAAGTTTTTTTTTTACAATCTGAGGATATCGGACCAAATCTGATACGTTCTGTGCAATCATAGATAGGGCATTAAATAATACAGCATTTGCCTTCTCCAAGTATATAGGAATACCTTTCATCACCATGGATTCTAGATCTTCATACAGTGAGTTTTTAACAGGATCTAACATTTTTCCAAAATTAGCAAGTCTCCGCCACAAGAGTTTAGATGCCAGAGAATTGAGTCCTAGCTCATGAATGATTATCGAATTAGGCATAGAAAGGGGCAAGTGTAGTACCTTCTTCCAGATCAACCCCTGCAGCGCATTTAGTATCGGCCCAATTGAAAGTAAGCATAGGTCTAACCCATATAAGATGATTGATTCAACTTTAAGTAGATAAAACTCAATAAGTGGAATAAGCGAAAATTCGCATAACTTACTGTGAATAATAACTGGGTGTGCTATATATACCTTCGATGACATCACCCTCGACGGAAGTCTTCGAGGGACGCCGACTCAATGCCTTCGACGCACAGTGCCCTCTGCTAAATAAAAAATTCTGAAGCAGCTGAAGCTGGACAACAAGTGTCAAAGATGAGGAATACGTGGGAGAACACAATCGATTTGAAGTATACTTCTGTTCCAGTTCCCCTGAGGTCCCTCCCCCCTTCTTTTAGATGGTCAGCCCAGATAAAAGATGCCCCCTAATATAACCCTAATTAAAACATTGAAATTGTAAACAAAATGTCTGTGAAATGGAGGCCATAGTTACATACATTGTCGTGCTACTAATAACATTTCTATTTGTAGACAAAGAACAACTTTACATTGAAGTCTTCGCTGCTGTAGTACCTGTAGTGGTAAAACAGGTACAAATAAAGGGATTGGAGGGTATGCGGATTTAGGGAAAGACTGGGAGGGGGAGGAGAAAGTGAGAAAAAGAAATAGAGAAAGAGAGAGATTACATTTTTTTTGGTAACTTATGCTTTTATGCATGTTTATCTTTTGCACATGCACTTATATAGTGAGCATTAAGCTACATTAAATGAGGTAGGTCTTTTGTATTAGCTTTGAGCTGCTTGTGTGGAATTTGGTGGGGCCCTGCGAATGTCTGAGAGGTGTATCCCGTATCGGAGCCCCTTCGCTTTTTCCAGCGAGAGGGGTGGAAAACACAACCTTGTATGGCCCATGGAACCTGGGATTGTTCCATTTTCTCACAAAGCTTCTGACATAGACCAGGTGCCCTGGACAGGTGCTGGGTTCAGACTGTGGAGCTTCTGCATTTTGTGCATCCTCGGGGTGTGGTGGTGGTATTTGTCTTGACACGCATCGCTGTGTCAGGTATTGCTTGAATTCTTCCCCCAGAATTGCTGCTGCTCTATTGGGGCCTGATGCCCTTCTCACAGGGGAGATGGGTGTTTGCATGCATATGCCAGTTACTATCTCATGGAGGGGAGAGGTGGTGGTCCTTGCTGGACTGATCACGCAGATTGAACTGAACTAGGGTAGGCAATACAGCCAGTTCTGTTTTAGGGTGTTGCATAATTTGGAGGGCCTGCTTTTGAGCGGGGCGTTGATCCGTTCTACCACCCCATTTGCTTGCTGGTGGTAGATCGAACACATTCAGTGCTTTATGCCTAATAGTGCTGTGATCTCTTTGAAGAGTTCATTGAAAAAATGTGTGCCATTGTCGGACCTGAAAGCATCACACACTCCCCATTGGGGGAAAACCTCACACATGAGGAATTTGGCAGCACACTTGGCATCTGGGTGGGCGCATGGACTGGCCTCAACCCATCTCAAGAATGGACACACAACCACAATCAGGTATTGAGCCCCATTACATCTCTCTACCCATGTCTGCATTGTCAATATACAGCTCGCGAAATGGTCCAATGGGACAGGCAGGGGACCTTGCGATGTTCTGAGTGTCATTCCTGTACTGAACACTTGGCAGGTGGTTCATTGAACGACCATTGTGGAAAGGTGTTCTTGGAGATTGGGAATAAACCAATCTTCCTGGGTGTCTGCTGCAATGTGTTGCTTGGAGCTGTGAGAAGGGTAGTGCAATTGTTCAAAAGCTGTGCATCACTACTTTCCCTGTACTTTGCTGCTTCCACAAGAGGTCAGTTGGGGACTGCACACACCCACGGTTGAGACAAATTCTTGGCTTATCCTGTGGTGCCCTATGCTGCAGGTCAATTATTGGGGCTATTGGGAGGGCTGAGTATGCGTCGGTCACTGGTCTGGTGGTGACTTCTACGACAACATATTCAGCAGATGCGGGGACTGGGAGATATGCCGCAGCTTTGACTGCCGTGTCGGCAGCTGCGTTCCCCAACCAGATATCATCAGTGTTGTTGGTGTGTGCTGTGCATTTAACAACCACCACAACAGAAGGTTCTGCAAGTGTGGAAATCAATGTATTGAGCAGGGCGGCATGCTGCACTGGTGAGCCATCTGCCCACCTGAAGCCCCTGCTTCTCCAATGTGATAGACCTGCATGCACTGTGTGGTGACATATGCTGAGTCTGAGTAGATAGTGGCATAACGCACCTTGGGTGCCTGAAGGGTCTCAATGAGTACTATGAGTTCTGCTGCCTGGACTGAGTAGTGCATGGGCAGCCTTTTTATTACCAGTGTTTCATAGTCATCCTCCAATCGCACTGCTGCTGCTCCAACATGTCTCTGACCTGTGTCATGGTCAACTGTTGCTGACCCATCAACAAAAATCACTTCCCCTTCTGCAAGAGGGCTGTCTTTGGCTTTAGGGATATTATCTTCTTTGCCTTCATAGGTTGCACACTTATGCTGTTGCAAATCTTCGGCGGTGCATGGCTGTGTGAGGAACGTGGCTGGGTTCACTGTTTTACACCTTATCACATGGATATGTGCGCTTGACAGCATAATTTCATTGGCGGATGCCCTTGGGTGGTGAGGGCGGATTTGTAAATAATGAATGCTCCACATACAGTGTTACTGAGCACCTCATGACAATTGTGGAATTTGTGATTGCAAAGGCTGCAGCAGCAAGAGCCTGTCGCATTAAAACTGATCTTGCATCACAGAGTCTAGTGTGCCAATGTAATTGGCCAGTGGCGTATGTCCCATTGAGCTCTTTTGTGTGAGTACCGCTGTCATGAGTGTGCCATTTGAGTGTGAGAAAATGTAAAACTCCTGTGTATAATCTGGGGTAGCAAGGGTGGGTGCTGTTGAAATCACTTCCTTTAGATCATTGAAACTCCTGATCATATCTCTGGTCCAGTCTATTATGTTGTTTTCTTTCTATTCTTCCTTGAGGCCCTGTAAGAGTGGCCTTGTGTATGCGGCACAGTCAAGAATCCATGCCCTGCAATAACAGCACAATCCTAAGAATTTCTGCATCTCTTTCACTGTGAGTGGCTTGGGAGTAGCACGCACTGTTGCTGCCCTGTCAGGGATGATCCTTTTTCCATCTTCAGAGATAAGTTGCCCTAAGTCGAGTACTTACAGTTGGCAGTACTGGAGCTTTACCTTGTCTACCGTGTACCCGTTACGTGCAAGAAGTTGCAATATTGCAATGGAGTCCCTGTGGCAGTTTTGCTCACTGTCACTGCATAACATTAAATCATCTACGTTGTGCTGGGTACCTGGATGTTACCTAAGTTTTCATGCAATATCCTGTTGAATATGCTGGGGCTCTCACAGTACCCTTGAGGCAAACAAGTGTGTTTGTAGTGCTTTACGCCTAGGGAAAATGCGGTGAGGTACTGTGAGTCCGGGTGCAGGGGTACCGAGAAGAAGGCGTTTTTAAGGTATACTACTGTAAAATAGGTTGCTTCTTTGGGGATGCTGCACAAAATGGATGCCGGGTTGGAGACAAGTGGAAACTCCTTCTGTACTATGTAATTAAGGGGGCGGAGATCCTGGATCATCCTCCAACTGCCCCCTGTCGCTTTTTTGATAGGCTTTATTGCAGTGTTTGCATGGTGAGGTAGAGGGTACTATGATCCCTTGGTGTAGCAAGGCCTGTATGCTTTCCCTGATGCCCTCCTCTGCCTCCCTAGACAATGGGTATTGCTTCACCCGGGGGAGTACTGCCCCCACCTTTAGTAAGATTCTTACAGGGGTTACTTCTTTTAGCATATAAAATAGGAAAGTGAGGTTGACTGGTCCCAGACGCTGCCGTTTCTGCTCTCCACAACTCTTTGACCCTAAGAATGTACTGGGTTGACTCTTCATCACCCCCAATTGTGCACTGCATGATCGATTGTAAGTCTGGGGTATCTGGGGACATTTGCCGCAACACATCCCATACCCTTGCTCTAATCTTGTTAAACAATGCTCCATCATGGGCATCATTGCTCAACATTACACCTGAGTACCCTGCTTTCACCCACACAGTTTCTGCTTTGTCCTCAACCACGGCTACCACAGGCTTTTAATATCCCCTATTGCTAAGGGCACCCCTGCTGTGTTCTTTTCAAATCCGTAAATCCACTTCCCCGCTCCCGCGTTGCGTTATGGGAGCACCCTAAAAAGGTTATTATTGTCGATTTGCACCAATGGTACATAGTAAGGCCCCCATGCAACCTTGTCTATCAGTGACATCTGCATTTTCATCTTTTCTTTTCCACCCATAGATGCACTTCCCTTTTTCTGTGCTAAGGCTATCTCTCAATCTTCCGTCCCATAAACGTTCTAGTCTTGGTGTGCACTGGGGCGCCGGCTCTGCGTCTTCGGTCTCATGAAAATCACTCCAATATTCCTTGTCGCCTCTTCGGGATCCAACATTGTCATAGCCCAAGCTGTCTGTTTCTCCGTCACATTCCACGTGAACAGTTCTCATGGGTGCGCTGTGTATTCTGAATTCTGATTTCTTATTCTAAATAAGAAATCGCCCGATTTCCACTCGTCTCCTGCTGGTCAGTGCTGGTGTCCCCACAGGCAACATAGGGATATCTACTTTGATTGTACATGCGGCCCTTAGCCTGGCTAGCTCTGTTCATGTGGATGCAAGTGCTACTTCCAGGTCCTGTTGCCTCACCCCAGTATGGGCAGTAACCTCTTGGCGTGCGACATATGGCAGGGCTGGGGTTGTATCTGGTGTTGCTACCATTGTGCCAGCCAATATATACGTCGGGTTGGTATACCCTTCAGCTGGGTGAGTTGCTAGCGGATATATACCTTTTTTCATCTCCACATTCTTCCCATTCTTTCCTGGACCCGTCTCCTTGCTACTGTCATGTGTCCTACGGATCCTTTGTGTACTCAAAAATGTTCCAGAGGTTCAATACTTCCCTCCTATTTTGCAACTGTCTCCCCTTATATTTTGCTGTCAGTAAAGTAGACATATGTACCACCACACTTCTGTCGAAAGATCCTTGCTCTGGCCAGGAGTGGGTCATTCCCCCCCTTTAGTCTCAACTACCCATTGATTATGATACTTTTTGATCTTTTTGCAATATAAAGGCATGGGGCCTCATTATAACCTTGGCGCTCCCGTAATGAAGGGTGCTGGTACGGGACCGGCACCCTTCATTACGGGAGCGCCGATTACGAGGTTTCCTTTGCGGGACCCGGTAAGGACGCCTGGTAAAACCAGGCGTCCTTATCGGGTCCCACGAGGGGAACAGGGAGCTAATAACAGCTATGGGGGCTCAAATGGGCTCAAATGGGAATGGGTTCCTTCAAGGAGGAATTACCGGGTCCTCCAATGTCGGAATTACCCGGTTATTCCTCATTGAAGGAAACCGGTACTGGGACCCCGTATGGAGGCAGCCATGCCCTTATTAAGTCCATGGATGCCTCCATACTTGTAATGAGGCCCATGGACTTGTATATGTGTTCTATAGGCATTTCTACCGCCATAGTTGTGTCTCGCGTGTGTCTTGTCTTGGGGCTATGCTACAGTGCACAGTTAAACAGTAGCTCGTTCAAAGCATATGCAGTTCAGTTTGGTCTCTAACACTTGTTAATACTGTCAATAAATTCACAGAAAAATCATCAGTGCACTTTCCCCAACCCGCTATACCCAATAGAGCTTTCACGCCCGCACCTCACACTCTCCTGATACACCAATAAAACAAACTAAAATAACAAGCTAAAATAACAACCACTCCTTCTTCCCGAGCTCTCTAATTACACGGAGCTCCTATATTTATCCTTAGATTTTTCCCCCACTGGTCGAGACAATGCATGTGGTACCACCCTCCTCCCTTACTCAGGGCGGGGGGGTTCCATTACTTCCGTTTTTCATCTCCTCAATATCCTTAAAAAGTTAATAAAAAAGCCAAAAATCAACACACTCCATAAGCATGCCACACTCTCAATTTCAACCCACTGCTCCATACACCCAACCCTACTTCGTTATCCCTTATAGGTTATACTCACGTGTGCACGTTCTCCTGAAGACCTCCGTTCATGGGGTTCCACAACTGGCCTGCACCTCTCCATGGGGCCACACCTTGCAAGAAAGAGCAGGTGGGATTCTGCAAAGACATCTCCCACAAGGCCACTCGGGGTACGCATTTTGGGACTGGTCACTGTGGGTAGGTGCAGCCCTTCTGGAGAGGCTGCCAGGATACCTCTGCATTTACAGGGGTGATGGGATCACGTCAGCAGGGTCACCAAATGAATGCACGCCCCTGTTTACGCACACGCCACAATGAATACACCCCTCTAGGGAAAGAAGCCAAGAGATAGCTTGCAAGGATAACAAGGTTTAATTGTACAGAATACAAAGATATCAGCAAAGGACTCTGCTGTGCGAGAACGTTCTGACTCCAGAAGGAATGTTAGTCCCTTTTGAGAGGCCACAGCATCACTAGGGACGTCACATATAGGGTCTAAACCTGCACAGTCCATTCGTATGACAGTATACATGGTCCTGCTCCATCGGGGATGCCAGGCTACAATTGGTCCACTTTCTCTGCCATCTGTCAGTCCCCACATGGGTCATCTGGGCTCATCTCTCTGTGGATTGAACGTCAGCTCTCTCATAAATTACATTTGTAAAAACTGGTATGATACGCTAAGTCTAATACTACATCACTATGGCATGCACCTGGGAGGCTCGGGACTGGTGCCAGAGGGAAGGGTGGAAAAAAAACAGTCATGCTGAGCAACACTTTCTGCGGTTTGTTGATACTGCTCCTCTCGCACCCAAGGTTTCCACCCTTGTTTTGATCTATAATGAATCCCTCCCTGTACCTCGCATTACAAAGGATGTATTTATGTGAAGAGGTGAAACAGATGCACATGCTTAGATCTATTTGGCCATTTGGTTTATGCTGGGGGCTGGGCCACTCACCATTATAGAATGCAGGGGTGTGGGAGTCGGGTCAGTGGTGTGGGCTCTGGATCTGGGTAGGCTGGGTGGTGGTTGGAGGCATGCTGGCAGCTTGGCTGTGAAGAATGGACATTGCAAGGAGCCTGGTGTTGTCTCACTGCCTTGCAGGGCGCATTCCACACAAGTAATTGCAACAGGTAAGGGACAAGCTGAAGCTTCCGTGAGAACGTGCCATGCAGACTCATCTCGTCTTAATGATATGGGCCTATTTGAGTCCTTTGAGGGACCCAAAGTTGAGCCAAGCTGCCATGCAAACTGTGTGCCTGCATAACTAAAAAAATGGCATTTTGTTCTATGTGCATGCTAAATCTATGAATCTATTATTCTTGTTCCATTATAGCTGTGCTGAGTTTCTTAGCGCAGGTCTTCTCCCCCCTTACACACTACACAACCTCATATGGGATTCACCTCACCTTAAAGCGCCCAGGGGGGTGGGATAGATTAATTTCCATCCCAACACAGTGCTAGCATGAGCAGTGCCCCAGATCACAAGAGCCTGCCTGAGAGTACCCACTGATTTCATTTTTCATTCTGTGCTGTCCCCAGTGCTAGTTGCAGGTACATTACTCTCCCTAGACCTAGAGGGACTGCTAGTATCAGCCAAAAGAATAGTAGTTTTAGGCACTGACCCCTACGGATGCCAGTGGCGCACCATGTTATGTATCGATCCTACTGTGCCCCTTAAAGAATTGACCAATGCAGAGCTTTTTGAGAACAATAATGACACAGAAATTATCCTCGAAATGTGCATACCCTGTTAGATAATGGTGCAATAATGAAGAGTTCAGAGCCCCATCATGGTTGTTGTCACACCACCCCCATTCAGCCAGGCAGACTTACAACACATTCCCGCAGACACTGCAGGCCTTACTACACCAAGGGATCATGGTACCCTCCACTTCACCATGCAACACAGCAATATACCCCTTTAAAAAAACAACGGGGCAGTTGAAGGATGATCCAGGATGTCTGCCCCTAAATAACGCAGTGCAAAAAGAGTTTCCCCTTGTACCAAACCCGGCATCCATTTTGTGCAGCATCCCCAAAGAAGTAACCAATGTTTCTGTTGTAGATTTAAAGAACGCCTTCTTTTCAGTACTCCTGCACCCAGACTCACAGTACCTCACAGCATTTACCCTAGGTGGAAAGCGCTATGAGCACACTCGTTTGCCCCAGGGGTACCGCGAGAGCCCAGCATCTTTAATAAGATACTGCACGAAGACTTAGGTAACATCAGGTACCCAGCACAATAATTCAGTACCTAGATGATTTACTGGTATGCAGAGACAGCGAGCAAAATTGTCGCAGAGACTCCATTGCCCTATTGCAATTGCTAGCGCATAAGGGGTACAAGGTAGAGAAGGCAAACTGCCAACAGGAAGTGCTTAATCTGGGGCAACTCATCTCTGAAAATGGGAAAATAATTATCCCTGACAGAGCAGCAACAGTGCGTGCAACTCCCAAACCACTCACTGTGAAAGATATGCAGAAATTCTTAGGATTATGCAATTACTGAAGGGCATGGATCCTCGATTATGCAGCATACACAAGGCCACTCTAACAGGGCCTTAAGGAAGCACAAGAACAACTCTCAAAAATGGTCATCCAATGCACCCCCTGCCAAGTATTCAACACAGTGATGACACCCAAAACCTTGCCTCGCCCCATTGAGCACTTTCGTGAGCTGCATGTTCACTACGTAGACATGGGGGAAAGAAGCAATGGAGCTCAATATCTAATTGTGGTGGTGGGTCTATTCTCGAGATGGGTTGAGGCTGGTCCATGCGCCCACCCAGATGCTAAGTGTGCTGCATTCCTCGTATGTGAGGTTTTCCCCCGATGGGGGGTGTGTGGGGGGTGTGTGACGTTTTGAGGTCTTGCAACAGCACCCCATTTTTTCAATGAACTCTTCAAAGAGATCACAGCACTATTGGGCATAAAGCAACAGATGTGTTCCATTTACCCCCCACAAACAAATGGTGTGGTAGATCAAAGGCCTGCTCAAAATCAGGCTATCCAAATGATGCAATGACCTGAAAAAGAATTGGGTATATTGCCTACCACTGGCCCTGTTTCATTTGCGCACCACTTTTCCCCCCATGAAATAGTTACTGGCAGACATATGCAACCACCCATTTCTCCTGACGCCCATAGAGGGGGAAGAATTCAAGCAATTCAAGCAATATTTGACACAGTTAACACGTGCAATCAGGTGCATGTCAAGACAAATAGCACCACCGCGCCCCAAGGATGCACAAAACGCAGAAGCTCCACAGCCAGTCCCAGCACCTGCCCTACGAGGTTTATTTATTTATTTATGCATTTATATAGCGCATATGCAGCCCAAAGGCATTGCGGCACTGTTACTTGTGGCAGTCTTAGTTACAAAAAGTTACATGCATGTAATGAAAACATAGCAGGAGTACAGTTACAGGGTTTGTGGTACATTCTCTTTACATTATATATGCATTCAGATACAGATATTAGCTAAAACATGAGAATGAGTTGAGTTTCTGTCTTGGATGAGTTTTAGTTGAAGAGCATAGTTTTCAGCGACTTACGGTTGTGTTCTCCACCCCTTTTGCAGTAAAAGTGAAAGGGCTCTGATGCTGGATACACCTCTCCGAAATTCACAGGGCGCCACCAAATTCTGCACCTGTAACCTAAAGCTAACGCAACAGACCTACCTCATTTAAGGTAGCTTAATGCTGTATATATGAGTGCATGTACAAGAGAAAAACAAACATGCATTGCTGCTAAAAGCATCAGCTACCTAAGAATTAGAACTCTCTCTCTTTTTATCCCTCCTTGCCCCTCCAAGTTTGTACCTACTCTTACCCTGAATACCTATACCCTCCTATCCCTCTATTTTACCCATTTTTCCCCACTACAGGTTCTGCAATGATGAAGACTTCAACGTCAAGCTGTTCTTTGTCTAGAGATGTAAATGTTATTAGTAGCACGAAAATGTATTCATATGAGTGGCCTCCATTTTACGGCCATTTTGTTTACAGTTTTATTGTTCTGATTAGAGATATATTGGGGATACCTTTTATCTCGGCTGCCCATCTAAAAGAAGAGGGTGGCCCTCGGGGAACTGAACAAAAATATACTTTTTAATTTAACCGAATCATCCCCAAGCCCAAACCCGAATGTAACAGAACCAGAAAACATGACAAGAACTATGTATAATATGACCCCCGAGAATGAGAGCAACACCCACAGAACTGTGTGCACAAGCCAAATGTTCAAAATATTACTTCCAAATCTCAAAAACCTTTTGTGCAATACAAGCATTGATGTAAATAGTACAAACAGCAGAAGCAGGCTGGCAAAAAGACAAATCTCATGCCATAACAGAATGAAAAGACAAGTGCGTAAACCCAAATATGATGCATACCATGGCCTATGCCTGGACGCAGTTGAAGATATCCGTCATCCTGAGCACTCCAACAGTTGGTATTCCGACATGAGTGCAGTGGGAAGGCGAACAAACCAATAGCAGTTGCTTTGTGTGCTCCTTAATACCGCACGCATCTGGGGAACCCAAGGTTCTAGTACCACAAGAAGTACCAATCATAGAGGCACAATGCCTAATTCATCTTGCGCTATGTAGGATTAGAGGCACTTTTCAGGCACGCAAACGTCAATTTGGAGCTGGTTAATTCAGACGCCCAGAAATGCAAAACGAGTCTGACTAACACCAACTGCCTAAAATAGCCATACCTGGTGATCGAAGGGGCCAAATATGTTAACAACAAGTTGCAAGAAACAACTCTCATGTGTAAAGCTGATGGACTTGTAGGGTTTCCAGAAAAGACAGTGGCACTCGTGGAACAACTTGTGCGCATTCATGGACAGAGCGCATCACAAAACTGACCTGGATTGCAGCTATAGATAAACCAATGAAAGTGCATCAAGAAAAGACATATGAACTGTGCTTTTACAACAAAGGAACTATTTTGGTCGGCTCAAACGAAAGATGTAACAGAACTGTGCTGATTCCAGACCTCAAGTAGGGAACCACAGCGCTAACTGGGCATATAGCCAACAGGCGTACTTGCACCTCCCAACATCATGGATGGGTTATTGTACGCTAGCTACGGTACACTCAGCCCTGTTAGCCCCAGACGAACACCTGAAAGGGGGGCCAGTGCCTGACGAAGCACCCACAGTGGGCCAACAATCGAAGCACAACACACGCATCCTTCCCAAGAAAGAGCTGTATGATCAACTGCGAAGGAGGAAAAGAGCATCAAATTACATCCCAACAGACTCATCCGACCTGCTCGCACAAATACCTTATGAGTACAAGTTATTCACATCAGCAGAGAAATGTGTTTGCACCCTTAATACATAGTGTGCAATGGCGAGCCAATGCCAAATAGCTCCAGATCGTTTGTTGGGAGATGATACAGTTGGGTAATGGCACAGAGCAAGGATTCAACGTCATAAGGGACGGGCTGAGTGCCCTCAGGCTGATGACGATGCAGAAAAAGTATGTGCTCGATTTGCTAACAGCAATGGAAGGTGGTGTTTGCAAAAAGATCGGCAGTTCATGTTGTACATTTGTACCTTCTGAAGATGCCCGAAAATGGGACATTGTCACATGTTATTGCTGCAGTGCCTGATCTAGGGGCGAAGATAAAAAAGGAAGCTGGTGTCCAAGAAGAAGATTGGCTCTCTCTGGCATTCAGTTTGGCCACATCCTGGCTTGGAACATTGGTGAAAATGATGATGCCCATCATCGTGTTCATCCTGGTCATCTTCTGCAAGTGCCAGATGGGTCCCCAGTGTTGTGCCAAAGCAGTGTCTAATAACGCAATGATAATGGTTTCTACTGGTGGTCCAAAAGTACCTCATCATACAAGGGAAGTACAAGTGCAGACTAACCACCCCATTCCTCACATGGTCCCTATCCCCATTGGAGATATAGTTGACCGATTGCATCACATGACCATTGTCCCTGCCCTGGACCCTGAAAATTACAAAGAAGTCTGGGTTGACCTGGCAGGGAATGGGGGCTGTATCTATATGACATGTCTGCCTGGAGAGTATGCGTGAGCAGGAGAAAACGTCAGACATGTGTGTAGGGCCTGGATGCCAATAAAAGTAACACCCCCCTATGAAGCTGCAGTGAGACGAGAAAATGAGCACAAATATGAAGAGGAATTAGTTACTGTACAAGTAATGAAGGGGGACTGTTGGGATGGAAATGAGTCTATCCCACCCCCCCTAGGCTCTTTAAGGTGAGGTGAATCCCATATGAAGTTATGTAGTGTACAAGGGGGGAAAGAACTGCACTGGGGCAGTCGGCACACATTTAATATTGCAAGAATGATAGCTGCATAGACTCAGTGTGCACATAGAAAGAAATGCCACGTTGTAGTTATGGTAGATGCAAAGACTGGCAGGGCTGCGTGGCACAACTTTAGCCCTCTGGAAAGACTTGACTAGGCCCAGATCATTAAAATGAAATGTAGTTTGCATGGCCAGTTCTCATGGAAGCTTCCCCTTGTCCCTTCACTGTTGCAATTATTTGTATCATTGGGAGGAATGTGCCCTGCAAGGCTGTGATACAACACCGGGCTCCGCAAAGTGCCCATTCATCACAGCTAAGCTACCAGCAGACCTCTAACCCCCACCCAGCCTACTCAGAGCCATAGCCCACACCACTGACCCAACCCCCATTGCCATGCATTCTGTGATAGCGAATGACCCCAGCCCAAATCGTAAACCAACTGGCCATAAAAGATCTAAGCATGTGCGACTGCTTCACCTCGCCACATAAATGCATCCTTTGTAATGCGAGGTACAGGGAAAGATAAACTATAGATCAAAACGTGGGTGGAGGCCTTGGGTGCGAAGGGTACGTTATCAACAAAGCACTAAATGTGTGGTTCAGCAGGACTGTATTTCTTCCTTCCTTCCCCCTGATACCAGTCCCCGAGCCTCCCAGGTGCATGCCACAGTGATGTAGTAATAGGCTTAGTGTATAATAGCAGTTTTTGAGAATGTAATTTATGAGAGACCTGACCTTCACTCCGCGGAGAGATGAGCCCAGCTGACTCACGTGAGGACTGACAGACGGCAGAAAAATTAACCATTTGTAGCCTGGCATTCCCTATGGAGCAGGAGCATGTATACTGTTTTACCTATCAACTGTTTAGGTTTAGACCCTATATGTGACACCCTTGGTGACACTGTGGCCTCTTAAAAGGTACTAACAACCATTTTGGAGTCAGAACGTTCTCGAGCAGCAGTGTTCTTTACTGAAATCTTTGTATTCCGTACAATTAAAATGTGTTTTCCTTGCAAGCTATCTCCTAGCCTTTATGCCCCAGAGGGTTGTATTCATTCTGGAGTGATCGTAAACAGGGACTTGCCTTCAACAACTTGAGAAAAACATGCCTTTATAATTGTTTGATGCAAGTCAGACATCGTAGAAGTTGCAGTCAAATACTGTCTATTCTCTAGCAAGGAACGAATAGTTTGTCATATGTATTTTTGTACATTGTAGGTTTAAATTAGACACAGTGTTGCTGAACCACATTTACCTTTTTGCTAGAACTGGAATTTTGTTTTTAGCTTATTCTGAGCACTGGTGCATCTTTTGATTTCCACATGGATTTAGTTTTAAAGGAAGTACTGCACTACTGTCAAAACATTCTAGCCCAAATTCTGGCTATGTACACCCTGTACAGCTGCTCTCGAACTAGGACTGTGCATTCAAAAAATAAAATAAATAAAAATAAAGTAAGCAGCATTGTCTTGTGCACGTAGTTTGATGGTTTAATTGACAATAAAATCATTGTCAATTTGCGTGTATACATTTAGAGTACAATTGAATATTCAAACTGATGTAGATTAAGGTGTGGCTGCAGTCCCATTGTGATTCAAATAGTAAATCACCTGTCACAATATTTTGATATAATCTGATTTAATAAATTAGATTGTGATTGTAAACTAGCCTGTTCTGTGAGGGTGGGATTTAAAAAAAACTAAATTATTATATTGTGCATGGTCTGACCACCACCATTACTAACCCCCATAAGGACCTAGATAAGGACCCTGCCAACCTGGTGGATCTCTACAACCAGAACTTATTGCAAGCCCTTGACCAGATAGCTCAGCGCAAACTGAGAAAAGCCAAGCCCCCTGCACATTTAAACAGATGGATTTCATTATACCTGAAAGCCCTTCGTAAAGCCAAAAGATGGTCAGAAACTAGCTGGAAAAAAACTTTGACCAGAACAAGGAAAAGTTCAACAATGTTTCCAACACCTTCAAAGATGTTTGAAAACTTAAAGTGACACCTACAATAATGGAATTAAAAACGCAAATTCCAGCTCCAAAGAACTCTTCTCCATTCTAAAAGAGCTTGAGTCACCTATCTCCCCACCAGACTTGTGCAATAAAGATGCTGTTTGGTGCGCCAACATCCAGAAGGCACTTCTAGATAAAATCGCACTATTACAAACTAAAATTGAAGCTAAACAATCCAGCCTCGCGCTAAGGGCCAAACCAAGTGAATCCCACTCAACTCCTCCTAACTCCTGTAGCGTATTTGAATTTTCCCCAGTCACGACTAAAGAGGTTGAAGCTATAATTGCTAGCCTTAAACCTTCTAGATGCCAGGGAGACATTTGCCCAGCTTCAATTATAAAAGAAGGGGCAAAGGAACTTGCTCCCTTTCTCACATCCTTCATCAATTCCTCTTTCCTTTCACTGCATGTTATGTCCCAAAAAATCTCAAAGATGATTGGGTAATGCCCCTCATCAAAAAAACTCATCTTGACCCTAGCATTCTGACCAATCACCGACCTATAACAACCGTCCCCTTTCTCTTGAAGATTCTGGATAAAGCAACCTATATACAAATACAGAACCACCTTGAAACTAACAACCTTCTTGGCCACCGGCAATCTGGATTTAGACCAAGAGATGGCACAGAGACAGCCCTCCTGGACTTACAAATCCAGATGGACGAAGCCAAAGCTACTGGAAAGCCTGCCTTACTACTCTTACTTGACCTTTCGGCAGCTTTTGATTTAGTTGATCACAACATCCTAACAATACATTTGACTACAGCAGCCTCTTTTTCCCCCAAAGCTGCCGCCTGGGTCCAATCCTTTCTCTCAGACAGACCAGTGAGGGGTTTTTCTCCCTCAGCCTCAGCAGATCCTTCGCCAATCACATGCCGAGTCCTGCAGGGCTCCTGCATATCCCCAATGCTTTACAATATATTCACTAAGTTGCTGTTTGATCACTTAGATGACATGGATATCCCTTACACAAACTACACGGACGATACGCACATTCTTATCACTCTCTTAGGCTCATACAACAAAGATTCCACTCTCCTAAATGAAATCTACCTCAAAACTCAAGCTTGGATGGCCAAACACAGTCTCTGAATCAATGACGACAAGACTGAGCTCCTACTAATCGGCTCAGGGAACAGTCTTAACAAGTTAGACCCCCAATACACCTCATTCAACATTGATGGAAATAATATCACAGTATCTAAGGACGCCAAAACACTTGGAGTCGACTTAGATTCCACCCTCGCCCTCTCCAAACAAGTTAAAGCAACAGCTTCAGCAATTTCCTATACTTCCAAATTAATAAACGCTTGTAGACACTTTCTGACCACGCTCAGTTGCCTCACGCTTGCAGGAGCACTTATACTCTGTAAACTTGACTATTGTAACACTCTATACCTAGGTACCAGCAAACAAAACCTAAAAGAGTTACAAGTGTTGCAAAACAATGCCCTCAGAGTGGCTCTAAACATTACTCGCTGTAACCATTCTCTCAAGCAAGGAGGAATGCTAACTGGCTTCCATTTCAAGACAGGATTACATTCAGAACTTTAATGATCACACACAAACACAAACTCGGCCTGAGATATTTAAGGGCAGAGACCCTCTTTTTAGTGTGGGGGCCTGACTCTAGAGGGTTAAACAGGAATATCAAAAAGGAATTAGAGTCAAAGGCTACCCTTGTCATTAAAGCAAGAGGCAGCCACCTTTGTGTTAGCAGTGAAGCTAGATTAATATATACTAGCTCATAAAGATCACCAAGAGCAAAAAATCTTAAAACAAAGTTTAATTTAACAATAGACACATATTTACACAAATAGACATGCGCCTCAAGTGACACGTGGGGTATGCATAACACGAAACAGTAAAATATGCATAAATATGGGTTATTAGGTAGAAACAAGTGACTGTTATTTCATGTATTGCTAAATGAAGTAGCAATACGCAAACGTTGTCGACACACTGGGTGTTGTTGGTGTTTCTGGTTCGGTGAGTAGTGCAAGTATGGCAGGGGCTGTATAGATGGAACAGTGCTGCTGTAGGCACCAAACTGTCTTCAGGACATTGATTGTGGTAAAGACGATGTTGCATAGGGATAGACACGCACCTAAAGAGTCGAAAAACACAATTAGTTTAAAAAGGGGGTGATCAGGGATATGCCAAAAATGACAGAGAGAGCACTGCAAGAAGGTGAACCTACCTAAATTACTCTGAATGCACCATGGCGAGAAACTAAGATGAGTGGCTAACTGTCGGAGGTACAGGTGGCTGGTCTTCAGTCTGGGGCGTCAGACTCTGGTATCTAAATAATAAAGATATCTGTTTTATGATTGTTTATTAGAGAATAATCAGAAAGCTAACTGATATAGTAGTGATGACAGAGTATTACCTGGAGGCCGGTGGGTGGCATCAAGGTGTGGATGTTCAATAATGGACCTGCTTACATGAAATAGCATATCTTGTTTAATATGTTTATTGCTGCTTTGTGAAGTTGCAATGGACAAGCAGACTTACTCATGCATATTCACTCACATCTGACACAGGGCCAGTATGTACGTCACAAATCTGAATCCCGGAATTGTCAACTGTGGCGTATTTTAAGCCCCAGATACAAATGAACTGCCTATGGCTACGTTAAGCCCAAAAGTGCATTGTTGGCTGCCAGATCACAAGGCCAGCATGTAACTTTCAAATACCAAACATAAAAAGGTTGATTTCATGAAAGTCAAAATAAATGATGCACTGTGTGCAAATGCATAGCCCGAAAAAAGCCTGAGGCCTGATTCCAACTACAATGGCCTGATACCTGAGAGTGCAGCTTTGCTACAACAGAGAGATGTCAGGGAGAAATGTGTGCATGTTGCAGCTTGGAGGGAAATTACTAATTACAAATGAAAGTCTCCTTCAGGAGTATATTCAAAGGCACACATTAAGGAAACTGGTGGCTACAGGAAAATAAACTGTTTTAATATAAGCTGTGAGAATGAAGATGCAGGAGTAAAATGCATCCCATGTGATATAAGACATTGAAGTAGGCATCATGTAATGGAAATAAAAATGCATTTTTTCACCAGAGCACCGAAAACCTGTGCTTAAGCACGATGAAGCCTTCCCCCACATCAGATTCAAAGATCATGAACTGCTCACATCCTCCTACATGTACCAGACATTCGGTTTACTATTTAAAGCAGGAGCTTGAGCCTGGGAACAGGTTTTTTGTGGTGAATGACAACTCTGAATAAACAATAATGCTGCTAATGGATGGTGAACTCTGAAAAAAAAGAAATAGTCAAAATTAAATTCAGTTTTGCAGAGAAGCCCTGAGCTGATGACAATAGACATGGTCCAGGAGAATGTCACATGAATCAGGGGGCGGAGTTCTCCCCTTTGCGCAAGAAAGATAAGGACATAGATGGTCATCAACTGGGGGAGCAAAAATGTTAAGTGCTTTATTGTAGGCTTGGGTCAACACAAGCCCGAGGCCAGGTCTACATTCAGATCATGGGAAGAGAAATGTGTTGTTTGACTGAACTAGTAATATGTGTATAATTAATAGGATGTCATAGGTTTATGTGAAGGATCATATTTTGTCAATTAACTTGAGAACCGTGACAATTACAAAAATGGTTCAATTATTCCTGAAAGTTCATGGGAATCCCCATCCGATAATACAACTCTCCTCAGAATTCAACCTTGCCAATAAGAGTTATTAGCTTAAATGCGATTGGACCTCCCTAATAATTTACAGATGAAAGAGCCAGGTACCTTGCAGCTAATGGAACCAGAATCCTGTCTGTAAAATGTCATAACTCCAATTTGTATCCTTTTAGCGGAAATCACAAAAAACTGCCATTTGAACCTGCATCCACATGCCGAAATGAGACACAGTGCATTGCGACTGGCATGATCAGACCAGTTCAGACATGTATAGTTTGTGGCGTGTATTTATAAAGGAAAAAAGGTATCATGTTGAAGATTTTTAAGTTCATATCTGAAGTCTTCAGAAATGGCATTCCAAATGGGTGCAGCCATAACTCCCAGAAATGGAACCTAGTAACGACACGGGACACATCAGAGTAAAGGTGCTATGCCTTGTTTAACAGAGTTGACAATAAATGTCCAATCAGAATCATGAGCCAATATTTGGAACCTCAACATTTAGATATTTTGGGGTGTGATTAGGGGTTTAAAAGGAGACACACAATGGAAAAGAGGATCTCTTTCCATAATAAGGATTGCCTGTACAGAATGAGGAGCTGACTAAAAAGAGGAGAGCTGTCTGAAATTATCTGAGCTGTTTAAGCTGACTGGAGCTCTAGACAATTATAGGAAGGGAGATGAAGGAGGCGGATGAGACCAGGAAAAAGACTAAAATCTGCAGGGGAAAGAGGACAGAGGGATCAATGATGGAAGCTACCCATAACTGAGTCTGGAGGGACATCCTTACCAGATCGCTCTGCTTCCCATGAGATGACCCTGGAGCCTTGATGACTTTTCCTGAGCACAAAACCCAAAGTGATTTAAAGTAAATACACAAGGCAACCCATTGGTGGGATTAAATTTGAATTCATATCTTTCCTGTATTGATTGGGAGGGCATGCCAAAATAAATCCCTATAATTTTCTAACTAATAATGTAATTAATGTCCAGATAGTCAATGGACAATGGAGTGATTTTGGAGGACTTCGAAATTCTCAACATTCATCCAAGTGATGATAACAATACAGTCTTTTAAAGTAATTGGTTAGCCCTACATTATTCTTGCCAACCCCAAAATCCCCAAAACCCCTTTAACTGTTCGCTTTATTTCCCAGACCCTGCCTTAAAGCAGAGGGGTTCCACATGATAAATTGAATACCTGGGCCTGTGCTGTTCGGAAAAGTGTCTTCAGAGTGAAACCAAGTGAAATATGTGAGTTAAAAGCACGCTCTCTACTGAGAATGAGAAAGAGACTCCAAATTGAAGAGAGATTTTTCACTGCAGGGCAGTGAAGGAAAGTGTTTCATATATTGAGAAAAGCATTTGTTAAATAATGGTTATGCTAGAGACTTGCTACAACGGAAAAATGGGTAGGGAGGTCAAAAATTAGGAGCACTGCGCAAGACAGATTTCTTGTGACCAACAGAAACGTGCTACAGGTATTTAAGTGAATCCACGTATCAACTACATTGTCAATTAATATTGCCATGTTAGAAGGATTCTCTAGACCTGTTTTTCTTTTTCACCTAACCAGGGGGAATTTGAGGTCAGAAATAAAAACTGCACATATATAAAAATCTATGTTCTTTCTGCACAGCAGTCTGGTTCTTGGCTTCAATAGTGTGAAAGGGGGGGGGGCACTGGTGTTATATGAGTGAACAAGAGAGCTGGGCCAGAATCCACATTTTCTCAGTTGGTGTGGCGCTTCTGGGGGGGCGAACTTCCCAAATGAATTGCTGCCCCATAAATATCTCCTACACGATTCATTTTCTCATCCTTAATAAGTCAATTCTTTGAGTATCATTACATTAGACAATAATAGCTATCATTACAGAGCTTCGATGCGGGAGAAATCGGGCATTAGGCACCATGGAAAAGCCTAATATTATTATTTAGTTTGAGATAATTTATCATGTACCTTTGTTTCAGTTAGTACTCAACACAGCCCAACATCAAACAACTCCTGTCAGAAAAAAACAAGACTTCCAGATATTTGAGCATTGGAATCAATATTAGATGTTCCAAGATAAACCTCTTTATATATAAGTGCAGCAACTGTTGATCACAGTACGCCTGACCTCATACTAATATTTAATTATTGCATATTCGGTATTGCACGTTTCAATATCATTGCATTTGTCAGGCTTGTGCATGTTCTTTATTGTAGACTCAAGTCTGCCACCTACCCAAAGTTTCCCCACAAAATATGGCAGTGGTACAACAAAAAGGTTATGTAAAAGAACCATATATACAGAAAAAAATACCCATGGAATCATGAAAACAGAATCCTGTAACTCATAAAAGATCGGTCTGTGACAGGTGAAAGAGTCTGGAGCAGTCACAGGTGTATCTTTCAAAAGGTGTTACTTGTTTGCTAAAGATAAGAGGACATTTTCTGAGATTTAACCAGTAATACGTGTTTTCAATCAACAGCAGAAACTTTATTTGTAAGGAAATTGGTGCACTACGGCTATCAGAATTTACATGTGCAAGTAGAATTAAGGAAATGGATGCAAATGAAGGATTAGGTGACCTTGCAGAGAAAATGTCACAATTCCATATCATCGCAATTGATAAGTCAACAGATGTAGGCGAGGTGATGCAATTGTTCGTTTAGGTGGGATACTAGAAACAGCTCCAGTAAGGGCTAACCTGTGTTTGATACCACTGCTTTGCTAGACATGATGGGAGGGTATATTTAATATCATCTGTACTTTTTTTTGGAAACTATCACCTGGCATTTAATAGTCTTGCAAGTTGCCATTGCCGATGAGAATCAATCAACGGTGAATTGGGAGAAAGCTTTGTAATGAAAGAGGTACCCATTGCATGTGTTTTAGATCATCATTGCATCATCAATCAAGAAACATAGGCCTCATTACGACCCTGGCGTTGGACCATGGTGCTAAAAGCACCATGGTCCATGCCGGTAACTTACCGACTCTGCCATGGCGGAATGGGGATTTACTGCCCCATTCCGCGGTTGGCGGGGCAGTAATTCCCCATGCCGCCATGGCCCTTCCCCATTCCCATTTTTGCCCCATAGAGCTCAATGGGAATGGGGAAGGCGCTAAGTACGGTGCACCGTACTTAGCACCAAGGTCCTTTTGCGGGTTGGTTTTTAACGCCTGCAAAAAGCAGTCGTTAAAGTCTCCAACCCGCAAAGGGACCTCGTAATCAGGCACTAAGAGATTCCCGGTACGGGTACCCTTACCGGTACTAGTAATCCCTTAGCGCCAGGGTCGTAATGAGGCCCATTGTGTGCCAATGTAAAACAAGGAGAAGTTAATGAGGTTATGCTGCTTGTAGTAAATATTGTTAAATGTACTCATGCCAAAGCCCTCAACCATAAACTTTTCAAACAATTGCTTCAGAACATACAAATGCAATATGGAAATCTCTTCTGCATACTGAAAAGGGGTTGTTGAGCAAAGAAAGGTTCTGGAGAGATGTATTGCTTAACTTTCAGAAATACAAATGTTTCTCTTCACTCGGCCA
This sequence comes from Ambystoma mexicanum, assembly GCF_040938575.1. NCBI lineage: Eukaryota > Metazoa > Chordata > Amphibia > Caudata > Ambystomatidae > Ambystoma > Ambystoma mexicanum. The sequence goes on from NC_090933.1 coordinate 1,401,557,432, forward strand.
GTGGTATCCAAAAGTAGATGATGTAATAGGGTTTACAAAGCTAAATCTTCTATGTGATGTGTCAGTGCATTTCAGTTCTGATAACTTGGCTCTTTATTTTAGACAGTAGCTGTATTCCCGCTGGATGAATGCCATCTATTCCTCGTGGAATAAACTTGCTCGGTTTGCCATTGCGAAAAAAGGCACTGTCTGCCTCAACTACCAAAAATCATATTGTTAAGAAATGCATTTGTGGTCTTCGTTTTCCAAACAATGTCATCTAGCGGTAAAAATAAAAATAAGAAATAGTTCATAAAGTATGTTAAGGGAACAAATCGTAATTTGAAAAGTCCTACCATTCGAAACATACTTCATGCGCTTTTTATTTTATTTTCCTTTGAGTAGGGTTCAAAGGATCTCATTAACATACATGTGTTGTGTGTTGAAACCTGTATTGCGAAAGTGAGTATTTGTTTTTTTTTCAAATTCATTTCTCTTTGAATTTTGGCAGTATGAGCGTGGCCCTCAGTCAAACTGAAAACTGGGTTTGTGGCTGCTGAGAAAACCTTTGTGAGTACCCCTGCTTCAGATTCTGTAGACAGAAGACTTGCGACCTCGAGGTGGAGAGGGCAGGAGCCCCAACCACCCCATTCCCAGAACCACCACCATCCCCTGATGCTGCGCGCCACTCGCTGCAAAACCCCCGCTGCCTGCAGCCACTCCAGCATCAGATACTGTGCTTGCCATGATGCTGTCATCAAGCGTGAGGCTTATATGATTTTGAGCTCCTGCTTGCACACCGAAGCCTGTTTGCCCCTCTTATCCACCTAGAGCTCCACGCGGGTGGAGTTTTGCCTGTGATCGCATTTCTATCTATTCGCCTGATTTTAAAATGTTGGACGCAGCGCGTCACCAAAACGAGGCTGGCTTCCCCTCGTTGCCTAGCAACTGAGGCCTACAACTGCCAGCTAAATCCGCCGGCAGGCGGAAGCGCCGGCCTTTAAACAAGGCCAGAAAAAGGCCCTGTTAGCTCCTGTGCGCATCGGCTGTGTTCCCGCCTGGTGAGTTGACCTGCTACCCATTCCTCTACCCATGAGAGACATCCTCTCCGATCCACAAATTCCCTATTAACTCGCTCACGCGTCTAACGCTGTGCATCCTTAAGACTACCACTGTGTCCCCGTACCGCCGCACCACCCTGCTCAAGCTCTGCTAACCACAATACACCCACCCCCTACGGTGCTCACCAGTCCTTTGCTATCTGTATCTGTACTCTGACACTCGCTGAGATCAACCTTCCGCGCCACTTATACATGCCTCCTATAGTAATTACCTATACTGAGCAATCTATGCTCACCTTTATCACTATTACCTGTCTATTGGCACCTGCACACCTTGGCGATGATCCCCGCACACGTTCTATGACCAGCCTTCTGTGCATACTCGCCCATCTGATGTGACTTCCTGCCCCTAATGAATACGTGTTTACTACATTCACCTACCTACTGTATTTACACGCATATTACAACTGCCGCTCTGATGACTCACGCCCTGCTATGTTCATCAACTGTATTCACTAGCCTTCTGGGCCACCAATTAGTATCAATCAATCCTCTGTGATGTGCTTTTGTCCCTGACATCTAAATTGCGTCCATAGGACTCCATATTCAGCCTATTGCGCTTATTTACCTGTGTATCTAGGACTCCATATTTAGCCTATTGCATTTATTCAGCTGTGTATCTAGGACTCCATATTCAGCTTATTACGTTTATTTACCTGTGTATCTAGCACTCCTTATACAGCCTATTACATTTATTTACCTGTGTATCTAGGTATCCATTTTCAGCCTATTGCATTTATTCAGCTGTGTATCTAGGACTCCATATTCAACCTATTGAGTTATTTACCTGTGTATCTAGGTCTCCATATTCAGCCTATTGCATCTCCTAGCTGTGTCTCTAGGACTCCACTTCCACATCCCTCATGGTCACCCTTACCTGGCCACTATCCTCCCATTGTTCCAATCAATAGCGCCCACTAACTTTCTCCCTTCTCTCCTTCAACATTCCTCTCGCAAAAATACAATTTCCGCAGATGGCACCTACAACAGGGGTACCCTTAATAACCAACTCAGCCCTGCAGAACGGATCCAACGCTTTGCCACACCACCCACCCCATTAATACTGTGCCCAGTGAGCATTAGAAACGACAGACTAGGATCAGGCTTCCCCAACCGCAAGTCTACCACAAGGCCACCCTCACAACTCCAGCCTACCTAACCTAAAACCATTCTGCCGGCCACTTGCTCAGCAGAAATTACAGAGTTCATGGAATCACCTAACTTACTGATAACCACCTCCCCACTCGCTAGTGATCCCAGCCCTCCTATTATCTCGATCAATGCACGTTCCTTGGTTGCCCATGCACTTGATATTGCCGACCTCATCTCAACTAACTAACTCCCTGGACTTTCTCGCCATCACTGAAACCTGGCTACACCATGCAGCAGGCACTGCACTGTCCCTAGCCCTCCCTGAGGGTTATACCCTAATCAGAGCTGACAGAGACTCTGGTAAAGGCGGTGGAGTTGCCTTTATAGCTAAAACCCACTTGGGCCTCAGAGCCACCTCCCAGACTAGCCTACCTTCAGCGGAACTCCTATCAGCTAAACTCCCTTTATCAGCTACCCAAACAATCCTCATGCACCTTATCTACCGACCTCCGGGTCCCATCTCCTCCTTTGAGGAAGACATTACAGACCTACTAACAGACAATACCAAACCAGGCTCACAAATCATCTTGCTTGGAGGCCTTAACCTAGGACTCCATGACCCCAATGATACTAACGCCACAGCTCTGGAAAAGTCTATCTCCCAGCTCAGGTTTAATCACCAAATCACGGGGCCTACGCATAACAAGGGTCGAATTTTGGATTGGCTAGAGACCACAAATGCTCAACCAAAATACTCCAGAATTAACCTGTTGCTTGGTCAGACCATCATTTCGTATCCTTCGCCATCCAGGAGAAGAATCTCCATAATCCTAATACCATTATCGCCCCACAGACTCTATCTAGAAACAGCCAGAACATAACACTGCAAAATTTACATCCATTAATCCATAGCATCCTGGACTCAACTAACTACAAGGACTTAGGGGGTCATTACGTCCTTGGCGGTAAGAGGTTAACGGCGCCGGTAATGGTGCCGGAGCCGTCAACCCCTTAACGCCCCATTACGAGTCTGCTTGCGGGACCCGCTAAGGGCGCCTGGTAAAACCAGGCGCCCTTAGCGGGTCCCGCTAGCAGACCAGGGAGCTAACAACGGGCCCGTTATTAACAGGCCCGTTGTTAGCTCCCTCCCCATTCCCATTGAGCCCGATGGGGGCTCGAATGGGAATGGGGATGTACCGGGTCCGGGTTCCGTGAATGAGGAATTACCGGGTCCTCCAGGTTGGAATGGTCCGGCAATTCCTCATTCAAGGAACGCGGACCCGGTACCCGGTAAGGGAGTAACCATGCTCCAAATTGCAGCATGGTTACCTCCAGGGTCCTAATGACCCCCTTAGAGTCTAACAAACAAGTCAACCTTTATAATGACACCTTAGCATCGGCCTTGAATAATATTGAGCCTATCAAACCAAAAACAGCCAAACCAATTGCCCACCTCAACAAATGGTTCACACCTGAACTATAAATCCAGAGGAATGCCAAAAGAACGGCTGAAAATACTTGGAGGAAATCACCTACTATTACTAACAAGACACTGTTCATTACGGCGGCTGCCACCTATAAATCCGCCATCCTCAATACTAGAAAAGATACCTACAACAATAGAATTCTAAACGCTAAATCCAGGACCAAGGAGGTCTTCAGTATCCTAAGGGAACTCGAATCTCCAGCCCCGCCAACAGAAGCATGTGTGAAGGATGCGGCCTGGTGCGCCAAAATTCAGCAAGCTCTAGCCAACAAAATCTCTTTACTACAAACCAAAATAGAAACCAAAAAGAACAGCCTTGTTAACAGCTCCATTACTACTCAATCACCAGCCCGCCAAGCCCTTCTGTGTACACCTTTCTCATTTTACCCAGTCACACTAAAAGAAGTGCAAGATATCAACAGAGGCCTAAAACCTTACAAGGTGCCAAGGAGATATCTGCCCGACCCCTATCATTAAGGAAGGCGCCAAAGAGCTGTCCCCTTTCATTGCCATTGTGATAAATTCCTCATTCAACACCAGTTCTGTCCCCAACAACCTCAAGGAGGCCAGGGTTATGCCGCTCCTAATAAAAAAAAAAAAAAACCTCAAAAAAAAAATCCCAACATACCAACCAATTATAGCCCAATCACAACCATCCCATTCCACTTGAAAATATTGGACAGAGTTGCCTACCTCCAAGTCCAGACACGTTTGGAGGACAACAATCTATTTGGACTCCGCAATCTGGCTTTCGGCCTAGGCACGTCACAGAGACGGCCCTTCTGGACCTTAAAATCCAGATGGATGAGGCCAAGGATAAAGGCAACTTGGCGATCCTTGTGTTGTTAGACCTCTCTGCTGCATTCGATCTGGTCGATCACCAGATCCTTCCAGAACACCTGACCACAACAGCTGCCTTTTCCACCAATGCCTCCAATTGGATGAAATCATAGGTATCCAACCAAACTACCAGAGTTTTCGCGCCCACAGCCTCAGCAGACCCTATCCCTATCTACTGTGGTGTGCCACAGGGCTCGTGTGTTTTCCCAACGCTGTATAACATCTTCACAAACCTCCTCCTCGATCACCTTGATAACTTGGGTGTCATCTGTACGAATTATGCAGATGACACCCAGGTTCTCATCACGCTGACTGGTTGCTATGAACATGATTCCAAGCTAATTAATGAAATCTACTTGGAATTCCAGGCATGGAAAGCAGCCCATAGCCTCTGCCTCAATGACGAATAGACGGAGCACCTGATCGTCAGTTCTCAGGCACGTCTAAACAAACTAGACCATCGGTATATGTCCTTTGATATCGATGGGAACGCTATCAAAGTTGCAAAGGAAATCAAAACCCTGGGGGTTTATCTAGACTCTACCCTGTTGCTAAAGAAACAAGTTAGCGCCACCACCTCTACAACGCCTACACCAACAAGTTGATCAATGCTTATAAATCATACCTGTCCCCTAATAGTTGCATTACGCAAGCTAGGGCCCTAGTGCTCTCAAAGCTCGATTATTGTAACACTCTTTTCCCAGGATCCTCCCTGGATCCTCTGAACGGAACCTCAATAGGCTACAGGTCCTACAAAATAACGCTCTGAGATCTGCGTTAAACATCCCTGTCCAGCCACATCTCTTCTCTCAGATGGGATGCCCACTGGCTCCCAGTGCATGACAGAATAGCATTAAGCACCCCAGTTATCACCCACAAATGCTTGTCTAATTCCGCCCCTAGATACCTGTTTGACGAATTCTCCAAACACCAATCAGTTAGACCTACCAGATATTTCTATTCACATTGCCTCACCATACCAAGGTTCAATCTAAAAACAGCTGGAGGAGCTAGCTTCCCAGTTCTGGCCGCCAAATGCTGGAACTCCCTACCTCCGGCCATCAGAATGGAACCCTCCTTCTGGTCTTTAAGATCCAAAATAAAAAGCTGGCCCTCTGATAAGAATCCTTAACCAAATTCTAGCCCTACTCTACTACGGATGCTATCCTCCCACTTCGTCTCACATTATGTATTGCATGTGTACATGTCCTCGCTGTATATGTCATCCAACTGTAACCACGGGCGATGTCCCTATGCTCTTATCTGTATTGCGGGTCGACTTGCCTGATGTTATTCTATGCATGCCTGTAACGTTCGCATACGTTTGCAGCGCCCAGTTACCTCAGGGTTAGGTGCGTGATACAAATAATAAACTAAACTAAACTAATAGCAACCTGCTGTCACAACCTTTAGGGGCCCAATAAGAGTTTGAAGGTATAGGTAGTGCTAATAGTGCCATGCACAATTACAATTCCCCCTGGTAGCAACTGTGGCTTAACTGCTATTTGTCTGACGGTACAACTCCAATGCATGTGCAGGTCGTTTTAGAGCATATTGGTCTACTAACCCATAATGAGGAAGACGGAAAAAACAGGTGGTAATACCTTTAGCAAATGTTTATCCAGTTATCACCTAAATGAAAGCAAGGCACTTAGTCCTTGAGCCATGCACTGGCACTTCAGCTAGTTCATGAAACAATCTACTTGGCACACAACACCAAAGCATTTCTCTGAAACTATAGAATTATCTCTTAAACTGCAATTAATAGAACAACCTGGCCTGGGAACGGCACACAATTTACCAGCAACAATGTAGGCAAGCATGTTGTTAAACCGTAATCATATAGTGCCTCCTTATTATGAATATTGCCCTAAGCCCATTCGTGTTACACGGAAAACCGTGTTGCAAAGTTCCGATTTTGGGATAACGCCACCGCCATTTTAAGACTCATCCGCCATTTTGATTTCAAAACTCATGTTCCACATTCTCAAATCGTGGACTGTGTTTTCGTCTTGCAGTCGAGCTGAACAACCTTTGAGTTCTGTTAATGTTTAGGCTGTCCGAGAGCCGACTGTTTAAAGAGATCTTGCGCTTTATATGAACTGTCATTCAAGTGTTGTCTGCGTTCACAAGCCTCATCCTTGTATAAACATTGAAACAATGAAAAACAAACATTGAGCGTATACTTTAGCTGAACTACATTGTAGCAACTCTTGAAACAAGGCTTACCGCAGATTGGAGAACCTACAGCGTCATTGTATTTTCATGGAAATGTAAACCTATGTAATCCTTTGCATAATATTGTAACATCTGTCATGTGAACTAGGCACAAACTCTAGCCCGCGAAACAGTAACGTGAAGAGAGGCTGTACAATATTGAAGAAAGTGTATAAATATGCGTGTGTTTAGATGTCCAGCACTCTCTCTCCTCACTGTGTTGGCTGGTACACACTACAAGGTGTTGGGAGCCAGATAGCTATCTGTTTTGCTTTGTAAACAGAACAGTAATAAAATATACTTGTATCTTTTCAGCCCGTGATTGGTGTATTTCATTTGTGGTACTCAGCCTTGATATTTCTTTGTTCTTTCAGATGCCGCCCGAATAGGGACCCTCAAGATTGATGCCACCTCGCTGAAGAGTAGACGCGGCTATCGGACCAAGATCGCCCGGTGAGAAAAAAGGGGGCCCCTTTGTATGAGAAGCGATACCTCGACAGTACTGCACAATCCGAGCTCTGGACTTTGAGCACGTAGTCCGAGACAGCATCTTGACAAGGGTCCATATATCGAGGCGGGCAGTTTTGCTGAAAACACCAACCGCGAGGGTCCTTTGTCCTTTGTAATCCGATCACACCTCCTTAGTCCTTTGAAATCAGGTGAGTTGTGCCCGATTCCTAAGTATCATGATATTTGGTTGCAGTTTTGTACTCGTAAGCACAAACGACGCCAGGTAACACCAGTATTCTGACATGCCTGGGAAATTGTCTGCCTTTTTCAGGGGATTATTCCACAGAAACAGACAATCTTTGGAATTTGGCCGACCGGCACCACAGGAGAGGTCGCGGGCATGTACTATGTACTGTAAGTACGGCATTGGTAGTATAGTATTCAACGATATTTGGCACAGACAAACTAGACATGCTTTCGAATTTCAGTGGCCAGTCAATGGTAGTTTTGAGATTGCCCGAATAGAGTATTTAGAGTCCATATAGTTATCCATATGGTTAAAGAAAAAAGCTAGACCTGCAGCATTTGATTTAATTCAGAATTGGAAAAAAAGAAGCTATGCAGCAATTCATCATATGTCAAATTCAGAAAAGGCATTATTTTATGATAAAAAAAACAGTCAGAGTCTGTTAGAAACATGGATAGGGCTTTTCAACTTAGTGTACAGAAAATATATCCGTGTAAAGATTTTCATGTCTCAGTTGAACTAATTGATAAACTCTTAAATTAACGTAGGCCTGGGGCCACTGCACCACCTCCCTGTACCTATTCCTGCTGTCTTACCTCTTCCCGCTGTTGCATCTCCTCCCGTAGCAATTCCTGTTCTTCCCGTTGTTCCTCCGCTGCCAGCTGTTGCTCCTCTTCCTATTGTTGTTTCCTCTTCTGTATCTCCACCTTTACCGACTATTACTCTTCCAGTCATTCCGTCTTGATGATTCCGTCTTTGTTGATTCCGTCTTTGTTGCCAGCGGTAGTGTCTCCACTACCCGTTGTACAGGATTTGTCAACTCTCTCTTTCCCAAGCGGTTCTGCTCCGCTTGTAGCTGATGAAGGGGCGAGTGTTGAATCAAAAGTAGTGACTAGGAGTACAGTTTCCAGAGATAAGAAAAGAGATGTAAATGCATGGGCCAAGAATTGTATAGAGAAAAGTGAAAGATCAACTGTCTTAGCTACGCTTCTTGATCTGGAAAGTATTCCCGAACAGAATGTTTTTATTGAAGGGATGGGAATACATTTGGCTGTAATGTGGAATAAATTGACGGACATGGATGTCCCACAAGGGTTGAGGGATTTTAATCTTTTAGCTTATTCAAGGCATACTGTAGAGAAAGTAAATGAGCATGTCGAGAGGGTTTTTGAGTTTAGAAGGGAGTTAGAATGGTTACAGAATGATGAAACAGATGGTGATAGATCGGAGGCTTCGTATGTACAGAAACGGTTCCTTCCTCCTTTTAAATCAGCGAGTGAAGAAACGCAAATTTGAACAAGGGATACGCTCAGATGGATTATGGATGTGTCGATATCTCCAGAAATGCAGACAAAAGTGTTACAGGTAATGGTAGAATACCTGCAGGATGAGTGTATAAAGAAAAAGATTTGTTGTCCTGCAGAATTGATGATTATTGATTGATTGATTGATTGATTTATTTATATAGCGCTTTATACCAAGGCGCTGAATAAGAGAGCCTTTGTGCCTGATACTGCGTCCACCACTTTAGCGCTCGATCTAGCTCTATTGCTTAACAAACGATCAGAGGTGCCTACTTCTCAGTTGCCTATGAGAGAGGTCCCTCTGATATTTGTTCCTAAAGTTGAGATTCCAGCTAATGCCGCAGCAGGTATAGCAGCCACTACTATTGAAGCTCACTATGTATCACAATTTGTTTATGTCCCGTTCTCCAGACAGGAAGTGAACACTATTAGACAGTCGATTCCAGACATTAGGAAAAATCCAACGTGGTTTTATAAGGAAATAGAATCTGATTTGCATTCGTCAGTTTTCACTCTGGGTGATATAGACTTGTTGTTCCCTGTGATCCTACCTGCTGATTTATGGAAACAGATTAGAACTGTAGATGATCAAGCAGTGCTGGGTGACACATGGGTTAACCTGGAGAGGATAGATGGGGAAATGAAAGCAGGTGAGAGACCACTGCAGGTGATACTGAGTTTGCCATATAGGATAGTATAAAAAACTTTGGTTCCTGAGAAAAGGATTCTTTGGGACAAACTCACTGCTTGTACCCAAGGGAAATCTGAAGGTGCAACCTAATTCTTTAATCGGTTTGAACAAGTATTTTCCGATTTTAGCTGACAGGATTTAAGCAGAGTCAGGGAAAAGATTGTTTGTGGATAAACTTGTGCGTGGACTGTTGCCTGATATCCAGTCACACATTATGACTTCTGAAAGTACTTGGCACAGTCTGAAGTATTGCATATGGCTCAGTATTATGAAAATGGGGTCAATAATGAAAAAGAGAGGATTGAAAAGAAAAAGGGAGACCTGAAAACCAAAGTATTGCTGCAACAGATAGTTAGAGGAACTAGACGTGGAAGTACACAGTTTCGAGGCCAGTTTGTTCCACAAAGTAATGCGCAGTTGGGTCCTGTACACGTGAACCAATGTGCTTATTGCAAACAAGAGGGTCAATGGAGAGCACAATGCCCAATCCTTCAGCAGATGTCGAATAACACATATGGTGTCATGGATAGACGATCCAGAGGCCGCCCTGGGGTAGGGGGTTCTGGTAGGAACCAGTTCGCTCAAAATCCACAGCCATTTTCGCAAGATAATCAGCAACCTAGTATAGATAGCAGAAACATTTTTGATAATCCTTCAACTGCCTATCTTTCTGAGGATCTTGTCTTTGATGATATATTGTTTCGTTAGGACAGCCCGAAGCAGGGTCTGGAACCAATGCCTATTCCTGTCGATCAGAAAGGGCCCTACATTGAGATGAAAGTAGGGAATATGAAGCATCTATTCTTGATAGATACAGGAGCACAGAAGTGTTCCATTGATCATTTGCGGGTTCCAGACATTCCTCTGTCAGGGCAGAATAACATTTCTGTAGGGTTCACTGGCACAGCAGTGGTTAGTTCAGTTTCTCTGCCGGTACCGATTTCACTGGGACCATTCACGGATCAGTGTCCGTTTCTTCTAACAACGAATTGTGGAGAGAATTTGTTGGGGTTAAATCTGTTGAAGGAATTAAATGCAGTAATTAATTGTTCTTCGGATGGAGTACGTTTGATGATTTTACCCCAGCAATCTTCTGCCTCACAGTTTTTGACTAGACTTTTACTGCCTGAATTTAGTAAAGTTCCGGAATGTTTATGGGTGGTTGATGACAATGATGTCTGCATTTTGCAAATTGAGCCTGTTAAAATTGTTTTGAAACCAGAAGCGAAGTAGCCACGTATTCCACAATATAAGACTTCCATTGATGGTGAGCAAGCTCTGAAGAGCATAGGTTCTGATTTTGTTCATCGTGGAGTAATTGAGGAAATTGCAGGAAGTTTGTGCAATAGCCCGATTTTACCGGTGTACAAGAAAGAGGATAATGCAATTCCTTTTCGTTGCATTATCGATTTGCGCGCCATCAATAAGATTGTTGCTCCACAATTTCCAATTGTGCCTGATGTAACTATGATATGAACAATGATCCCAGCTTCTGCTACTCATTTTAGTGTGGTGGATCTTAAGAATGCCTTCTTTAGCATTCCCATACACATGCGATGGCTCCTGCTTCAAACTTCCGGATGGTACATCCACTGCTGCTTATGCCATCACTACATTAAGCATGATTGTGGAAACCAAGAGAATTTCACATAACTCTGCACAGGCCGCAGAGATTATCGCACTGACTCGAGCTTGTGAACTTTCCGAAGGGCTAAGAGTAAATATAATTACGGATAGGCAGTACGCCTTTGGGGTGGTTCACAACTTTGGTAGACTATGGTCAGAACAAGGTTTCTTGACCTCTCATAGAACTAAAATCCAACATGGTACCTTGATAGTTCAGCTACTCTCAGCACTTGCGCTTCCTACTCAATTAGCAATCGTGAAGTGCACCACACATCAGAAAGAAACAGATGATGTAGGGAGAGGAAACGCTTTTGCTGACAATATAGCTAAACAGACTGCTACTGATTTATGTTCAGAAATGTATATAGTGAAAGAAGTTACAAATACCTGTACCATAGATGAAGGGATTGGCTCGAAAAAGGATATTCAAGCTGATGCCACTTTAGAAGAACTTGAACATTGGTGCAAGTGTTTAGCACGTTTGGATGAGGAAGGTTGTTGGGTGGAAAACGATAGAAAAAGATGGATGCTGCCGGATGCATGTGTCACCGCCATGGTTACAATGGCTCATGGTCCCACTCACATATGTGCTAGAAAAATGTGTAAATTACTAGAACCTGTCTGGGCAAATGTAAACATCTCAGAGACTGCTGAGCGTTTTGTCCAAAACTGTATGTACATCAAGGGTATCTTTCTGTACCCTAGAGCAATCTTGCCTCTGTTTCACCACTTCCATTGGGAAGCAACAACACTTTGTCCGCAGATCACGCCGTGCCTGGAGTCTTGAGGTACGAATGTGTTTCATGTACTCCGATCATTTCCGTGTATTGTTTTATGCACTCCATCCACATATTTCCCATACCTTTCACATATTACACCAGTACCTTCCACATACTTCATCCGTTCCATCCACGTACGTCCCTGTTCCATCCACATACATCACTCGTTCCATCCACATATGTCGCCCATTCCATCCACATACTTCACCCGTTCCATCCGCTCTACGCACTCGTCCGCTCTACGCACTCGTCCGCTCTACGCACTTGTCCTTTCCAAGCTCTCGCCCGCTCTACGCACTCACCCTTTCTACGCACTCACCTGCTCCAAGCACTCACCTGCTCTATGCACTCACCCGCTCTACGCACTCACCTGCTCTGCACACTCACGTACTCTACGCACTCACCCGCTATACGCACTCATCCGCTATACGCACTCATCCGCTCCATATACTCGTCAGTTCCATACACTAGTCCATTCTGCACATTAGTCCGTTCTACACACTAGTCCGTTCTACGCATTCATCCGCTTTACACACTCATCCCCTCTTACACACTCTTCCGCTCTGCGCACTCTTCCGCTCTGCGCACTCTTCCGCTCTGCGCACTCTTCCACTCTGCGCACTCTTCCACTCTGCGCACCCATCCGCTCTGCGCACCCATCCGCTCTGCACACCCATCCGCTCGGTGCACCCATCTGCTCTGCGCACTCATCTGCTCTTATGTGCTCATCCGCTCTTACGGATTCATCTTTTCTACACACTCGTCCGCTCTACACACTCGTCCGCTCTAAGCATGCTTCCGCTCTGTGCACTCATCCGCTCTACATACCCGTCCGCTCAACGCATCCATCGGCTCAACATACTCATCCGCTCTACTCACACCTCCGCTCTAGGTACCCATACGCACTCTTCCGCTCCACGCACTCTTCCGCTCCATGCACTCTTCCGGACCACGCACTCTTCCGGACCACGCACTCTTCCGGACCACGCACTCTTCCGGACCACGCACTCTTCCGGACCACGCACTCCACGCACTCATCACGCACTTATCTGCTTTATGCACTCATCCGCTCTATACACTCATCCACTCTATACACTCATCCACTCTATACACTCATCCGCTCTAACAGTCATCCACCCTCCACACTCGCCGGTTCTACACACTCATCCGCTCAGCGCATGCATCCATTCCACGCACTTCATCCATTCTACCGATTTCATCCGCTGTACTCACTTTGTTCATTCTTCATGCAATATCGGTTTGGGCCATGTCACTTGGCATAAGTATTGGATCCGTTCCATGCTCTCTATCTGTTTCATGCACTACAGCCGTCTCATGTACTTGAATCGTCTATTCTGTACTTTCCATTTATGCCATGCACTCATACAGTCAATGCCATCTGTCTGTGTGCTCATCAGTCTCCTGTATTCATCTTTCCATCCTCTTCTCTTTATTCATTTCGTCCATTTTGTTAATTTTGCCCATTGCAATTATTACATCCATTTCATTAATTTAGACCGCTTTACTGTTTTCGTACGATTTATTTGATTTATCCACTTCATTGCTTTGATCTACTTTACTCATTCTATTCTGTTTGTCCTTTTAGTTTACATTAGCGGTTATTAGTTGTCGATTTCCCGCTTGGATCTTGATGTTGTATTGTTATTTGTCTTATTGTTTATTCAAGATCTAGTAGTTTGTTGAGTTGGTGTCATTGAGATGGTGTTATTCAGTTTGAGTTAGTTTGAGTACGGGGTTGGTTTTAGGGGAAAAGCCAAGTTTTCAGTAATTTGTGGAAAGACATTAGATTTTCAGCTTGGCGAATGTGGGGTGGGAGTGCGTTCCACAGCGTGGGGGCCAATGCTGAGAATGATGATCCGCCTAATCTGACTGAGTTTGTTTTAGGTATGACTAGGTGGCCAGCTGAGCTTGATCTTGGAGTACGTGGAGGATGATAGGGTTTTAGCTTGTCTTGAAGATATTGAGGTCTGGTTTTATGCAGTGCTCGGTGATAAATGCATAAGGTTTTGAAGGTCACCCTTCGGGCTACCGGAAGCCAGTGCAGAGTTTTGAGTGCTGGGGAGACGTGGTCTCCTGGGCCGAGCGCTAATAGCAGTTTGGCTGCAGCGTTTTGAGCTCTTTGTAGTTTATTCAGTTGGTAAGCGTGGACTCCGAGGTAGAGGGGGTTAGCGTAGTCCAGTCTTGATATAACAATTGATTGGACCGTGGAGAGTCTGTTGGGAAAGGAGAGGTATGGAAAGATGCGCCTCAGAGTTTTAAGGTGGTAGTGGCAGGACTTTGAGACATTGTTGACTTGGCGCGAGAGTGTTAGGTCAGAGTCAAGGGTGCATCCAAGGTTTTTTACTGAATTAGAGGGAGTTGGTGGGTGGCCCATGGCAGATGGCATGGGTACTGGGTGTGGAAGAAGTTCAGAATTGCCACATACCATGATTTCGGTTTTGGAGGGGTTTAGCAAGAGGTGGTTTCTGGTCATCCATAGCTCTATGTCGAGGAGACAGGAAGCGAGGTCAAATCTGCAGATGGGTTTTGAGTTCAAGAGTTTTAGAATTAGTTGAGTGTCATCAGCATAGTTGTATCACAGGATGTTGTGTGAACGAATTATTGGTGGGAGGGTGATCAAGTAGAGATTGAACAGGAGGGCAGATAGGCATGCTCCTTGTGGAACTCCCGTGTCGACTGGTCTGGCTTGGGAGGAATAGGTAGAGAGTAGTGTTATTTGGTACCTATCTTTGAGGAACGAAGCTATCCATTTGGGAGCGGTTCCACGAATTCCTAGGGAGTTGAGGCGGTCAAGGAGGATTGAGTGATTGTGTCGAAGGCGGCGGGTAGGTCAAGAAGGATTAATGCGGCGCATCCCGCGGAGTCTGCCGTGATTTTAAGGTCATCTCTTCTTAAGAAACCCTCTGCCGACCCCTCCTGCCCGGCTAACTATCGCCCAATCTCCATCACTCCCTTCCTGGGCAAGCTCCTGGAGAAACTGGCCATCTCCCAGCTTAACCTCCATGCTGAAGCTGTTGGTAGTCTTCATGACCACCAATCCGGCTTCAGAGCGGCCAGAAGCACGGAAACTGCTCTCCTGAACATCCGTGATGACCTGCTCTTGAACCTCGACTCCAACACTCCGTGTGTTCTCATTCTGCTCGATCTCTCTTCTGCCTTTGACACTGTCAACCATGCCATCCTGCTCAACCGTCTCCGCGATAACCTGGGTATCACTGGTCAGGCTCTGGTGTGGCTGACCTCTTTCCTTTCCAATCGACCCTCCCAGGTCCAACTTGGGTCCTTCCTCTCTGACATCTTTTTCTCTACCTGTGGTGTTCCCCAGGGATCTAATCTCTCTCCCTGGCTTTTCAACCAGTATCTGGCACTTCTTGCCCACCGCATTGCCGCCCTCTGCCCCAACTTTCAGTGCTATGCGGACGATACCCAGCTCATTTTCAGGCTACCCTCGGCCTCCTCCTCTCCTGCCCTCATCTCTGACTGTCTGTCTGCTATCCAGGAATGGTGTGCTGCCAACGACCTCCGCCTTAATGCTAGTAAGACTGAGATTCTACTCACCGGCACACCCACTCCCTCCTTCCCTGCAGCTCTATGGCCAGCCTCTCTTGGGCCTCTTCCTGCTCCTACCTGCAAGGCAAAAAACCTCGGGGTCATCTTTGACTCCACACTCTCCTTCTCTCCTCATATATCTGACGTCTCTAAGAAGTCACACTACCAGCTGCACATTCTTCCCTTCCTCTCCTTCCCCCAGAAGCTCACTGTCTCCCGAGCCCTGGTTCTCTCGAAGCTGGACTACTGTAACAGTCTCTATCTTAATCTGCCTGCCTCCACTCTCCGCCCTCTGCAACTCATCCAGAACAGAACTGCGAGACTTGTCCTTGGCCTCAAGCCCAGGGACCGTATCTCTCCAGGACTGAAATCTCTACACTGGCTCCCAGTGGCTGCGAGGATTAAGTTCAAAACCCTCTGCATTGTCCACAAGGCCTTCTGGGGCCTAAATACCTGCAACTCTCTCTTCCTAAATATCTTCCTTCCCGAGCCCTTCGCTCATCCGTCTCCAACTCCCTCAGGGTCAGCCGCTTCTCGAAGCAACGAGCTGGGGGTAGATCTCTCTCCGCGGCAGGAGCCTCCTTCTGGAACAGCCTTCCTGCCTCCCTGAAACTTGAGGAGAACCATCTCCGGTTCCGGAAGCACCTCAAAACCTTCCTCTTTGCTTCTGCTTTCTCTCTCCCTCTCCCCTGCTAATTCTTCACAAAATTCTGCACTGAATCTGAAACTTGGCCACTCTCACCGACCTCGGTCCTGGGCCCAGCCACTCTCCACTTGCACTGCCTCCCTGGCAACCCCTGCACTGCGGGACTGTTCTCTGTATCCCTACAGCCCCCCCTTCCCAGCACTTGTCTGCACTTACCTTGCACTTGCCACCAGCTGGCCCTATTTATTTATTTATCTATTTATTTCTATTCTACTTACCTTGTACTGCACTTTTCCCTTCCCCCTACCCCTGCACTTGCGCGGTCTGAATGACACCTGGCCTAGTAGGATCGTTGTCTGTCCTCCCCCTGCTCCTCCCTCCCTGCCTCGTCGCGCCTTGAAACACTTGTTTATAGGCGCGTTACAAATGCCATATCATATCATATCATATCATATCGCAGATTGAGAATAGGGTGGTTTCAGTTCTGTGTCGGGCTCTGAAACCTGATTGTGCTGGGTCTAGGAGATTGTTGGCTTCGACAAAGGCATTTAGTTGGGAGTAGGCGGTTCGATCAATGAGTTTGGAAAGGAACCTGGTGTTTGAGATGAGGAGGTATACAATATGACGTTAGAACAGAAAGCAATTAGATTAGTGGCTCTACAGAACCGGATAGTGTTAGACGTTATCCTGGCTGAGCGTGGTGAGTATGTAAATTGGTGGGATCTGCTTGTTACATTTTCGTACCTAACTCCTCCCCTACCATATTCAAGGCAATACAAAATCTGCACGTCCTAAGTACAGAAGTACATGTTCCTGAGGGAAATTGGGATCTTAGTGCTTGGTTCTGGGACTTTTTATGGTCTTGGGATGGAAACTCTTCTCAGCCTTAGTGGTAATTCTTGGTGTTTTATTGTTCTGTTGTTGTTGCATACAATGCCTTCCTGCCATATGTTCAATGTTCGGGGGCTGTTGTGCGCAAACTGTAGATACTTTAGGACCAAAGATACATACACCCGAGAAGATGACTGATGTTTTTGTAATGAAGGATATTACTGTCAAGGATCTAAGGCGATATTTCGAAAGAATGCGATTCAGGATGTACGGACATTGAAATGTGGGGTTTTGAATAAAGCAAATGTTTTAGTAAAGCTCTTGGCTTAGGCCAAAAGGAGGGTTTGTTAAACCGTAATCATATAGTGCCTCCTTATTATGACTATTGGCCTAGGCCCATTCGTGTTACACGTAAAACCGCGTTGCAAAGTTCCAATTTTGGGTTAACTTCGCCGCCATTTTAAGACTCATCCACCATTTTGATTTCAAAATTTATGTTCCATGTTCTGAAATGGTGGACTGTGTTTTCGTCTTGAAGTCGAGCTGAACAAATCTTTGAGTTCTATTAATGTTTAGGCTGTCCAAGATTCGACTGTTTAAAGAGACCTTGCGCTATACATGAACTGTCATCCAAGTGTTATCTGCGCTCACAAGCCTCATCCTTGTATAAACATCGAAACAATGAAGAACAAACGTTGAGCGTATGCTTTAGCTGAACTACATTGTAGTGACTCTTGAAACAAGGCTTACCGGAGATCTGAGAACCTACTGCATCATTGTATTTTCATGGAAATGCAAACCTATGTAATCCTTTGCATAATATTGTAACATCTGTCATGGTAACTAGGCACGAACTCTAGCCTGTGAAACATTAACGTGAAGAGAGGCTGGACAAAATTTAAGAAAGTGTATAAATATGCTTGTGTTTAGATGTCCAGCACTCTCTCTCCTCACTGTGTCGGCTGGTACACACTGCGAGGTGTTGGGAGCCAGATAGCTATCTATTTTGCTTTGTAAATTGTACAGTAATAAAAGATACTTGTATCTTTTCAGCCCGTGATTGGTGTATTTCATTCGTGGTACTCAGCCTCGATATTTCTTTGTTCTTTCAATGTAGGGTAATCAAGCCCCACGCAATCCAAGGAGTCCAACAATAGCATTTCCATAATGAGTATATGCACGTATACACACATTACAGTTTGATAAAAAGAAGATATGTAAATAGAAAACGTAAAGTAAATCGCTCAAAGCATTAAGACATTAAGATATTGATAAAACCTACCCCTCTCCTTTCTGGAGCTGTACATCTTGGTATAGATTTGCAGGATACCCGTAAATGCCACTTGCATTGTTCTGTTGATAAGGAAAGATACATTTATAAGTGAAAATAGTGAAGTAATACATACATGTTCCATATCAATGTTCCAATATGGTCAACATCAAGCATATAGTTAGACTTTGCTCCAAGTATAACCATGCATTGTGTACTGATATACCTCGACATTTAATTCTTCTGCCATAGTAAAACATATGAGGCATGCTGTGGGCTGCAGTAATGTATTACTCAGTCTATGTCCTACACATAACTTCAGGAGACATGTTTTCTTAAGATAAATACATGTTGGGAAACATGGCCTCCTTCATGTGTCTGAGGCATCTTTCTATACCCAAAGACAATCTGTAGTTGGCACTTTCTGTAAGGATAGCTACATATGGATGATGGCATACATTTTGCAATTGTGATGTTAAGTGTGCCAGTATTAGCAGTGCATGTTATGGGTGTGAGTTATGGTTGCATAGCTTAAGATAAATGGTGAATTTCTACAGTTTTCAGATTTTGTGCCGCAGCCATAAACCATAATGAAATTCAGTAAAAAAACACTGTTAATGGGGTTTTATGGTTGCAAGATAAAATTGAGAAACCAAAAAAATATTCACCAGTTATGGTAAACTGCACAACCATAACTCTCACCACCGCCACACACTGCTCACACTAACAGCCAGGAAATCAAAGATGACATCACAAATGGCATCATCAATGACATCACTGCAGGGGCACGGCAGCAGATGACCTGGCGCAGGAAGCGGAGGAGGATGATGATCCAGTATACAAGGTAGCTTCTGTGTCTGGTGGTCGTGATAAAGGCAGTGCCTTTCTCAGGATGTAGATTCACCTTTTCTACTGCACCATCACCTTCCACTGCTGTCCACGCTAGTACCTCCTCAGTTGGTCAGATTCCTCCTGCTGCATCACAGCATATACAAGAGGCAGTTGACATTTACCTTGAGAGGACAACTGTGATGCACTCATCTGCCGGGGGAGCAATCCCGCAAAGCCTTTGAGGCAGTTACAAAGGCCCATGAAATGAATTGGCCTCTCCCCTAGTTACATCACCAGTGCCCAACATTTTCCCTTCTTCACATGTCCCTCCTTTATAGTGGTTGGTTGGTACCCCTTCCCATCCTGCCTTCTACTGAAAAAATAAAAAACATAAAATGTAAAAAAAACAAAAAAAGAATACGTTCGATGTGGAACCACCTTTAAAAGTCTAAAAATAGATATATATATTTTTTAAGTGTACATTAGATCCCTATGGATTCCACCTGCTTTGTGTTAAAAGCAGATGAGTCCATAAGAATCACCAGCATTTTCTCCAGCATGAAAATCCATGCCAGCACAAATAATGGAGCATCTGTATAGAGCAGAGGAAAAAAGGTGGCATAAATGCAGTTCTGTTATTCCCTCGTCTCTGCCATACACATTTTTTTTAAATGTATTGTGACATGAATGGAAGGCATTAAATCCTTACTCAGGGCTTTTACAGCTTCCATTCACATTACACCACTGAAGAACATAAGCTCCCTGCCTATGTATTTCCACCCTCGATATGCGTGCACATGCGACATATCCACAACCTATAAGATCAAAAAACGTGGAATGGAAGTTGTACCAAATTGACTCCTTTTTTAAAATTGTCTTTTATGTAGCCTTTTAAAAGAGTGACTTTAACATGTACTTATGCACTTTTTCATGACAAACTCTTCTTCTTCCAATTTAATTTTTTTCACAATTTATTTTAGCTGGATTCTGAATATTGGTAAGAAAATGCTAATTTCCAAGATTTGTAAGATGTACTCCATCTTTTCTAAAAAATGTTTACGCTATTATGTCGTATGTTATCATTTTCAAAAGATGACATTCTAAAATCGCAAAGGAATGCACAAACAGCTTTATTCGTATTTTGCCTTGCTTTTTCTATTCATGGACAAAACAGCTTAGATCTTTTCCACTCTTGTCTCTGTGTAATTTGTGAAAAAATAAACATGGTTTGTGGAAAAAGCTTCTTCAGATTTGTGAAAGTCTGTTTCATGGCAAACTGCAAAGATAGATACCCTAAATGATTGCCTCCACAATGTACTATAATAATTTCTAACGGTTTCAAATGCACCAAACCATATATTCACACATGGGTAATAGTTGATTCCATTTCATACCACAAACTCCATAACATACCACTTCCATTTTGTTAAAGCCAAGATTATGTAAGATACCAAGCTGCTCTGGATATATCTGCAGCCAATTAACCCATACATCTCCTATAATCCAGAGTCTTTTTGTTGCGCGCCATGCTTTCAGCAAATCAAACATGAAATGAAGCGCTTGCTGCCCTGTCCTCCTTTGCAGTTCAACTCCTCTTCCACAAAGAGAAGGTCTGATTGGTTGAGGCCTGCAGCCTTCACAGTCAGCTTTCCCTGCAGTGTATAGTAAAAGAGACCGGATGGAGTGTGCAGTCTGTCCATGAACAGTCACATATGTCCGCGGACATCGGGGCAAGGACAGCCCTTCTGTCCATTTTACCTTTATCTCTGCAACACTCTCTAATTGGCTACATTGAAAGAGTCACAGACACATCCACCAATCACATCCAAAAACCCTACATCGAACCCTCAGTTCAATAGTTCAGATGTATCTTTCAACTCTCAGAGTACATTTGTGCTGCGATTCAGAGCCTGCTCTATCACAACCCACTTTACACATTTTCACAGATTTCTATTTCCAGGATCTAAGGATCTGCATTCCAGAATCTACAACTAAGAAGACATACTACAAGTATGTTTTAATTTTCAAAAGTAATATTCTATAGCACTTTTAGACTATATGACTTCAAGAACAGAATGGTGTTCTGTGCTGCTTAACATGCTTCACTGCAGCATATATCCCAATAATTCTTTAGTGCTTGCAAAGTGACTGTTACAATTACAAAATTACAAAATACCTCAATTTTCAAGCTCAAATACAACAAATAATGACATTGTTTTTTAATAATGACCTGCATTCTGTCAAAACTATAGCAGCCCTTCATATTGTACTGTATTATACAAACTTGCCTTTAACTTCACTTGAACTATAAGTGGTTTTCTGTGCTGCAAAGCATGCTTCACTGCAGCATCCATCCCGATAATTCATTAGTGATTTTAAAAGTACTTCTGCTTGCATAGTCACTGCTACATGTGCTACATGTTATAGCAGTGCACAATCCCATAGTTAAAAATACCTCAATTACCAACCTAGAGTACCTGTGCGACAGGCATGGTGTCATGAGAGACGTAGGACCTCATTACGAGAGGGGCGGTAAGGGGTTAACGGCGCCGGTATAGGTGCCGCGCCGTTAACCCCTTACTGCCCCATTACGAGGTCATCTCGCGGGACCCGCTCTGGACGCCTGGTTTTACCAGACGTCCTTAGCGGGTCCCGCGAGAGGCCCAGCATGCTAACAACGGGCCCGTCATTAACGGGCCCGTTGTTAGCATGCTCCCCATTCCCATTGAGCCCTATGGGGGCTCAAATGGGAATGGGGATGTACCGGGTCCGGGTTCCCTGGATGCAGAAATATCGGGCCCTCCAAGGTCGGAATGGCCCTGCATTTCCCCATTCAGGGAACCCGGACTCAGACCCGAGTTTGGAGGCAGCTAAGCCCTTATTAAGTGCATGGCTGCCTCCAAACTCGTAGTAAGGCCCGTAGACTCAAAAGTAACAGTTTGAAAACCTTTATTATCTCACTTTGTGGGGTTGGTATAATGCCTATCTGGCCCTAACTCTAAGGGGGATGTTCCCTCAACTGATGTTTCTAAGGGACGTCAATGTCCGTAAGTCCAAAACCAAAGTTTGTATCCAATCCTATGCTTGCCCTGCCCTCACTCGGTAGGGGGTCTTCTTAAAGGAAAAATGTTGATTCAAAAGGAATGGTTTCAGATAGTCTTGCCAATAGGTGTAGTTCTGCCAGTTCTGCCAGTTCAAAAGAGTTCAACTCAAAAGGGTTGCCCTTGGAATCGTCCATGTAGGGTTCTTGCAGCAAGTCAATAGAGTTCACAATGTCTCTGGTTCTCTTGTGGTTCCCTTCCACAAGCATTGATCCTTCCAGTTCCAAAAAGAAAACACAATTCTATTCCCAAGTCTAGGCATCTCTTCACGAAGTTCAACAATGTCTCTTGTCGGTCTCTTAGGGTACCCTACCCCAAGCGTTGGCCCCTCCTCACAAAGTTCAATGATGTCTTGGGTGGGCCTCCTATGGATCCCTTCCCCAAGCGTAGGCCCCTCTAGTCTCACATACAAAAAGTTCCTCTTGTCATGAAGCACCTTTCATTGTACAGTTCTTTCATGTGGGTAGTATCAGAGACTTTCGGGAACACTGGGTTCTTTGCTCCTCCCAGGAGTGACCACTTACTCTTCACCATGCTCTTTGGCACCTTTGGTTTCTCATTGTGCTCTCTTGCACCTTCATTTGCCCTTTAACGTGCCTCTTACACTCTTTATTTCTTTTGGGTTGCTGGCACCCTTTCTCTTGACTGTCTGTTTTCCTTCTCACTGTCTCTTGCTGCTCTGGCTCTCTGTTGGTTGCGGGTCACTCTCGCACCCACTCTTGGCTGTGAAGAGGAAGAGCCAAGCACGATTCACACTCCAGCCCCCCCCTTCGAAGTACCAGGAACAGTCACGCCGAAATATGTGACATATGATGAGCAAATAAAACAGCAGAGAGCCACAGTTGGGCTCTGTCCAGTACCTATCAGCACCTAATGAAGTACTGACACCTAAGAAAACCTGGACAGTAAGGTACTCATTGAGAAAACCATACCGACAAGTGAGACAGAATGACAATTGTCAGAATGTAATACCCGAAGAAGCTAAGAAGATACTGAAGAAAGACGAATGGTGACATCATAAGAACCCGGACTGACGCACATATAGAAGATATAATGACCTGAGAATGATGACAAAAGAGACGAAATACCATGGATAAGCGACCTCTTGAGCCTAAAGTGAAACAGTTGATGTCAAGATGTCAGAAACCTATGCCATATGCACGATGAAGATATTCAGTTAGTTTAAACGTGTACAGATGCAAGAAACCGCAAGAAGCAAAGAAATTGTGAGGCTTGCTTATGTTTAGTAGCAAAATAGATTGCGGCAAGCGCCACCTATACATATATCAAAGAGCACTTTATATAAGTATACTTCCACTACGCACAAGAGCAGAATTAACAAAAGGTTACTAAAGGTCTCAAGTGGAGAGTTTTGCAGCAAACAAATCGAGAATTAAAGACAGAGAGAAACTCAGCCGAAGGGAACCATGCCAAGAAGCTAAGGTCGTATCAGCTGCAATAGGCCACAGTTGATACAATTAAAGAGAAAAAAGAACAGAGTATCCTGTTCAGAAAGGTCAAGGTAAGCCACAGATGGTAGACAACTGGCAGAATTAAGTCAAATACACGAAATAGCATGAAGAAGAGGTTGATTTCACGTATCTGAATCACGTGACCAGGCAGGCAGAAGCGGATGAGACTTTCACACCTACGCATGGATCCTTGCCATACCCATACGCCTTAACTTTCCCAGACCAAGAAGCAGACTCGAGGCCAACTACAAAGAAATAATTGACACATTACCACTGAGGCGATGACTGATTGTAACAGTAATTGGAAGGAAGCTGGGGTGCAGATGAACTCCCTGCACCTGGCTGGCTATTCTGCACGCTGCTAAGCGCAAGTGAAAAAGTATGAGTAGGGTTGATGCCAACCCAATCATAGTGTACCGTGTAATCTAGAGTCCTATAGTTAGTAGAACCAATGAGACGTCGTACTTTTAGTGACGTTTACAGTGGCCATGTTTAAGGAAGGGTGTAGTTGCCCCACCTGACATTGCTTATCCAATCCCCTCTCCCTGTTACCATATTCAGATATAGTACCTATATTAAAGTTACCTTCCTAGAACCAATCAAGTTGCATGCTAAGATTTAAGAATTACATGTCAGTGATGATGTGTTTTTGGTATAAATATCATGTTTTTTTTTAAATTAATTGGAGTTGTAGCGAGAAGGAAGATCGAGCGATTGCTGATATTGAAACTCCCTGCTTTTTGTACTTGTCATTAAACGGACTCCCTTTGCCAAACCTTTGAGTTGTCATTATTAATGTGGTGCAAGAGTACGAATCTGCATCCCCATCCATCTCAAGTGTGCTGCTGCTCATCTTAAAGTGCTGTTCGGAAACCCCCAGTCTTATGGGCTGGTTGGGGTCCATCCGGCACAGCTGTTTCTGTGCTGCCAGCGCACTTTGCTGTCTTTTCATTATTTTTGCGTTGCTAGCACATCTTTTCTGTCATTCCATTTTGCTTTCTTTCACTGCCAGCTTTCGCTTGTTTTGCTTTGTTTTTGCCTTTCTTTTGCTTCGCTTTGCTTTCTTTCATCACTTTCCAGCTTTCACTTGCTTTCGTCCTGCTTTCGCTCTCCAGGCTCTTCTTTCAACAACACTTCTGCTCCCGCTTCATCCACCCGCACACAACTGAGTTTCTCTCTGTCTCATGAAACTCGCTAACAGTAGCACAGTACGGCAAGAAGGTCCAAATGTGTTTGGGTCGAGGTCAGGGTCTCACACTTGCCCCACAGACACAGTTGCGACCGGAACAAGCATTTTCCCTGAACACTGCTGCAGACATGCCAACATTCGGGAGCCCCTGAGAGGGAGATTTCACCACAGCAATGGGCAACTTTTATTTTTCGCATAGGATTGCGTTGGGATTAGCATTATTTTAGGCGGGAGACAGTAAAAAATAGCCTGACTTTTTAATAAAAAATCGGGGGTCTCCTGCCTAAATCGGGAGGGTTGGCATGTATGCGGCTGGTAGGATACAGGCTGCCTCGCTCCTGCTCCCTGGAGACACAGCTGTATAGCCATGCTGCAGCCCCTCACAGACACCAGGCCAGCGTCTTGGCACGCCATTCTCCTCTGGATCCTCCAGGCTTCTCTTCCTGCAGCTCCCTGCTCCTTGGCTTCTCTGGTCCAGTCAGCACCCCCAGCTCGCTCAATGCTTCTGACAAAACCACCCTTTTTATAATGAGTCAATTGGAGTCAGGTGTTCATAGTTGGAGTAAAGTGCCTGACCTTCCTTGCCTGATTCTATTGGGACAATTCAAATGTGTTACATGGTAGGCCTCACTTTGTACTCCTATGTTGTTTCTGTGGGTAATCCTCATTGCTCCCGATTGCCTCTTCTTCATCCCAGTACTTATTGGAAATGGGGAGGGGTTGATTTGGTGTAATTGGAAAGACCCCATTAAGGCTGAGAGAGAGTGGGCTGGTGTATAATTGGGAAAGGGGGACTACCATGACTTGCCCTTGGGTATTCTCAATTCCATCCCCTGTGACCCTCCACTGAAGTGATCCTCTCTCTCTCTCTTGTCGACCCTCAGTGTTGGGATCCAAAAGCGATGGCCCTTCCATGGCCACCTGAATGGAAGATCCCGGGGGAGTAGGTGGGAGGATACCGTCAGGTTTCTCACAGAAAACAAAAGGACATTTAAAAAAAATGACCTGCCTTCTAGCACACCATTATATTTAACATATTAAACAACCGTTGCTTTAACTTCTCTTCAACTATAAGTGGTTTTCTATGCTGAAAAACAAGCTTCACTGAAGCAGCCATCCCAACAGTTTATTAGTGCTTTTAAAATTAATTTGTCTTGCATGTTGAACTCCATGTCCTGCAGTTATAGCAGTGTAAAATGTTCAGAGTTGACAACAATCTTTCTTTTACATTTCCCAAAAAAAAGATGATTATCAAAGAAACCTATTAAAGAAAACAAACTCTTCCATTTCTAAAAAGTGTATTACGGTGGAATGATATGTTATGATATATTAGTGTATTTATATAGCGCCTATACACTGGAGTGTTTCAAAGTGCTTCAAGGCAGGGGAGGGAGCAAGGGAAAGTACAGTAATTATTCTTAAAAGGCCTTTAGACAATCTGAATGAATAAAACTAAAGCAAACTCAGACTATCGTACTAGGCCTGGCTACATTTCAAATAGTGTAAAAGCATTAACAATAAAGTGAGGGAAGAAGGGGATGGGGGTAGAAGGAGAAGAACAATACAACAGACAACAAACTAACTATTATACTAGGCCTGGCGACATTTCAGATAGCGTAAGAGCATTAACCATAGTGAGGGAGGGGTGAGAAGAAGAGAAGGTACAGCTAAGGGACAGAAGAGGTAGAGAAAGGCAATCCTAATGAGGACGGTGAGCAAAGGTAAGGTGCAACGAGTATCCAAATGTGCAGGAGCATGCATAAGATGGAAGGTGTGAGGTGATATAGTGCACAACACAAATTGAATGTCCCATAAAACAGTTAAAGTCCCCTCATAGGCGTTACATGTGCGTCATAACAATTGTAATAACACAACTGTACTGTGTATTATTCTAAACTATCCATTCCATTGCTGCAATCACTATTTTCCAAGACAGCCACACCACTCTTCCTCATTCAAGAACACCACTCTGTGCAACCCATAACACTACACACATTTATCGCACAGCTCCCATTACCTATGCATCCTTCTTCCACAAACCAATTTCCAATTACAATCCATATCCTTTACCCAACACCCCTATTTCTTATTCCAGTACACCAAGGCTCTAACATCTCACTCTACAAATTGTTTCTACCACACCTCCTATTGCATATATACCTCTCTACCTCATTTTACTTTCAAAATGGAATGTATATTTTACCCAAAAGCTTTCCCCCTCATCCCAGTACCCAACATTAATCGATATCATTATGCTTACACCACTCTCCCTCATGTGACTTCACTAACAACAATGCATTCATTGCTGTATTTCCCCCTTCCTCATACCATTATTGAATTCACACTATTTTTCATTATCACTGCATCCCTCTTCCTCATACCACTACATCAGGGGTCTACAACCTCTCCCTCTCCAAATAATTTAGCACACAGCTCCCAGTATTTATACATTCCTCTTTCACATTCAACCTCTCAATTATAATCTATATTATTACTCCAACGCCTTCTCCATCCCAGTACAATAACACTGATTCGAATTATTACGTGACATTTATTTATTTATTTATAATACACATTTACAACCAAATGGAATTTCAAGGCACATCAAGACAAAAAAGGGGGTGCAAGGTAGGAAAAACCAAAGCTGAAGCATTCCTACTAGGGCTTGAGACATTCGTATTGTGCAAGTGCTGTAACAAGAAGATATCAAGACAAAATGCAGGGGAACAAGGTTGAGGAGAATACAACAAAAACATTCCTACTAGGCAAAGAGACACTCGGAACCTGCCAGTGCTCAACAGGAAAATGGGGAGAGGGAGAGGGGGAAATGCAGGTACAAGCTGGAAAATTGAAGCAATGGAATGGCACACCTCACCGTTCAGGGGACTACACAATCTGAATGTGCAAGTAGGTAAAAAAGCACTTTGACGCCAGAAGCAAATATGACAAATTAGGTATGAGTGAGTGTAGACTGGTAAAGCCTCGCCTAAACCATTAGGGGCTAAATCAGACATGCAGACAGGCAATAAGACAAATAGGTAAGAGTGAATGCAGACTGGAAAAGCCTCGCCTCAAGACATGAGGGGCTACATGAGGCTTGAAGACAGGCAATAAGACAAATAGTTAAGAGTGAATGCAAAATGTCAAAGCTTTGCCTCAAGGCATGTGTGGCTACATCAGACATGCAGACAGGCAATAAGACAAAGTAGGCATGAGTGAATGCAGACTGGAAAAGCCTTGCCACATGGCATGAGAGGCTACATCAGGAATGCAGACAGGCAATTAGACAAAGTCAGTGAGGTTTATAAAAGATAGATACAGAGCAGCATAGGACTGAATGAAGCGTCAAGAATCTAAGTTAAAAGAAGGTAAAACACAAGAAAATGAGGTAGCACAGGGCTGAGTAAGGTCGGAGTCACTGATTGCAGGCAGGTAGGTAGTTGTCCAAACAGTTCAAGTGAACAGAGGCAGGCAATAATTACTCTATTGTTATCCATTTCACTATCTCAACATCCATATCCCTTATTCCATTATTTAATATTAATACATTTCTTTACCCACACAACCCTGCTACAAAATTAAAGTACACACTTGCTTTCTCCAACAGATAAAAAAAAATGCTTCTAAAGCTCAGCTCCCTACAAAGAAAATATCGAGCAGATGGAGTGCCATCCATGCGGCCGCTACTCTAATGACCTCCATGCGAAGCCCGCTGTTGCGACAATAATCAGCGCTTCCCACATGTGCTTTCCGAAAATGAAAGCACCTACGGCGATCGGAACATATGGGGCCCAACCTGTGAGACGCTGAGCCCTCAACAAGCTGACAGCTCCCTGAACGCGGCAGGCATGGCCAGGTACCCTGGCTGTGGAACATCGTAAAATTGCAGCCATGCACCATGGAGCTGGGAGGGGACACATCTCCAATCCCCACTTCCACTGAATTGGTCCAGACGCCCATGGGGGCTTTCCGGCTCCGCTGGTACGAAGCAAAGCATCCCAACTCCAGCAGCAGCAATGAGAGGGATTTCTAACCGCCATCGCAAGCTTGATGGGGACCCCTTCACCCATCCATAGCAATCATAGCTGCGGCCGAGATACAGACCTCCGGAGTATGCCGCAGGACACTAGCCGGCACGGATCACCGAAACCATATAGAGGCACTTCGCCTCCATAGTCATCGGACCCTCCAGCTTGGTGGTGAGTCTCATGGCGGCCGCGGAGAACAGCGTGATCCCTGACAGTGGGGCTCAGAAAGCCCCTTCCCGCGGCACACAGAAGTTAGCCAGCAACCCCGGCTACTGAGTGATGACCAGGCCGGTGGAGCCAGGAGGGAACACAGCTCCGGTCTCAGCTTCAGCGGACTCTGCCCGTGTGGGACGGGGGGGTGTGCGGCCCCACTCCCCGGTCCACCAACGAATGGCTCAAACGTTCCATCTAGAACAGCAGTACCGGGAGAAGCTTCAGCTGCCTCTGCGGCCCTGGTGGGGACTCTCTTGGCCCACTTAGTGTGGACTTGACTAACGACCAGAGGGGGGGCCTTCGGAATATCGTAGCATTACAGCCAGCACTGGGCTCGGCACCCAAAGGGCGGTGCTCCTCCTCCGGCCTCAATGGGCCCTCCGTAGCTTGGCGGACCCTCTGGTGCTGACAGGGAATCTCGCGAAAGGCCGCGGTATCCCCCAAAAGAACTCCAGCAGGAAGCACCAGCAGGCCCAAGGGAGGATTTTACTGCCCTACTTCAAAGCGCTACC